>NC_091990.1:84602253-84902253 GCF_044704955.1 Pristiophorus japonicus
TAAGGCAGATATCATCAAAAAGTCGGAGCTCCATGGCAGGTACTTAAACAAGGTTGTGTCATCTTCTGGCAGAGCTGCTTATGGCAGGGCCTACTCGACCGCTTATGTGAAACCTGTAGCTGCTCAGAGTCCGTCAATTGGTACAAATCTCATTTCACCCTGTTGGCATTGTGGGGGCAATCATCAGCCTCATCAGTGTCGGTTGAAACAATACACCTATAATGACTGTTTGAAAGTGGGGCATCTTCAGAGGATGTGCCCACAACTGAGCAAGTGTGCTGCCGCTCATCACATTGTTGATAATGACCAGTCCAGTGCTGGCCCAGATACACAACCCGAGGAGGAAGTGTATGGTCTGTATTCGTTCTTGGGAAAGAGCCAGCCGATAATTGTGACTGTGAAGCTGAATGGCGTGTCTGTATCAATGGAGCTGGATACGGTGCGAGTCAGTCGATAATGAGCCAAAGGACATTCGACAAGCTGTGGGGCAATGAGGCTGTGAAGCCTAAGCTGACTCCAGTCAATGCCAAGTTGTGTACTTACACTAAGGAACTCATACCAGTGATTGGCAGTGCAGTAGTCAAGGTGTCATATGATGGTGTGGTTCATGATCTACCATTATGGATTGTCCCAGGTAATGGTCCAACGCTGTTCGGCAGGAATTGGCTCGAGAAAATCAACTGGAACTGGAATGATGTCAAGATGTTGTCCTCGGTGGATGATACTTGGTGAGCTCAAGTGTTGAAGAAGTTTCCTTCTTTGTTTGAACCGAGAGAGTCTACTGAAGTCCGTTCCTAGAACTGTTGTGTTTCAAGATGACATTCTGGTAATAGGTCGCGACACTGTTGAACTTCTGAACAATCTTGAAGAAGTCGTAAATGGTCTAGACAAAGTAGGACTCAGGCTGAAACGTTCGAAGTGTGTCTTCACGGCACCTGAAGTTGAATTCCTGGGGAGGAAAATTGCTGCTGATCGCATCAGGCCGACTGATTCGAAAACCAAGGCCATCAAAAATGCACCCAGGCCTCAGAATGTGACGAAGCTGCGTTCATTCCTTGAGCTACTCAACTACTTCGGTAATTTCTTACCCAGATTGCACACTTTATTAGAGCCACTGCACATGCTACTCAGAAAAGGTGACAACTGGGACTGGGGTGTGTCTCAAGCTAGAGCCTTTGAGAACACTAATAATCTGTTCAAGCAAGTTGCTTGTTTATTATGATACGTATAAGCGTCTTGTATTGGCCCATGATGCTTCATCATATGGGGTTGGCTGTGTACTCCAACAAGCAAATAAGTCGGGTAAGCTCCAACCTGTTACGTATACTTTGAGAAGTCAAAGGCAGAAAGAGCTTACAGCATGGTAGAAAAAGAAGCTTTGGCCTGTGTGTATGGGGTGAGAAAGCAAAAAAGAAGTAGAAAGAAATCGAAAGGTGACGTTACAGCCAAGGGGGTAAGTGATTGGCTGGTGATTGGTGAGTAGCTTTTCTTTTTTCTTTTCTTTATCATTAAGTCACATTTAGCATTGTTGATGCCAAATTAAGTTTATCTAAGGGTTAAGTCATGGCAGGACAGCTCGTACACATGTTATGCTCCTCCTGTACTATGTGGGAAGTCAGGGACGCTTCCGGTGTCCTTGACGACTACGTGTGCGGGATGTGTATCCGCCTCCAGCTCCTGACAGACCGCATTGCAGCACTGGAGCTGTGATGAATTTATAATGGGGAACAAAGAAATGGCAGACCAATTGAACAAATACTTCAGTTCTGTCTTCACGAAGGAAGACACAAATAACCTTCCGAATGTACTTGGGGACAGTGGATCTAGTGAGAAGGAGGAACTGAAGGACATCCTCATTAGGCAGAAAATTGTGTTAGGGAAATTGATGGGATTGAAGGCTGATAAATCCCCGGGGCCTGATAGTCTACGTCCCAGAGTATTTAAGGAAGTGGCCCTAGAAATAGTGGATGCATTCGTGATCATTTTCCAACAGTCTATCGACTCTGGATCAGTTCCTATGGACTGGAGGGTAGCTAATGTAACACCACTTTTAAAAAAAGGAGGGAGAGAGAAAATGGGTAATTATAGACCAGTTAGCCTGACATCAGTAGTGGGGAAAATGTTGGAATCAATCATTAAGGATGAAATAGCAACGCATTTGGAAAGCAGTGACAGGATCGGACCAAGTCAGCATGGATTTATTAAAGGGAAATCATGCTTGACGAATCTTCTGGAATTTTTTAAGGATGTAACTAGCAGAGTGGACAAGGGAGAACTAGTGGATGTGGTGTATTTGGACTTTCAAAAGGCTTTTGACAAGGTCCCGCACAAGAGATTGGTGTGCAAAATCAAAGCGCATGGTATTGGGGGTAATGTACTGACGTGGATAGAGAACTGGTTGGCAGTCAGGAAGCAGAGAGTCGGGATAAACGGGTCCTTTTCAGAATGGCAGGCAGTGATTAGTAGAGTGCCGCAGGGCTCAGTGCTGGGACCCCACTCTTTACAACATACATTAACGAATTAGATGAAGGAATTGAGTGTAATATCTCCAAGTTTGCAGATGACACTAAACTGGGTGGCGGTGTGAGCTGTGAGGAGGACTCTAAGAGGCTGCAGGGCGACTTGGACAGGTTAGGTGAGTGGGCAAATACATGGCAGATGCAATATAATGTGGATAAATGTGAGGTTATCCATTTTGGGGGCAAAAACACGAAGGCAGAATATTATCTGGATAGCGGCAGATTAGGAAAAGAGGTGGTGCAACGAGACCTGAGTGTCATGGTTCATCAGTCACTGAAAATGGGCATGCAGGTACAGCAGGCGGTGAAGAAGGCAAAGGGTATGTTGGCCTTCATAGCAAAGGGATTTGAGTATAGGAGCAGGGAGGTCTTACTGCAGTTGCACAGAGCCTTAGTGAGACCTCACCTGGAATATTGTATTCAGTTTTGGTCTCCTAATCTGAGGAAGGACGTTCTTGCTATTGAGGGAGTGCAGCAAAGGTTCACCAGACTGATTCCAGGGATGGCTGGACTGTCATATGAGGAGAGACTGGATCAACTGGGCCTTTATTCACTGGAGTTTAGAAGGATGAGAGGGGATCTCATAGAAACATATAAGATTCTGACGGGATGGGACAGGTTAGATGCGGGAAAATGTTCCCGATGTTGGGGAAGTCCAGAACCAGGGGACATAGTCTTAGGAAAAGGGGTAGGCCATTTAGGACTGAGATGAGGGGAAACTTCTTCACTCAGAGAGTTGTTAACCTGTGGAATTCCCTGCCGCAGAGAGTTGTTGATGCCAATTCATTGGATATATTCAAGTGGGAGTTAGATATTGGCCCTTACGGCTAATGGGATCAAGGGGTATGGAGAGAAAGCAGGAAAGGGGTACTGAGAGAATGATCAGCCATGATCTTATTGAATGGTGGTGCAGGCTCGGAGGGCCGAATGGCCTACTCCTGCACCTACTTTCTATGTTTCTAAAAAGATACATCAGTACCTGTTTGGTCTTCGTTTTGAGCTCAAAACAGATTACAAGCCACTCCTTTCACTGTTTTCGGAAAAGAAAATTATTAATAGCAATGCATCGTCCCGTATCCAGAGATGGTTATTTTATTCATCATAGACCGGGCACTGAGAATTGTGCTAATGCACTGAGTCATCTGCCTTTGCACACACCTGATATGGAGACACCTCAACCTGTAGATCTACTGTTAGTGTTCGAACTCTTAATTCTCAATGAGATGTGAATTCCGGTTGTAGTTTAATTTAACTTTATTCTGGCAGCTGCAACAAATTTCTGACTGATTTCCAACCCTTTGTCCTTCTGAAACACATGGCAAAAAATGGCTTTCTTATACCAGGCTCGTCCCCTTTGACCTTATTGGCTCAATTGATATGTTGTTAACCCCTAATTGGCTCCCTGCCCAAAGTCCTGAAATGTCAAGCGTGAGTTATAGCTCAATGCAAAGTGCTAGTTCTCACGTCGGCAGGGGTCTGTGACTGGGGTCTGTGTTTTCTCAACTTTGCAGCGTTTGAATTCTCTATCAATCCCCCCCGCTTTGATTCTTTCACAAACTGAATCATAAAACATCAGGTATCACTGGTTAAACATTCTACAAGATAATTTCATACATGTTAATAGAGTTTCCTTCCAAAATTTGTTGATGTGTTTCGCTGCATGTCCGGACGAGTAGCTTCCACACAAATTTACACCAACCCGAATTCCATCATGGCCACAATGGAAGTCTGGTTTTAGTAGGTTAATTAATCTCAGTCCAAATTAATCCAAATCAATATCTTAATTCAACCAGTAAACAACCTTCCCTTAAGCATAACATACTCCTGTGCCACGTACAGACAGTCTGCTGGGATCTGCAAGGTGTCTCACCTGCGGGACAGCAGCAACAGCCGCCTGGTTGCAACAACATTTAATCAACATAAACAAACAATATAAAAATAAAATAATTACAACAAATAGAATTAAACCTTCCAACAATGAAGTTCCTATTGAACCTAGCCATTCAGTGGCTCCGCTCCACAAAGTGAATGATGGGGGTTGCTTAAGTTTTTCTACCTCCTTTTGGATATGCTCCGCTAAGTGGATAATGTCTTCGGAGCTATCTGGGATATATGTGCAACACTCAGTTCCGAGTAGGGCGCAAGTACTTCCCTTTTCAGCCAGGATGTAATCAAGAGCCAGTCTATTCTGTAGAGCTACTGTGCGGATTGCTACCATTTCTGCATTGATTTTAACTAAGGCCTCTGAGGTATCATTGGCTACCCGTTCCACAACGGATGCCATGTTAATGGATTCCCTTGCCAGTCTGGCGGTCCCATACCTGGGGATCAGAATGGCAAAGAATCTCTCTGTTTCTGTGATAGCTCTATTAGGACGGTGTAGATGTTCCGACAGTGACTTTATATGATACATATATGGCACGATGTAGGCTAAATAGCAGGATCCCATCCAATTCTGGGGCAGCCAAGGGTAGGCCTTGTGGCCACACACCCAATAGGTGTCATTATAGGCAATGAATGTTAGCTGTTTCTTTGTCAGCAACACTCTGGGGCCTGTCCAGGCTTTTCCATCTGTTTTATTCAGAATCCCCGTTACGTTAAGAACTTCCACATCGGCCCAGTTTGGACAGTTCCGTGGCTTGATTATATTATAATTCTGGGAGCAGTTACTATACCCCATATTTTGGCCTCCCTTCATGTTTCTAATCAGACAGACCGATTCCCCCGGCCTTCCTACCCCCGTTGTATTAGTGATAACAAAAAATGGGGGCCGTTTGGAATTATTGTAGCACGGTTGGTATCCCCCTTCAAAGGTAGTCAGATTGTAACCTGCTGACTTCCATTTATGTGCTAAGTTTTCTGTATCCTGAAACGCATTGCCTGTTTTGTTTTGATTAATTATCCACTCAGCCATTTCCGAGATATTCAAGGGAATTGGCCTTAAGGGAATCCCTCCCTTTGAGTAAATAGGAATATGCACACACACCCAACAACTGGAAATGTTACCTTGTTTGGCATAAACGTATGACATATATAAAAAGGTATTTACATGTAATTCCCTGGGTACCCTACTATTTCCCTTTGGTGCAGAGGGTCGGCTAGTAAGAAGTAGGCAAATGCCTTGAATACCTACAGTCAGGAGTACAGTAAATTTATACATTTTGGCAAAAAGTAATTGTCCTTATCAGATTACAGCTTCAGTTATGGGTGCTCATTTAACGTGTGAGGTGTGGATTCAGACTTTCTTTCCTTGGACTTTAACAGCTGCCTAGGTGGTCAATAACACTTGGTAAGGTCCCTCCCACTTGGCACCCAAAGATTCTTTATGCAACTTTTTCACATACACCCAGACGGATGATGCCGTGTCCTCCTTCGTGTGGATTATTCCAAGCTGCCAATACCTTTCGGGAAACAGAACGAATAGCATTGGTTAGGTTCTGACAGTATGATAACAAAGTGTCACTCATTAAGTGAACATCAGCCTTCCGTAAATCAATAGTTCCTGGCAGCGACATGGGTCTTCCTGTTATAATTTCAAATGGGCTTAGACTTGTAGTTCTGTTTGGGGTTGCCCTAATGCTACATAGCACTATTGGTAGTGCCTGGGGCCATGGTGTTCCTTCAAGCCGTTGATTTATTCGCTCTACTTGTCCTGATGATTGTGGGTGATAAGGACAGTGTAAATCCCACGTAATGTTCAGTAACCTACAGACTTCTTGGAAGACAGCACCTGTAAAGTGTGTTCCCTGATCTGAGTCAACGCAACTCAGGACTCCCCATCGGGGAATGTAATCCTTACACAAGACCTTTGCAGTGTGATTGGCTGTGGCTCTTTTAGTTGGGACAGCTTCTACCCATCTAGAGAATCTGTCGACCATGACAAGAATGTTAGTGTATCCTTGGCATGGAGGGAGAGATATATAATCGACCTGCAGTTGCTGGAATGGTCCGACAGGGGCAGGGGTCTCAGTTGGGGCATTACCGTGATGGATCCAGAATTATTTTTCTGGCAGACCACACGACTGTCTGCTACCAGCTGGGCATGTTTTTTAAATCCCCGACCCCACCAGCTTTTCTGGAACCGTGCCGTCATCTGTTGTGAGGCCAAGTGTCCCCACGAGTGGATCTGTTGGGCTAAAAAAGGCATAAGCGCTTGTGGCGCGACTGGCTTGTCGGTAACTCTTTGTCTCCAGACACCATCTTCACATAGCTTCATTCCTACCTCAGTCCATGTCCATTTTTCCTCTCGGGAGCACTGGCCTTGCATTGTTTGAAGGTCTCGTGTCAGAGTCCTGAGTGCTTTCAATCTGCACATCTATGTTGGTTCTTCTGGGGGAGCGCTCTGTGAGGTGGCACCTTTAGCTGCCTGGTTGGCTAGGGCATTTCCCTGTGCTTCTGTGGTATTTTCCTTGGTATGAGCCTCACACTTCAGGATGGACACTTCCTGAGGTTATTGTATGGCCTCGAGTAAGTCTCAGACTTCCTTTTCATTTCGGATAGGTGTACCAGCAGCAGTGAGGAATCCTCTTTTCCGCCATAACAGACCAAAGTCGTGAGCGACTCCAAAAGCATAACGTGAATCTGTGTAGACATTAGCTGTCTGTCCATCTGCTATTTGATATGCTTCTGACAGGGCCCGTAACTCGGCCTGTTGTGCTGACGTTCCTGAGGGTAAACATCCTTTTGTCACTACCTCATATAAGGTTGTAACTGCCCATCCTGCTTTTCTGGTACCATTGTCAACAAAGGAGGAACCATCTGTAAACAGGATGAGGTCTGGGTTGTGCAGAGGCTCCTCTGCTGCTAAGGCTGCTTTTTCTGTTTCTTTTAAAATCTCCATGCAGTCATGCTCTTCACATTCTCCCCCCTCTTGCTCCCTCGATTCTGACATCGGGAGCACAGTTGCAGGATTAACCAGGCTGGCCCGGACAATATGGAGATTCGGAGCTTCCAAAACTGCTGTCCAGCGGGTCCATCTTGCTGCTGTCACCTGAGACATTCTATTCATAGACAGCAAAGCGTGTACGGTGTGGGGACACTTGACAATCAGCTTTTGGTCGAAGACTAGACCCGCAGTGATCATTACCGCTCGACATGTAGCTTCCATGGCCCTTAGGCAACTTCCCCATCCGAGCGCTACCGCATCCAGTTTTGCCGAATAATAACCAATAGGTCTTTGCCGATCCCCATGTTCTTGTGTCAGTATAGCTGTCATGTATCCTTCTTTCTCATGAACAAACAGGATAAATGGCTTACCACTGTCGGGGATTCCCGGAGCCGGTGCCGAACACCTTTTTCAAACTCAGGAAGGCCTCTTGCTGTTCCTTCGTGAGGGTGATGGCTTTTTTAGAGGCACGTTTCCCCTTTAAAATATCATTCAATGGCTGAGCAAGTTGTGTGAAGGAGTCAATCCAATTTCTGTTAAAGTTATACATTCCCGAAAAGACCTTAGTTCCTGAATAGTGGTGGGGTTTTTTGCAGCTCGAGTGGCTGCAGTTCTATCCTGGGTAAGTTCTCTCTTTCCTTGTGAAATCTTTTGTCCCAGGTATACAACCTCTTCTTGGGATATTTGTGCTTTGTCGATGCTGGCTTTATGTCCTTTCAGCCAAAGGTGGTCCAGCAAAGCTTGTAAATCTTGTTCATGCTGTTCTTCCATGTTTGAAGCTAGCAGGATATCGTCTACATATTGGATGATTGTGGATGGCAGGGGAGGTAATTCTCGCAAATGGCTTTGTAAAGCCATGTGGAATATCGTAGGGCTGTTGTGGAAACCCTGCGGTTACCAGGTCCAAGTATACTGTTGTCCTTGGACAGTGAAAGCAAACCACTGTCGAACCTCCGGTGCCAGAGGCACCGACCAAAATTCGTTGGCCATATCTATAACCGAGAAATATTTATGTTCCGGTTTGAGGGCATTAAAAATGGTGAAAGGATCTGCGACCAAAGGAGTTTTTGATCAATACACTGGTTAGCTTTCCTATAATCGACGGTCAAACGGCAAGTCTCATTCGATTTCTGTACCGGCCACACGGGGCTATTGCAGGAGCGATGCTTTTTAATAAGCACCCCTTGTTTCTCCAATTGCTGAATAATTGGTAAGATTCCAGCGATGGCAGTTGGACTGATGGGATACTGTTTAGTGCATGGAGGCTTGGTCCCGGTAAATGACACAGGCTCCATCTGGAGTAGGCCACAATCGTTCTTATCTTTAGCCCATATCGGGTGTTCCTTCAATTCTTCTTTCTTCAAAGTTCTAATTAACCATGTCACCTGACCATCCTCGAAATGCAACGATGAATCTACTTGGATTAGGACGTCCATTCCCAAAAGGGATTGATCTACTGGGCCTATCCAGATCAGCGTGGTTAGTTCATGTGGACCCAGCCCTATACGTACCGGTGTTGTCCTTTTAATTTCCATTTTATGGCCCCCAACTCCACAGGCTGTACGTGCCCCATCATCCAACGGCAAAGATTTTCCATATTGTAGAGGTAAGCATGTTAATTCTGCCCCTGTGTCTAAAAGACAGTCCTTATCACCCACCCTCACAGTTATATATAGCCCATCTCCCCTCTGTTGTATTAGTGCGAGGAGGGGGGCCAGGGCGGGCTCTAATCTTTTTTTGCTATCCCAAGTAACTCCTTCTGTTGTTGTATTGTCAGTCGCTTAAATGCTTCTATGAGGTCGTTATCTTGTGACAAGCCTGGTTTGTTGGTTGAATTGTATCCCTGGCTGTGTCCTCTTCCCCAACCACGACCTTGCTGTTTCGCCCTGCATATCTTAGCCCAATGAACTTCTTTCCCACAATAATGACATTTTCCGGGTAATTTTCCTCATGACTGTTTATCGGAATCCTGGGATTTCCATCCCATAGCCTGCACAGCTCAGATTTTAGCTCCCATATCCCTGTCTAATTGGTTACATCGATCCACCAATGCTGCAAAGGTAGTTTCTCTACCTTCCCAGTCCAGAAACACTACCTTCGGCATTTTGGACAGTTCTGGCTTTAGACCTGCCACGAAAGCTGCTTTCAGGTGTCCAAACTCTTGTCCATCCATTTCCTCATCCGTATTATTCATACCCGAATGTTCTAGCCACGTGCATCTAAACTGCTCGTCATACTCCAGGACCTCCTCTGTTCCTTTCTGTTGGCAGGCTGCAATTTTTCCCCAGTCTGTTTTACCTGGACTGAAGGCTTGCAGCCAGTGTTTAATCGCATCCCACCCTGCATCTAATTCTTGCTCATCCTGCCCCAAAGCTCCTTTTACCTTGTCGTACAATTTTCTTCTTTGTGTTTTTGGCACCATTATGGTCAAAATTTGCACTCCGTCCCAGGGATGAAGTTGATATATATTTCTTAGGTGGTCCAATTAGTCCCACGTTTTCACTCCCCCTTTCTTTGGATTGGGCAACTCCTTGGACCATTTATCAATTTTCTCTGGGTCTGCCGGATCATGAAATAAGTATTTTCCATGCACCCTTTTCTTCGTTTTTTTGGTTCCGCCCTCATCCGCAGTCTCTTCTGATTTGACTGCAACTTTTTTTTTTTAATGGGGCAAAACGCACCCCTAATTCTTCATCCTCCGACCCTGTATCGTCGGAGGACTCAGAATTCATATCTATTCCTTGGTCGTGTCTTCGGGTTTGCGCTTTTAATTCATCCAAACATGGGTACCCTGGGAATTGACCGATACATTTCCCTTTTCCTATTACTGTCACTTGACCTAATTTCACCTTTAAGATCTTTAACTTCCGCTTCCGACTTTTCAAGTTCAAGTTTTTTCTGTCTCAGTTGTTCACAAACTGCTTGCAATTGGTCCTTTGTACTGGTCATGTCCCTATTATGTTGGGAACGTATCATAATTTCATTCCGCTGTCAGATCTGTCCCATAACGGCAAGGGACCATCTGGTTCGTTCTTTATTTTTCATATGGGTCGTTTTTCCCCAGACCCTTTTGATCTCGCCCAAGGACCATTGTCCTTTGGAGGTACTGTACTTTCATTCGATCTTAATGCAGGTTTTAGATAAGTCGAATTGTTGCTCTATGTATTCTTTCAACTGTTCGAGGATTTCGTTTATCGAAATTTCAGGTGGTGTCCGCCCGCCTTTAACAGTTGTAGGCAATTCTTTGCTCTTATCTCCTGCTGCCATAGTACTAATTTTTTTTACTGGGGTCTCGAGTCGTATGCTTTCCAGCTGATCAGTGGGTCAGTGATTAATTAACTAACACACCGCCGAAGTTTAGACGTCTATGGTACCTCGAGCCAATTACCAACCGGAGGGTTCGCAAACATGAGGCTTTCGGAATCGCGTAGAAGGGAGAGATGAATTTAGACAATTGACCGAGGACTTTTATAAAGAGGAGTCCTTACCTCAGTATGTAGGTCCGATGTCCAAAATTCAGTTTCTTCCCTCAGCGATCCTGCTCGTGACGCCAAAATTGTTAGATCTCTTAATTCTCAATGAAATGCGAATTCCGGTTGTCGTTTCATTTAACTTTATTCTGGCAGCTGCAACAAACTGCTGGCTGATTGCCAACCCTTTGTTCTTCTGAAACACATGGTTCTTATACCTGGCGTGCCTCTTTTGACCTTATTGGCTCAATTGATATGTTGTTAACCCCTAATTGGCTCCCTGCCCAAAGTCCTGAAATGTCAAGCGTGAGTTATAGCTCAATGCAATGTGCTAGTTCTCAAGTAGGCAGGGGTCTGTGACTGGGGTCTGTGTTTTCTCAATTTTGCAGCCTGCTTGAATTCTCTATCAGTTAGTAATGGATGCTTTTGAGAGTGAAGGTACTCCTGTCACTGCTCAACAAGTTAGGACCTGGATCAGCCATGACCCTATTTTATCGATTGTGAAACATTGTCTCCTCCGTGGTGATTGGCCTGCAATATCTATGGAGATGTGTGATGAGACCAAACCTTACAACCGTTGCAAAGATGAGCTGTCTATTCAGTCAGATTGTTTACTGTGGGGTAATCATGTCATTATGCCGAAGAAAGGTAGAGAAACATTTGTACGTGAACTACATAGCACTCATCCCGGTATTGTCATGATGAAAGCCATTGCTAGGTCTTATGTATGGTGGCCTGGAATTGACTCTGATCTGAAATAATGTGTGCATCAGTGCAATACTTGTTAAGTAAAGTACCAGCGGAATTTCCGCTGAGTCTTTGGTCGTGGCCATCTAAACCATGGTCGAGGATCCACATCGATTTTGCGGGCCCTTTCATGGGAAAGATGTTTTTTGTTCTGGTGGATGCATATTCAAAGTGGATAGAGTGCATTATTGTGTCATCCAGTACGTCTACAGCTACTATTGAGAGCCTTCGTGTCATGTTTGCAACTCATGGTTTGTCTGACATTGTTGTGAACGACAAAGGATCCTGCTTCACAAGTCTGGAGTTTCAGGAGTTCATGTGAGATCAGCTCCATTCAAACCTGCTTCAAATGGTCAAGCAGAGTGTGCTGTTCAAATGATCAAGCAGAGTATGAAACGTGTAACTCAGGGTTCACTGCAGGCTCGTTTGTCATGTTTTTTGCTCAGTTACAGGATAAGACCTCATACGCTTACTGGGATTTCCCCTGCTGAACTACTGATGAAGAGAAATCTCAAGACCAAACTTTCTCTAGTTCATCCTGATATGAATGATTGTGTTGAAAACAGACGTCAAAATCAGCAATGATATCATAATCGTGCTGCTGTGTCACGTGACATCTCTGTCAATGATCCACTTTATGTACTGAACTATGGTCAAGGTCCAAAGTGGATCGCTGGTACTGTTACAGCCAAGGAGGGTAACAGAGTGTTTATTGTCGTGCTCTAGAATGGGCAAACATGCAGGAAATATGTTGATCAGGTAAAACTGCGGCACACGGATGAACTGGAACCATTTGAAACATAGAAACATCGAAAATAGGTGCAGAAGTAAGCCATTCGGCCCTTCGAGCCTGCACTGCCATTCAATAAGATCATGGCTGATCATTCACCTCAGTACCCCTTTCCTGCTTTCTCGCCATATCTCTTGATCCCTTTAGCCGCAAGGGCCATATCTAACCCCCTCTTGAATATATCTAACGAACTGGCATCAACAACTATCTGCGGTAGAGAATTCCACAGGTTCACAACTCTCTGAGTGAAGAAGTTTCTCCTCATCTCGGTCCTAAATGGCTTACCCCTTATCTTTAGACTGTGAATTAGCCCTTATCTTTAGACTGTGACCCCTGTGACTTCCCCAACATCGGGAACATTCTTCCTGCATCTAATTTGTCCAGTCCCGTCAGAATTTTATATGTTTCTATAAGATCCCCTCTCATTCTTCTAAACTCCAGTGAATACAGGCCCAGTCGATCCAGTCTCTCCTCATATGTCAATCCTGCCATCCTGGGAATCAGCCTGGTGAACCTTCGCTGCACTCCCTCAATAGAAAGAATGTCCTTCCTCAGAAAACTGAACACAATATTCCAGGTGAGGCCTCACCAAGGCCTCACAACTGCAGTCAATGACCAACCAACCAATGTTCATTCATCAGAGAACTTTGCTTTCATTACTGAACCTGGACCTTCAGTCTCTGATGTGGTCATTACCACTCCCATCAGATCGGTTACTCAGCCTTCAGTCACAACTGACTCAGAACGCTTGCCTAGAACTAAAGTTGAACTGAGACAATTAACTCGTGAGCGGTAAGTCCTAGAGCGTCTTAATTTGTAAAGAGACTGATATTAAGATCTTGAAAGGGGGATGTTGTTATGTATTGATGCTTGGGATCACTAGACACCAGGGGGCGCCAGTGTCGGAAGTCATCGGGCTGTACGCGCGTGTGCACGATCACTGGTATATAAAGGCAGGTACCATGTCACGCGGGTACTTTGGGCGCGAATAAGGTTGGATCATGGTTTACATCTGAAGCCGTTTACAGTAACAAGACTCTTGAGTCATTACACAGCTTGATTTGATTCAGAGTTGCACGAGATGCAGATGTTCATGGCTAACTCGACCAGGCCTCTGCAGCAGCTCTCGTGCCTCGGCCTTGGTAAAGCCCAGCTTTTATGTCAGCCACTCCTTCTTTCTGCTCAAGCTGAAGGAAAATTTCAGGCGATTAGGATGCCTATTTTGCTTGAGGGTTGTACCAGTGTCATCAACAGAAAAGTAATCTGCCAGTTGCCCCCTAATGTTCAGGAGGCACAACTAGGTGAATAATTTGGACACATCTTTAGTTTGTTAGATCTTAATTTCCAATGAAATACGAACTCCGATTGTAGTTTTAATTTCTTTATTTTGGCAGACAGCAGTAACAAGCTCTTGGCTTTAAGCCAGGTCTTTGTCCTTCTGAGACCACATGGTCAAAATGGCCGTACTTATACCTGAATCAATTTACAGAAAAGAACTTGCCTTCTTTGACCTTATTGGCTCAATTAACAGTCTTTTAACCTTTTAATTGGCTCGCTACCCAAAGTCCTAAAATGTCAAGTTGATTGATGACTTAATGCAACATGCTCCCACTCACGTAGCATCTCTGACTTGGTGTCTGTGAATTCTCACAGTCTGTCTAAATGCATCCTGTTTGAATTCTCTATCAAGTTTGAACAAAACAAAAGGAAACTCATAATCTAAATCGTAACATTATTGTCTGTGTCTACCAGACATTCTATTCCCTGCGATGCCCGCCGGTCGCGGAAACCTCAAGTGTACTGCTGGACACTGCGTGTGCCCCCTCCTGGGCCAACGGGCATGGACAAAACCGTGGAAGAGACGCAGGCAGCCAGCGCAACCCTCCTTTTGGGCCATGCACATCCTGCTTACGTGAATAGCCATTTTCATCAGGCCCAGGAGCAGTCCCACAAACACGTCCTCCGACCTGTCCGACCCCCCAACCCCCTTCACCCCTTCATACCGGTGGTCAAAAATCAAGAGCATAGGGCCAAAATGTAGTCAAAGATCAAGAAGCAGCCCCTCAAATAGTTACATAGGGGCCGCAACCTCTCAAGTACCACTCAAGTATGAAACACAGTTTTATCCAGGCTGCAGAAGTTAAAAGCAGCCTGACTATAGGAATCTGGCTATCAGACTATCAGTCTGAGCTTCACTGTGAGATCTCTGGATTGACACTTTATCCACTAACTTGCAATGAATTGGTTAACCACAGCTGGCAGAATGAGCATTTTAAACTACATAGAATTAGTTGCTCAGGTACACAGAACTCCATGTTCCCATAGTACAGAACCAGTGTGCTCTTAGCTTTATCCACATCCAGACCATTGTCCCTAATAATATTGAAGAAACTTTTAGTATTCTTCTAGCTGTTGGCATTAGCAAACTCCTCCAGGTCACTGAAGGTATCTTCAAAGTGGGCCATGGCACAGAAACCAATGGCAACAGCTACAGCTCTCTCTGTGAGCTCTCACAGTGCTGCACACTCCTCCTCTGTTTTCACTGTGGGACTGATGTAGCTCTCGACTACGATGTTTATACAGAGACCTCTTTCCCTTGTAGGGAATGATGGTCAGTGTGGATGTTTATTCACACTGACCATTGCCCAATCCTCATCGTCAACAGTATTTAGAGTTCTGGGCAAGAGCAGCAACTGTTTCTCTTCCCATTCCCGTTGGGGCAGAAACTCCGCTGAATTCTCCAGTAAATAATCAACTACTGACGGAAGTGCCCATTCCCACCCCCTCGCTGTTGCTGGGTGAATAGTGAAGCTCAGGAATAGAAACAGAAAATGCTGGAAATACTCAGCGGGTCAGGCAGGATCTGTGGAGAAAGAAACAGAGTTAACCTTTCAGGTGGATGACCTTTCGTCAGAAGTTCTTTCTCCACAGACGCTGCCTGACCTGCTGAGTATTTCCAGCATTTCTGCTTTTATTTCTGATTTCCAACACCCGCAGTACTCTGCTTTTGTATTGAAGCTCCGGACTTGCATTAGGCTGAGTGCAGCTCCTCAACTTCCTCCCTGATATGGGCAACAAGACACCATGAGAAGCCGGGTCAGCATGAGGGGCCTGAGGTTTAGGGAGATCACCATTTTCACCGTCATTGAGGAAGAATTGCCAGATTTGCAGATTGTTGTTAAAGTCTCGGGGGCCGAATTTGATCAAGGCCTCCGCCTGCTCAAGTGCCGCCCAAAGTGCCGCCGATGGCCGCCGAGGTACTGGATGGTACTTTCAGCAGGGTTTTCATCGCCGAGGTCCCTCGAAGGTCAGTGGGCGGCAAATGAATGACGTACGCCGCCAATCTCGCGGCAGCCGGTGGGAGGTCTCATTCTCGGCGGCAGAGACGTTGCCGCCCAAGTGCCACCGAGGATGGAGTCGGGCTCATGGGGAGTCGAACAGCTGAAAAAAAAATCATCAGGAGAAAACAACTATCGGAAAACCTTCAGGGGACCCCCAGCAAGGTAAGTCACCGTGGGAAAAAAAATGTTCACTAACTTTTTTTCAGGATCTTCAGACTTACCGTCAGGGACAGACCAGCCTCCTTGCAGCGGTCCACCGCCGTTCTACTGCCGAGTCCCGCCGACTCCCGCTCGCAGGAATCTGGGAGCTCGGTGGGCGGCAGCTCAGTTGTACCAGTCGGTTGTCCGCTGATGTCAGCGGACGGTTCCTGGAGGCTCCCCTCCCGCCCGCTCCTGCCCGCTCCAGGCCATGTCGAAAGTGGCACTGGGCAGATCTTGCAGAGGAATGTCGGCGACAGTGGGCGGCAGTCGGCGGTGAGTTGATCAATTCTGGCCCCTTGGTTTACTGGGTCATGGTGGCAAACACCAGTAAGAATGGCCAAAGGTTGTGCAAAATATTATTTCACACATTGTAATTAAATCCTCATCCATATTCGATCTAGATGATGACTGGGTGCTGTTGGATCCCTGAATAAACAGGTCCTGCAAACTGTCAGATGAGAAATTCTGCCTTTCCTGCCTCCAAGTAACCCTGCTGGGCTATGACACATATCACCATGACAACAAACGTCTTCTGCTGATTGATGTTCTTGTCTAGAAGCACAGATTTTGTGCTGACCACAATCTTGAGACTCCTTACTCCTTAAGGAGTCAACTTGGAGTTTTAGGCGGCCAGTTGGCGGAGCGTGCTGGCCGGCCGTTAGTTCTTAGTTTTGGCAGTGAAGAGACAGTCACAATTTGGGGCTCTGGCCCCATTTGAATTTGGTAGGCAAGCTGTGGTCACCAAATAGGGGTCCTGATGCTGCTCACCGCTCTTGGGCCTCAGAAACACCGACTCGTGGGAATGTGCTTCATGTGGGGGGTGGGGCGAGGGGCGGGGGAGAGAGCTGCGACACCGAGGCAGGGTGAGGCCGGGCCCACAGTATTTTTGTAGAGTCAGGAGGAAGAGCAGTGATCCTCCGGCTCCACAGAGAAAAAATCTATTTAAAGGCGTTTTCTGGCCGTTTCCTCATTGGACCACTGGTAGATGTGGGCGGAGCATTGAAGTCACAAGCTCGCCCATGTGTCCCTTAAAATTACCATCAGGACCCTGACCCACATTGGAATGAGACCGAACGCTGGATCGAGACTGGCCCTTGGGCCGTTCAGCAGTTGGCCGCTGTGAAGGTCACAGGGATCGGTCATCGAGATTAATGTTGCGGCATGGTTACCCATTGAAATTCAGTCCCGAAGTGTGAGGAGACCGAGCTGATTAGGTGCCTCACTACACTCACAGGTCCTGCCCTCATTCCATGATTGTTGTTCTCTCTCCTAACATGGGGAGAGGATATTTTACCACTGAGTCTGCATAGGCTGGGGGTAGAACTGTGAAAAGGCAAAGGATCTCTCTTTCTATTTCTTCACAGTGAGATGGTTATTAAAATCCACTGAAACACAAATCTACGAGGGGATTGTTAAGTAGATTGTCCATTGTCTTTTTGGTCCTAGATTCCTCCTGAACATTCGGTACACGGCAACATTCGGTACACAGCAACATTCAGTACATGGCAACATTCGGTACACGGCAACATTCAGTACATGGCAACATTCGGTACACGGCACAGACACTCTGTGATAAGAACATAAGAAATAGGAGTAGGCCCTACGGCCCCTTGAGCCAGCTCCGCCATTCAATAAGATCATGGCTGATGGAAAAGTGGCTGGAATGTTTCTTGTAGGGAGACAGGGGGCTGAACCTTAACTCTAAAGAACTGGTGGGTTGGGGTCGTGTCAAAGGTTCAAATGCAAAAAATCTGGAACCGAAACAGCCTCGAACCCGTCCACTTCCAGGTATAACGGAGGCGGGACGAGGAGCGGAGGAAGCTGGTTGGTGATTAAATTGTACAATGAGGCTGCATACCTCCATTCTAACAGTCGTTCTATTTTTAACCACAGGCGGCAGGTTTCCCAAGTCTCAAGGAAGCTGACAGCATAAAAGAGGTAAGAAGGGCTGAGTCCATAAGGTAAGTGCCTTTACAGGCACTGCGTGTGGACAAGGAGGAGGAGTGCTTCCTCCAGGCCCAGTAAGCTACCCAGTAAACGTCCCCGACCACCAACTGCCCCCCTACCGACCACTATCTGCTCCCCCCAACCACCATCTGACCCCCCCTCCCCGACCACCATCTGCACCCCCCCCGACCACCATCTGCACCCCCCCGACCACCATCTGCCCCCCAACCACCATCTGCCCCCGCCCGACCACCATCTGACCCCCCAACTAACATCTGCCCCCCCCGACCACCATCTGCCCCCGCCCGACCACCATCTGACCCCCCCGACCACCAACTGCCCCCCCCGACCACCATCTGACCCCCCCGACCACCAACTGCCCCCCCGACCACCATCTGCCCCCCCCGACCACCATCTGACCCCCCCGACCACCAACTGCCCCCCCCGACCACCATCTTCCCCCCCAACTAACATCTGCCCCCCCGACCACCATCTGCCCCCCCCGACCACCATCTGCCCCCCCAACCACCATCTGACCCCACCGACCACCATCTGACCCCCCCAACTAACATCTGCCCCCCCCGACCACCATCTGCCCCCCCCAACTAACATCTGCCCCCCCCGACCACCATCTGCCCCCCTCCCCGACTACCAACTGACCCCCCCAATCCACCTACCTGCTTTTGTAGGCTTGTAATAAGAACATAAGAGATAGGAACAGAAGTAGGCCATATGGCCCCTCGAGCCTGCTCCGCCATTCAATAAGATCATGGCTGATCTGATCATGGACTCAGCTCTACTTCCTCGCCTGCTTCCATAACCCCTTATCCCCTTATCATTTAAGAAATTGTCTATTTCTGTCTGAAATTTATTCAATGTCCCAGTTTCCACAGTTCTCTATGGCAGCGAATTCCATAGATTTATCACCCTCTGAGAGAGGAAATTCCTCCTTTTCTCTGTTGTAAATGGGTGGTCCCTTATTCTAAGATCATGCCTCACGTTCTAGCCTCCCCCATCAGTGGAAACATCCTCTCTGCATCCACCTTGTCAAGCCCCCTCATAATCTTATATGTTTCGATAAGATCACCTCTCATTCTTCTGAATTCCAACCTACTCAACCTTTCCTCATGAATCAACCCCCTCATCTCTGGAATCAAACGAGTGAACCTTCTCTGAACTGCCTCCAAAGCAAGTATATACCTTCATAAATATGGAAACCAAAACTGCACGCAGTATTCCAGGTGTGGCCTCATCAATACCTTGTATAGCTATAGCAAGACTTCCCTGTTTTATACTCCATACCCTATGCAATAAAGGCCAAGATTCCATTGGCCTTCCTGATCACTTGCTGTACCTGCATACTAGCATTTTGTTCATGCACAAGTATCCCCAGGTCCCGCTGTACTGCGGCACTTTGCAATCTTTCGCCATTTAAATAATAACTTGCTCTTTGTTTTTTTTCTGCCAAAGTGCATGACCTCACACTTTCTAACATTATACTCCATCTGCCAAACTTTTGCCCACTCACTTAGCCTGTCTATTCCTTTTGCAAATTTTTTGTTTCCTCCTCACACATTGCTTTTCCTCCCATCTTTTTATCGTCAACAAACTTGGCTACGTTACACTCTGTCCCTTCTTCCAAGTCGTTAATATAGATTGTAAACGTTTAAAATTCTGACGGGTTTAGACAGGTTAGATGCAGAAAGAATGTTCCCAATGTTGGGGAAGTCCAGAACCAGGGGTCACAGTCTGAGGATAAGGGGTAAGCCATTTAGGACCGAGATGAGGAGAAACTTCTTCACCCAGAGAGTGGTGAACCTGTGGAATTCTCTACCACAGAAAGTAGTTGAGGCCAATTCACTAAATATATTCAAAAGGGAGTTAGATGAAGTCCTTACTACTCGGGGGATCAAGGGTTATGGCGAGAAAGCAGGAAGGGGGTACTGAAGTTTCATGTTCAGCCATGAACTCATTGAATGGCGGTGCGGGCTAGAGGGGCTGAATGGCCTGCTCCTGCACCTATTTTCTATGTTTCTATGTTTCTATGTAAATAGTTGGGATCCCAGCACTGTGGCACCCTACTAGTTTCTGGTTGCCAACCAGAGAATGAACCATTTATCCCAACTCTCTTTTCTCTGTTAGTTAGCCAATCCTCTATCCATGCTAATATATTACCCCCAGCCCCGTGAACTTTTATCTTGTGCAGTAACCTTTTATGTGGCACTTTGTCAAATGCCTTCTGGAAGTCCAAATACACCACATGCACTGGTTTCCCCTTTATCCACCCTGTTTGTTACATCCTCAAAGAACTCCAACAAATTGATCAAACATGATTTCCCCTTCATAAATCCATGCTGACTCTGCCTGACTGAATTTTGCTTATCCAAATGTCCTGCTACTGCTTCTTTAATAATGGAATCCAACATTTTCCCAACCACAGATGTTAGGCTAACTGGTCTATAGTTTACTGCTTTTTGTCTGCCTCCTTTTTTAAATACGGGCATTATATTTGCAGTTTTCCAATCTGCTGGGACCTCCCCAGAATCCAGGGAATTTTGGTAAATTACAACCAATGCATCTACAATTCCTGCCGCTATTTCTCTTAAGACCCTAGGATGCAAGCCATCAGGTCCAGGGGATTTATCTACCTTTAGTCCTGTAGTGTCCTTACACACTACTATAAATTCATATGAGGCACATTCTGCAGACAAGGTCACTCTGTGACCCGAACCTTTATTCACAGGACCAAGAAGTGATGACCCTGCGTGGGACCTCCCTTTAGATACCTGGATGACCAGGTGAGGAGTGTCTCCCACAAGTTCACCCCTGTGGTCAAGGTGTGCATTTCTTAGGTGTATACAGTATGCAATGTTGTTACATGAAGGTTACAGTTACATGAAGGTTACATACATGACATCACCTCCCCCCAATGTCTTATGGGGTCAAAGATTAAGTATTTCAGGCGGTTGACGCTCTCTCGTGGAGCGCAGTTGGGGCTCTGGTTGTTGAGCCTTGGCATGCGTCTCTGTCACCTGTGGTGATTCCGGCTTGTCCGGGCTGACCGCAGGGACTGTGCATGCCGCTGAAAGTTCTTGTTGCTTGTTCACTGGCGGTGGTGTGGGCAGCATCTCATGATCTTCCTCAGGTTCCTCAGTGTCCATGCTGAACCTTTTTTTACTTGGTCCAGATGCTTGCGGCATATCTGTCCATTGTTAAGTCTGACCACTATGACCCTATTCCCCTCTTTGCCAATTACAGTACCCTCAAACCACTTGGGTGATTAAGAACAGATACAGGGTCATCGATTTCTATACATCTCCCCTTTGAGTTACGGTCATGACACTCATTTTGGGACTGGCGCTTTCCCGCAACAATGCCTGACAGGACTGGATGAATGAGGGACAGCCAAGTTTTAAGTGTCCATTTCATGAGTAGCTCCACGGGCGGGACTCCCGTGATCGAGTGCGATCGGGACCTATAGGCCAGCAGGAGGCGCGATAGGCGGCATTGAAGGGAGGGTCCTTGAATCCGGAGCATGTCTTGCTTTATGATTTGAAGCACACGTTCCACCTGGCCATTGGAAGCCGGCTTGAACGATGCTGTCCTGACATGTTTGATGCCATTACCCAACATGAACTCCCGGAATTCATAGCTAGTGAAACACGGGCCGTTGTCGCTAACCAGGATGTCCGGCAAGCCGTGGGTCGCAAAGACCGCACGCAGACTCTCCACAGTGGTGGATGTCGTGCACGAATTCAATATGATGCACTCGATCCATTTCGAGTATGCATCAACAACAATGAGGAACATTTTTCCCATGAACGGGCCTGCATAGTCTACGTGAATACGTGACCATGGCCTGGTGGGCCAGGGCCACGGGCTGAGTGGGGCCTCCCTGGGGGCATTGCCCAGCTGGGCACACATCGTGCACCTGCGAACACAGTGTCCAGGTCTGAGTCAATTCCCAGCCACCATACATGTGACCAGGCAATGGCCTTCATTAGCACGATGCCTGGGTGCTCGCTGTGGAGTTCCCTGATGAATGCTTCCCTTCCCTTCTGGGGCATGACTACCTGGCTGCACCATAGTAGGCAGTCGGCTTGGATGGAGAGCTCATCCATCTGTCTGTGAAACGGCCTGACCTCCTTGGGGCATGCTCCGTGTGCGGGCGCCCAATCCCCAGTCAGGACACATTTCTTAATCAAGGATAGGAGGGGATCTCTGTCGATTTTGATCTGGCGGACTGTGATGGGGGAGCCTGCGCTGTCAAAGGCATCAACAGCCATGACCATCTCAGCGCTTTGCTCCGCTGCCCCCTCAGTGGTGGCCAGTGGAAGCCTGCTGAGCGCGTCAGCGCAATTTTCAGTGCCTGGCCGGTGCTGTATGGTGTAGTCATACGCAATCAGCGTGAGAGCCCATCGCTGTATGCGAGCTGACGCATTGGCATTGACAGCTATGCGATCTGACAACAGGGATGTTAATGGCTTGTGGTCCGTTTCTAATTCGAACCTTCTGCCAAAAAGATACTGGTGCATCTGTTTCACCCCGTAGACACATGCCAGTGCTTCCTTTTCAACCATCCCATATCCCCTTTCTGCTTGAGAGAGAGACCTGGAAGCATAAGCTACAGGTTGTAATTGGCCCTCAGCATTACTCTACTGCAACATACACCCAATCCCAAAGGATGATGCATCACATGTAAAAACCAATTTCTTACAGGGGTTGTACAGGGTCAACAGCTTATTCGAACAAAGCAGGTTCCGCGCCCGATTGAAGCCCGTTCCTGACAGACCCCCAAAACCAATCGCAACCCTTAAGCAGGAGCACGTGTAGCAGCTCCAACAATGTGCTTAAGTTCGACAGAAAGTTCCCGAAATAGTTCAAAAGTCCTAGAAATGAACGCAACTCTGATGTGTTGCCGGGCCTGGGCGCACGACGAATCGCCTCCGTTTTGGATTCGGTAGGCCGGATCCTGTCTGCAGCATCCCTCCTGCCCAAAAACGCAACCTCTGGGGCCAAAAATACGCACTTGGACTTCTTTAATCGCAGGCCTACCCGGTCCAGTCAGCGTAGCACCTCCTCCAGGTTATGGAGGTGTTCCTCGGTGTCTCGACCCATGATAAGGATGTCGTCCTGAAATACGATTGTTCCAGGGATGGATTTGAGCAGGCTTTCCATGGTCCTTTGAAAGATAGCGGCCGCTGATCGAATGCCAAATGGACACCTGTTGTAGACAAACAGCCCCTTGTGCGTGGTGATGGTAGTCAGTAGCTTGGATTCTTCGGCCAGTTCCTGGGTCATGTAGGCTGAAGTGAGGTCCAACTTGGTGAACAGCTTGCCGCCTGCCAGCGTGGCAAAATGATCCTCCGCTCTTGGAAGCGGGTATTGGTCTTGTAGTGACACTCGGTTGATAGTGGCCTTGTAGTCGCCATAGATCCTGACCGAGCCATCCGCTTTTAGAACAGGGATGATGGGGCTTGCCCAGTCACTGAATTCAACGGGCGAAATTATGCCCTCTCTTAGCAATCTGTCCAACTCACTCTCAATTTTCTCCCGCATCACATATGGCACAGCTCTGGCTTTGTGGTGCACTGGTCTGGCGTCCGGGGCGATGTGTATCACTACTTTGGTATCTTTGAAAGTCGCGACACCAGGTTGAAATAGTGACTCAAATTCCTGTTGGACCTGTGAGCGTGAACGTCGCTCCACAGATGAAATGGCGTGCACATCCCCTCATTTCCAGTTCATCTTGGCTAGTCAGCTCCTCTCCAAAAGCGCGGGACCATTTCCCGGGACAATCCAGAGTGGCAGCCGGTTCTCTGATCCATTATGTGTGACCACCAACATTGCACTACCTAGCACTGGGATGATCTCTTTGGTGTCCGTCCGTAATTGTGTGTCAATGCGTTCTAGTTTGGGTCTACTAGCTCTGAGTGGCCATAGTTTCTCAAATTGTTGGACACTCATAAGTGACTGGCTGGCCCCTGTGTCCAGCTCCATGCGTACCGGGATGCCATTTAATAGGACTTTCATCATCACAGGTGGCGTTTTGGTATATGAGCTGTGGATCTTTGCCACATGAACCCACTGAACTTCAGCATCCATTGCTTTGTCCCAAGCATCAACCTGTCTTGCAAACCCCTCTTGTGGTTCATCTGCCTCGTAAATTAGCCTCGCTGCGGGCTTCCTGCACATTCTGGCTAAATGTCCACTGAAGTTACAAATTCTACAGATAAATTGTTGAAACCTACAGATTTTCACAGCATATCCACCCCCGCACCTCCAGCATGAGCTGAGATTGTTGTGAACAAAAGAGCTGTTACCAGGCATTCCTCTCTGATTGTCTCTTTGATTACTCTTGAGCACTCTGTTAGTGGGTGTCAATGGCCCACTCCCGGGACGCATTGTCTACTGTGATGGTGTAAATGTCCGTTCAACCTGCCATTGTCTCTGTTGAGGACCCACTCTAGAATCTGTTGCTGCCTGGGTGGTGTCGAATTGCCCTTGCCTGCCTGTGGGGTTCTGAGTCGCGTTTACAGTGTTAACTCCCTGCTCCATCGCCACGTTGGAAGCAGAGTTGCGCGTGTATATTATCTTGGTTTCCTCCTCCCACGCCATGAAGGTCTGAGCCATCAATGCCGACGCTTCCAAGGTCAAGACCTCGGTTTCAATTAGCTTTCTGAAAATCCTGGCATGACCAATGCCCTCAATGAAGAAATCCCTTAACATCTCCCCCCTGCAGGCGTCTGAAAACTTACAGAGGCTGGCCAAGCGCCGAAGGTCCACAACAAAGTCCGGTATGCTCTGTCCTTCCCGACATCGGTGTCTATAGAATCGGTGTCGGGCCATGTGTATACTGCTCGATGGTTTGAGGTGCTCACCGATCAGTTTGCTGAGCTCTTCAAAGGTTTTGTCCGCCGGCTTCTCGGGTGCGAGCAGGTCTTTCATCAGTGTGTACGTCTTAGATCCACAGCTGGTCAGTAGATGCGCCCTTCGCTTGTCGGCCACTGCATCTCCCAGCCAGTCCTTCATGACAAAGCTCTGCTGGAGCCTCTCAACGAAATCGTCCCAGTCCTCACCAACACAGTACCGTTCCTCTGTGCTACCGGTGGCCATTCTCGTGAGTTGTTGATTCCCGTTTCTTGTCGCCAAATGTAGTGTCCTTACACACTACTATAAATTCACATGAGGCACATTCTGCAGACAAGGTCACTCTGTGACCCGAACCTTTATTCACAGGACCAAGAAGTGATGACCCTGCGTGGGACCTCCCTTTATATACCTGGATGACCAGGTGAAGAGTGTTTCCCACAAGTTCACCCCCTGTGGTCAAGGCGTGCATTTCTTCGGTGTATACAGTATGAAGTGTTGTTACATAAGTTACATACATGACAAGTCCCATTATCTTACTGAGTAGCACCTCCTTAGTGATTGTGATTGTGTTAAGTTCCTCCCCCGCTATAGCCCCTTGACTATTCACTGTTGGAATATTGTTAGTCTCCTCTACCATAAAGACTGATACAAAATATTTGTTCAGAGTTTCTGCCAACTCCATGTTCCCCATTACTAGTTCCCCGGTCTCATCCTCTAAGGGACCAACATTTCCTTTAGCCACTCTTTTCATTTTTATATACCTGTAGAAACTCTTGCTATCTGTTTTTATATTTTGTGCTAGTTTACTTTCATAGTCTATCTTCCCTTTCTTAATCATTTTTTTAATCGTTCTTTGCTGGCTTTTAAAAGCTTCCCAGTCTTCTGTCCTCCCACTAGTGTTGGCCACTTTGTATGTCCTTGTTATTAATTGTATACCGACCTTTATTTCTTTAGTTAACCTGTGAAGCAGGCTTCCTGTCCAAATGCCCTCCAGCCTATCAATCAGGCTGCCCATGGGCGGGGATCTCACAAAAAAGGGCCCTGCAGTAAACTTCTGCAGGACATTCAGGAAACCTGTTTTTCCGGGACGTCTTCGTAATTGGCATTGGTCATGAGGCCCTTCTTCACAGGCTACTGTCTGCCAAAACTACCATTACTCTGCAGAAGGCCATCAGCATCAGCCAAGCGTTCATAACCTCAAGCTGCAGCTCCAAGCAGATGACGACTCACTCTTAGGACTCAAACCCGGCAAGTATTGTAAATGGAACGGCGCCTTTCACAGGCAGAACTGTTGAACGTGAATCTGCCCAGGGCAGAGCATACAGGCCTCTGAGTCCTTTAGCTCAGGGTTCGCCGAGGGGTGCAAACGTAAGTCGAGTAGCACCATGCTGGCGTTGCGGAGGTAATCACAGGGCTCATCAGTGTCGGTTCAGAGATTATGTGTGCCAAGGCTGCAGCACAAAGGGCCACCTCCAGTGAATGTGACTCACCATGTGGAAGAGGAGTCAGCAGATGGCTGTGAATCCAGCGCTGATTACAAGGAGATGGCTAGAGAGGCAGCTCAGTCCCAGGATGAAGTGTATGGAGTATATACCTGCACCACAGATTGTCCTCCAGTGATAATGGAAGTCGAGATAAATGGCGTTCCAATCTTCATGGAAGTGGACACGGGGGCGAGTCAGTCAGTAATGAGCCAGGAAGCCTTTGAGAGGCTATGGAACGATCAAGCTAAATGACCCAAGCTGGTCCCGGTTCAGGCAAAACTGCGCACCTACACCAAGGAACTGATATCAGTTATTGGTAGTGCGGATGTAAGTGTATCCCATGATGGCGCGGTGCACAATTTACCATTGTGGATTGTTTCAGATGATGGACCAACGCTACTTGGAAGAAGATGGATGGGGAAGATTCATTGGAACTGGGAAGACTTCATCCCTCCAGCGATCGACGCCCCCATGCTCGGTTGGATCAGGCACCGGAGAGCAGATCCGCGCAGTGCCCGAGGCACAGACTGCTCATCACAACTGCGTGGTGATGATCCGGCCGAGATGACCCAATCGCACCTTCCCGGTTTCAGTGGCAGGACTCCTGGGGAGGAAGATTGGATCCAAGGGCGCCTTCCCAGCTTCAGTGACAGAATCTCTGGGAAAGAATTTCGCGGCAGTCGACATCATGGACAGGGAAAAGATGGCGTCCAAACCACGAGGTGCAGATCTAATGGAGCAACGACACGTGGTTCTGTGCAAGGAAGACGATTGGGGTAAAAGTAGTCAGGCCATTTTAAAGGAGGCCAGCAACCCGTTATTTTTGAATGAACTGCTTGAAATTGGTAACTAATGTAAAAGTTCAGTTGTAATGAGCAAAATGTTATTGAGCGATGTCGGGTGCACATTGCAATCAGCCAATGTAGCGGGCAAACACCTAACGGTCATATACAAATCCAGCGGACTACCCAATGCTGTAGCCTACATCTCTGGAATTATCATAAAGTGTTCCCACAGCTGACAGGAGTAGACAAGCCGCAGAGTAAACGATCCCCAGAGAGCAGAGGCACCGGTAGCGATACCCTGCCTCAGATTGGTTTAACATTGCAGGCACCCGATGGCATGAACCGCCACAGGTCAGAAACAGTAAACTGCGCCTATGCTCGCAGTCGGCTACCGTCGCCCACCACCCGGGTGGAAAAGGCACAGCCCACAAACCCACTCGCCACCACGGTAATGCCCAAGAGCAAAGGGTCACCCGCAACTGCTCCTCCGAACGGGACCTGGACCAGCCAGGATCCCAAACTAGAGAGTGCTCACAATGGTGCCCTCAAGGAAAGCGAACTGCTAGACAAGATGAGGCAGCCCCACTGTCGCTTAGATGAAACGCTCACTCACTCAGACTGCTTCCCAAGGAGCAGCAGCGACACTGCGCAAACGAAAAGGACAAGGAAGTCACAGACACATCAGCTGTCTTTGGGCCTGCCCGACACTAGGAGTAACAGCAAGAGCCCTGAGCTCCGGCAACTCGAGCAAAATGATCTCATCCGGCCGTGCTGGAACTAGACTGTCCTTGTGTACCTGTACTGATATACCTGATGTAAATGTACCACACAAAAAGAAACACAACTGTAATCCACCCAACAAATGTACCAAGATGTAAATGTAAAATCCATGTGATGAACTTGAATGCAACTTGCATGTAACGGGCCATTAGCATGATCTCTGTGTGGGGGAGAGAATGGAGTAGTCATGGACTCACAACCAGAAACCACGGAGACCTCCACTGTCAACAAATCTCACTACCAACCCATCCAAGCTAGAAGCGACCCTCCAATGGTCAACCAGGAAGAGCAAAGCCCAGGTCACTGTCATTAAAGACTTGGGGGGAAGTGATGTCATGTATGTAGACCATGTATACTAACTGCATAGTCACATAAGGTGTGCCACCAGAGGGCACTGCGGTGGGAGACATGAGGGTCACCTGCATAGGTGTGCAGAGCCCAGTATAAAAGGCTGCCCACCATGCTTGTGCCTCACTCTGGAGTTACAATAAATGGGACTAAGATCACAATAGCTCAAGTACAATACTAGACCTCGTGGAGTCATTCATAAGAGTATTAAAGACATAACAAATTCTACATTCACCAATAGTCCCACACCTTACTATCCCTCTGATATGGACCATCACAGCGTCCTCTTGACCCCAATGGTGAAATGAAAGCCAACAGAAAACAAACATTCCAAATCAACTTAATACATCAATTTATCTAATATTATGTTAAAAAGTCAATTAATCACCCTTGTGCATTCCCTTAGTGCCTGTCTTCTGTGTGCCTTTGCCTGTTCTAGTGCTCTTCCAAGTGCTACCCCAGAGGCTGCAGCATGGCTGGTGGAAGGTTGCTGAATTTCAGTGGGGGAGATTGCAGATGGCCTTGTTTGACGACCTCGAGCTGCTCTGGGCCTTCAACACCTCAGCATGGGCAGCAGCAGTCTGGGCTGGTGGGCTGACAGGCAACAGCAAGGGCAGTGGCGGAGTGGCAGTGGTGGGAGGACGAATGCTCCATCCTGGGAGAGGACAGCAGGTTCGTGCTCCACGGAGCCATTGCCACTCCCCCAGGGCGGTGCCTCAGCAATCCTCGTAATCTGTTGGAGGATGGATTGCTGCACTGCTGTGACACCCTGCAGCCCCTTTCCACACTGGGAAACACAGCCATGATAGCAGCAGTCTGAGCTTGCGTGGTAGTTGGATGGATTTTGCTTGTGCTGCAATAGAAGCTGAAAAATAGGCCATGGTCGTTGGGTCCACAAGTGCGCTAATGGAGGTGCGCATCACTTCCGTGCTGGAAAGAATGGGCTCCAAGCTCTGTGCAAAGCTTTGTGCAAGGCTGGTGCCTGACTCTTCCATTCTCCTTGACATTGCACTCAGGTCTGCCAATGCACCAAGCATTTCATTGTGCATACCCATCAGCCTTCTTCTGTAGGCCGCCCCATCGATGTCCTCAGCTGAGTCCCCTGCAGCAGAACCCATGTGCAACCTCACCTCCTGGGGAGCTGAGACCTGTGCTACCCTTTCCCCCTGCCCTGACTTGCAGGCCGCTGGTGCCTGGTGTGTCACCATGTGTAGATCCCATGTTTAACCGATCCTCTAAAGTAGGCGGAATGTCAGTATCTGAGCTAGTGGCTGGGAGTGTGAAATCGAGTGATGCTGTGTCTTCATCATCACTTTCTGCCTGCTTCTCCACCACTGCCTGGCCAGGTGGCAGTTTGTGGCTATCTGAAAGGAGAAAGGCACAAGGTAAGGTTGTGGTGAGGGGAGGGAGGGAAAGCAAGAGGTGCATGCTTACACCATCTGCAGCTTGTAAGTCAGAGAGATAGTGGGATGAGGGGGGAGTGGGATGTGAGAAGGAGGATTAGTTATGATATCATCATCTTGGATTGCTTCAGCCCCACCACTGTCCACTGGCTCAGTGATTTCCCACTCAAGAATGGCCAGCACCATTTCTCCGGGGGTGTTGTGTATGCATACCTGTTAACTGTGTGATGTCTGAAACACTGTTATGCAACACTGAATGTACCCTTACACTGTACACACCTTATCTGTACACCAGAGGGTGCTGCTGCTGGAGACCTAAGGATTACCTGCACACTGCAGGTAACCCAGTATAAAAAGGAACTCACAGCTTGTTGTCTGCACTCAGGAGCTGCAAATAAAGAACTACAGGTCTACACAGTTTAAGTATCATACCCTGCCTCGTGGAGTCATTACTAAAGGTGCCTACATACACTACAACTGGTGATGGGAATATGAGGTCACGAACTACACGCTCAACATGTCTAACCTCAGCAACTTTCAGCAATTTACGGAGGGGGAAGATTGGGACGCTTTTGTGGAAAGATTGGAACACTTCTTTATAGCCAACGACCTGGACGGGGACACACCGGCCACACTACCGAACAAACGCAGGGCCATCCTGCTTAGCAGTTGTGGGCCCACTATATATGGTCTCGTTGGGGGCTTACTAGCCCCGGAGAAGACAACCACCAAGAGCTGTGAGCAACTTGTAACAATCATACAGGAAGAACTAAAACCGAAAGAAAGCATCCTCACAGTCAGGCACCGGTTCTACACTTACCGGCGACCTGAGGGCCAAGAAATTGCCAAGTATGCTGCACACTTAAGAAGACTAGCTACACCGTGTGATTTTGGCAACCACCTTAATGAAGCACTAAGGGACATATTTGTCATTGGAATCGGCCACGAAGGCCTCCGACACAAATTGCTCTCAGCTGAAATCACGGTCACCCTGCAGAAAGCAATTCAAATGAGCCAGGCCTACATGGTTTTGGCCAGCAACTCCAGGCAAATACTGACCCAGGACTCTAAATCGCCGAGCGCAGTGCACCTCATGGACACTTCTAAAGGCAGAAATGCTGCCCCAAGTCCCGCAACCCTGAGTCCGCCACATGGGGCAAACCAGATGGGCCCGTGCTGGCGCTGTGGAGGAAACCACAGGGCCCACCAGTGCTGCTACAAAGACTATACATGCAAGGGCTGCAAAGAGAAAGGGCACCTTCAGAGAATGTGCAGAAAAGGCTGTACTCACTGTGTTTCTGATGAGTTGGCTGATCACCGGGGCTCCGACACAGATGAAGAGGAAGTTGCTCAAACCCTGGAAGAAGAGTATGGAATCTTTACCTGCTCCACCGGAAGTTCTCCGTGGATGATGGAAGTGGACATCGACGGGGTCCCAGTCTCCATGGAGATCGACACAGGGGTGAGCCAGTCTGTGATGAGCCAAAGGACCTTTGAAAAAATTTGGATGAATCCTGCCACTCGACCAAAACTGTCTCCTGTCCAGGCAAAGCTGCTCACCTATACCAAAGGTAAAATCCAAATCATTGGCAGTGTAGACGTCCAGGTCTCCCAGGGCGGCGTGTTGAACAAACTCCCCCTGCAGATTGTAGCCGGCGACGGTCCCACGCTGCTGGACAGGAATTGGATGAACCGGGTCCACATCAGGTGAAGTGGTCCTGTGGAAGAAAAGAGCACCATAGCCTGCCTGCAGGAAATGGCTGCAGCATCAGCAGCACAAGGAGAAACACTTGTAATCAAAATGGCCACCGCCATGCCACCAGTGAGCATGGAGGAGCATCACATGACACCTTGCAGCCAATTGTATTTGAAAGCTCCCTTAAAGGAGACCAGTAACCAAAGAAATTTAAAGGGGAAGTTTCAACTATTTGAGTACACGGACTTTAAAGCTAAAGATGCGATTAAAGGGTGCAAGTATGAAAATGTATGCAATGCAACAATGAATTGTGATGCTGGTTTAACTAATGTGACTAATGATATGAATGCAGGTGTCAGTAAGGACAAGTTTATTATGCTTAACAGTAATGATAGAGATTGTGAAATGCCTAATGTAACCATGTCTGGTGAAACCAGGACACCCAAAAGTGATGCAAATGCTAGAATATATAATGCAGGCTCGACTATGTGTGATCAGAGCCAAGGTGGCATGTATACCAGTAGGACACTGCCAAAGGACATTGGGTCCTACAGGGACCATGCTGATGCCAGTGGAATCCCCCTGTGAGAGACCCCCAGGTCCAGCAGGCTACCTGACCATGTAGCCTGGACCTTTGAAACGAATGTGGTGCTCCTTGCAAGACACACACACAGGCAGTGGGAGCAGACCCACCACAGGGACAGGGGTCAATGGGCAGCCCAGCCACCACCAATGGCAACCTGCACCAGACCAGCCCTACAACCCCTGGCCACCAGGGCCAACACCAGGAGCATGAAGCCAATACCCTCCAGCTTCCCTGGCAAACCCTGGGATGACCTGACCCTCATCCCAATTGGTGGACAAGGAGCCCACCCAGTCTTGTGGCCCTGCCCACCACCCCACAACTACCCATATCACAGTATATACACACCACCCACCGCTGCCGTGGCTACGCCCCCTGAGGGATGACACCCACTTGGTTTGTGTGTGAGGGAGGGGAAACATACAAGGCCAGCCTCAAGCATAGGGTTCACACCTGGCAACCACACAACCCTCACCACAACCTACCACTGATCACCTCCCCTGGTCATGACAATAAGGATATGAAAAATGCTTAGGGGGAGTGTTGTTGTATGTTGTATGCATGCCTGTTTACTGTGTGATGTCTGAAACACTGTTATGCAACACTGAATGTACCCTTACACTGTATACACCTTATCTGTACACCAGAGGGTTCTGCCGCTGGAGACCTAAGAGTTACCTGCACACTGCAGGTAACCCAGTATAAAAAGGAACTCACAGCTTGTTGTCAGCACTCAGGAGCTGCAAATAAAGAACTACAGTCTACACAGTTTAAGTATCATACCCTGCCTCGTGGAGTCATTACCAAAGGTGCCTACATACACTACAGGGTGGGGGTGATATTAACGAGCTGTGCCCCTTCAGGTAGTCCCTGCTGGCTCCGGTTGTGAGCCACATTGCCCTGCAAGAGAAAGAGAAGTCTGTCAGTGTGTGTGGTGCAATGTGTTTGGGTGATGTGCCTATCATGGTTGAATAAGTGACAGTGTGTGCAAGGTGTGAGATATGGATGTGAGACTTGCAGCAGTGGTAAGTGTGTGAGGGTGAGGTGAAGCTACGAATGTGAGGTATGAATCATGCTTAGTAGAGAATGTTGGTATGTGAGTGATGGGGCTGTGGTGCATTGAGCAGTCTGCTAATGGTTCAGATGGTGGGATATGGTATTTGAAGATTAATTCACTGACCATGACCATTCGTGTGAGGTCATTAAACTTCTTCCTGTACTGTAGCCAGCTGCTCGGGGCGACATTGCTGGCATTGACAACTATGGCTATCTGCTCCCATTGCCATTTTCTAGTTTGCCTGGAGGGAATCCTGACCCCTTGTGCTCTTGTCCCCTTCCTGCACCAAGGCCTCTCGTACTGCCTCAGGAACCTTGGTGCATGCTCTCTCCCCTGTTGTGACATTTTTACCTGTTGCTACAAGCAGAATGCAATTCTCCTTTTAGAGGTGCAGACTGCCTTTAAGAAGAGGAGGCTAGTTATAATTGGTGCTAGCCTCCCTCGCACAAACTTTGGCCCCTTGCTGAGTGTTCCGACATGCAGCAGCATGTTCAGCACTGTAATCATCATAATTAGCAGGCAGCACCAAGATCGCCTGCTAGCTGCATCCCTTCCAATGGAAGCAGGGTCCGTTTTCAGGAGTATTCCAACTTTTAGCCCATAGGCCCTAAGACAGATTTCAGTAAAGACACCATATTCCATACATTTTTTGTCCAGCTCTTCACCATGTAGACATGTGGAAAGTGCCCTTGTTTGAAATTATCCATCGTCGACTGGCGACTTAATAAATGTGAAGCTGATGGTAACCGAGAGATTGGAGGCAGCTTCCTGGCTTTCGACATGTGCTCCTTTTGACTTAGTCATTTACAGTGAAGCCAAAGAGATATCTTTCTGAGCGAGTGCTTGGCTAATTTGGTGTCTGATACTACAATACTCTATTGGGGTGGTGGGACAGATAGTTATGGAGGTCATTAACACTATTTCCGGGTGATGACATCACAGTTCTGGTAGTGCATTTGATATTTTCTGTTGTGAACTTTCATCTTCATCAGCAACCAGCTTCACAGGGGCAACTGAGAATGATTCCACATTGCAAAACATTGTCCACTGCCCGAGGTTCAAAAGTTATCATTCCTCCCTTCAGTATTACAGAGATTATTACTGCACTCTAATTAAGGCCATCCCCTCTCAGAAAGGAAACTCTAAGCTGTTTCATTGGCTCTCAGCAGCTCGGTCCTGTAGTTTGCTCTATGTTCTAAGTACTGCTCTTCAGTCTGGAGAAACCTCTGAACCAAATAAATTCTGTGGCTAATTATCAACATCTGAAATCAAGAGTCTCCTTCGACGACTCTGTCTCTTTACTCTTCGACTGATCATTCTCCCCAACGTCTAACACTGTTCCTATACACAGTATTTCCAATCTGCTCTCCAGTGAACCTCCCGTATTTGGATGGATTTGATGAACCCACTGGTTTTTAAATACCCTTTCTCATTTCTCTCACACCTACAAATGCACTTTGCACCACTTTTCTGTATTTTGTCCACCCCTCCTTCCTGCCTCTGGATTGTCATGGTTTTCATTGTGAAGCCAGGTGACATAACCCCTCAGTTGTGATGGGGGCCCTGGGTTATGTGCCCATATAAGTCCTGCTAGCTGCTTGTGGCAGCTTAAGGTGGGCGGGAGTTTGAGGCACAGACCCGAGATACAGTGTACTGACAGGGTAGCAATTCCTACCCTTTGATAGCCATATTGGTTTGTACAATTATTTCCTCCTAATATAGACCATACTGTACCATAGGATTTCATAGTACTCATGGTAAAATCTGTCAAAATGGGATTGTAAGACAGATATTTTTAATAAAACACACCAAAATTGAGATGTTCTTGTGACTAAAATCAATTTTGGAAATACATTGGAAATAAAGATCTGACCCTTACTGACCTTTACAGGTTAGAATGTAAAAACATAATTTCCAGCCCCCATGTAATATGGGGGAACAATTGGGTCCTCACTTCAGCAGCATTGTCTCAATAAAACTGATCTGATGCCATTTGTATTTGATGAGAAAGGATGACTTTATAAATCTGAGCAACATACTTGTGGTTTGTACAAACACTGCAGACTAAACAAATGATTCCCACTGGTTTTATTTGTGTTCTGACAAAGTGAACTCCAAAGGGATTGAAGCTGCTTCATGATGTTGTGAGGAAGTTGCCCTGACATCAGAGTGGTGTGTTGCGTTATCAGAACGAATGTCCTCTGCCTATTCTGTAACTCTCAAGTTTTGAACTGAGAAATACAGAGGAGAACGTGCAGGGGACAATTTTCCTCGGCTGCTCCCGTGTTTCTATTTTTGTGGCACAAAGCTGAGGAAGAGTCGGTACAGATTTGATAGACGAGGCCTCTGTCCCGATTCTCCTCCCGCTGTACTTAGGGGTGTGTGCGCTGGGAGCCTCTTCCTTGCACCTGTCAGAGATGTTGTGGTTCAAATGATACAACAGGAGTCAAAAGACGCCACAGTGACCTGTGACCAGCGTTCCCATGTTTCCACTGGTTGCAGACAAGGGCAGGCTGTGCTCATAAAGAATGAAGAGTTATGGGAAAGCACTTTACTGTGGGTTGGTGAACATAAGGAATGGTAACTCCAGGCTAAGGGTTTGTTGACACTTCAGCACATTTATTGTTGCATTCATCATCATCTTAGGCAGTCCCTCAAAATCGAGGAAGTCTTGCCTCCACTCTAAAAGTGAGTTCTCAGGTGACTGTACAGTCCAATATGGGAATTACAGTCTCTGTCACAGGTGGGGCAAACAGTGTTGAAGGAAAGGGTGGGTGGGACTGGTTTGCCGCACGCTCCTTCCGCTGCCTGTGCTTGTTTTCAGCTCTCGGCGACGAGACTCGAGCGCCTTCCCGGATGCTCTTCCTCCACTTAGGGCGGTCTTTGGCCAGGGATTCCCAGGTGTCAGTAGGGATGTGATCACTATGAACAAAGGTGGGGGAATGGAGGTGCGCGAGGAGCTGAGCTGCAGCCTCAGAAAATCCATCCCATCAAACATCAATTCAGGAATCAGTCCGAACCAGGGCTGCCTGACGCGAGAGGCATCAGTGCTCAGTCTGAATTGGCTGCAGAAGATATAGAACCCTTCGAAGCAGTAAAGAGAGGCAAAGATGGCAAAAAGGATGAGAAAACATGGAGCAACTTCTATGACACAATGATCCTTAGACTTCGATTGGGGGAAGGGGCAGCTTCAGCCAGAGTGAGGATTCAATATGCGACGCCTTTAATCAGTGCACTGCCCAAGCTGCATGATAGATGTGTACCGTCTCCAGATCAGGCAGGGCCATGCCACCGCTCAACATGCAAGGTGGTAGATTCTCCATCAGCTTCGGTGTGTTACATGGGTTAATGTATAGAAGTCTATTCATCGGCAATGAAAGGCTCCAGCCAGCAGTGTGTCCTCATTATGATCAACCCAAGAGCGGGGCCAAACACCCCAGGAAGAAGTTACAGATGAGTCTTGCTCAGCTGGTGATTGTAGACATTTATCACGGCACACGGTCCAATGTGACATTTTCTATTTTGAGTACATAGAACCTATTTTCAAACAATGAAGCTTATGTATTTTAAGGAGCTTTTTGAAACATTTCTTCCAGCAGTCGAACCTCCCTTATAACTGTCAATGTGACTGGGATATATGGAAGTAGTTTACATTCGGACTGACTGAGATTAGCTGACTATCGATCCCACTGTGTCTGTAGGACAGCTCTCTGTGGAGGAGCTGGGAGGTTTAGAGGTACAAGTACTGAAATCACGAAAAGCTAATGGACAGATATGAAAAATAATTTAAAATGCCAGTGGAATATTGGCCTTTATCTCAAGGGGGCTGAAAATTAACAACAACAACCTGTATCTATATAGCACCTTTAACGTAGTGAAACATCCCAAGGCATTTCACAGAAGTATTATGAGATAAAAAATTTGATACCAAGCCTCATAAGCAGAAATTAGTGCACGTGATCAAAAGCTTGGTCAAAGAGATATGTTTTACGGAGCGTCTTGAAGGAGGAAAGAGAGGTGGAGAGGCGGAGAGGTTTAGGGCAGGATGAGCTGAGGCAAGGGCAGAGACGGATGATGTTACAGAGGTGGAAATAGATGGTCTTAGTTCTATGGTGGATATGTGGTCGATAGCTCATTTCAGGGTCAAATATGACACCGAGGTTGCGAACAGTTTGGTTCAGCCTCAGACAGAAATTGGGGAGAAGGGTGGAGGTTATGCTACAGATGTATAAAGCTCTGGTCAGACCCCATCTGGAGTAATGTGTTCAGTTTTAGGCACCGCACCTCAGTAAGGATATATTGGCCCTGGAGATGGTGCATGCAGATTCACGAGGTTGAGTAGAATGGGCCTATATTCTCTGGCGTTTAGAAGATGAGAGCTGATCTCATTGAAACATAAAATATTCTGAGGGGGATTGACAGGGTAAATGTTGAGAGGTTGTTTCCACTGACTGGAGAGTCTAGGACTAGGGGGCATAACCTCAGGATAAGGGGATGGCCATTTAAGACTGAGATGAGGAGGAATCTTTCCACTCAGCGGGTTGTGAATTATTGGAATTTACTACCCCAAAGACCTGGAGATGCTCAGCCATTGAGTATATTCAAGGCTGAGATAGATAGATTTTTGGACTCAAGTGGAATCACGGGATATGGATATTCAATGGGAAAGTGGATTTGAGGTCGAAGGTCAGCCATGATCTTATTGAATGATGGAGCAGGCTCGAGGGCCAAATGGCTTATTCCTGCTCCTAATTCTTATGTTCTTTATTCCAGTATATACCAGTGCTAAGCTGGTTAAGTTATGAGGACAGATTGTATAGACCTAGCCTTGAATTCCCTTGAGAAAAGAAGATTATGGAGTGGTCTAATTGAGGTGTTTAACATGATTAAAGGAATTGATAGTGAGAAACTATTTTGTCTGGTGGGAAAATCCAGAACAAGGCGGAATAACTTTAAAATTAGAGCTCGGCCTTTCAGGGGTGATTTCAGGAAGCACTTCTTCACACAAAGGGTCATGGAAATCTGGAACTCTCTCCCCGAAAAAACTGTTGAGGCTGGGGGGTCAATTGAAAATTTCAAAACTGAGATGAATAGATTTTTGTCAGGTAAGTTTACTGGTATGGAACCTATTGTGTCCCTAACACAGATGAGGCTGCACACAGGGAGGTTAAAGTAACAGTGACCTCAGTCTTTATTAAGACACTCCAGAGTCAGGAACAGGCCTTAGGGGCCGGTTTATATACATTGCTCCCAAGGGATGCTGGGATCCCTTGGGACTTCAGGGGATGCGCTCCCTGGTGGCGGAACATGGGAGTGCATGCTTTACAGATACACAACATCACTCCTCGGCAAAGTCAAAGTGAAAACTATTTACAAGGTGAGGCAGTCCTGAGCCTTTTTTTCCCTGGTGGACTGCCTCGGTACAAATGTCTGTTCTGGTATGTTGGCTGTGTCCTCGCTGGGCTGGCGTGTTGTTGGCCCTGCAGGGCTGCTAGGTGAGCCTGGCCTTGCTGGGCTGTTGGGCGTGATGGGTTCGATTTCCTGGTCCGGGATGGTGTAATTGATCCTTTGGCTGTGTGTTGGTGGGCTCGAAAAAGGTAGTGACTGCTGTTGGTTGTTCAGGGCAGTCTGTGAACCGCAGCCTCATTTGGTCCAGGTGCTTTCTGCAAATTTGTCCATTGTCTAGTTTGACTACAAACACCCTACTCCCTTCTTTAGCTATTACCGTGCCCACGATCCACTTGGGACCATGTCCATAGTTTAGCACACACGGGGTCATTCAGATCAATTTCCCGTGACACAGTGGCACGACCATCGTTTACATTTTGTTGCTGCCGCCTGCTCTCTACCTGATCATGCAGATTGGGATGAACCAGTGAAAGTCTGGTTTTAAGTGTCCTTTTCATGAGTAGCTCAGCCGGGAGCACCCCTGTGAGCGAGTGAGGTCTCGTGCGGTAGTTGAGCAGTACTCGGGACAGGCGGGTTTGGAGTGAGCCTTCTGTGACTCGTTTAAGGCTCTGTTTGATTGTTTGTACTGCCCGCTCTGCCTGCCCATTGGAGGCTGGTTTAAACGGGGCCGAATATAACATGTTTGATCCCATTGCGGGTCATGAATTCTTTAAATTCGGCACTGGTGAAACATGGCCCGTTGTCACTGACCAGTATGTCAGGCAGGCCGTGGGTGGCAAACATGGCCCTCAGGCTTTCAATCGTGGCGGTGGCGGTGCTTCCCGACATTATTTCACATTCAATCCATTTTGAAAAAGCACCACCACCACCAGCAACATTTTACCGAGAAACAGGCCCGCATAGTCGACATGGATCCTCGACCATGGTCTGGAGGGCCAGGACCACAAACTTAGTGGTGCCTCTCTAGGCACGTTGCTCAACTGAGCACATACGCTGCATTGCCGTACACAGGACTCTAAGTCAGAGTTGATACCGGGCCACCACACGTTGGATCTGGCTATTGCTTTCATCTTTACTATACCCGACTGTGTGCTGTGGAGATCCGAGATGAACGTCTCCCTGCCCGTTTTGGGTAGCACTACGCAGTTACCCCCAACAGGCAGTCTGCCTGAATGGACTGCTTGTCCTTTTGCCGCTGGAACGGCTTGATTAGCTCTTGTATTTCAATGGGGATGCGGCCCAGCTCCCATGCAGTACACAGTTTTTTACTAGGGACAGCAGAGGATCTTGGCTGGTCCAAGTCCTAATCTGGCGGGCCTGACAGGTGATTTATCATTTTCAAATGCTTCCATGACCATCAACAGGTCTGCGGGCTGCGCCACCATCAACAAGTTTGGAGGCTGCGCCATTTCGACCCCAGTGGTGGGCAATGGTAGCCGACTGAGAGCATCCGCACAGTTCTCGGTGCCAGGCCTGTGGCAGATGGTGTAGTTATACGTTGATAGTGCGAGTGCCCACCTTTGTATGCAAGCTGAGGCATTAGTATTTATCCCCTTGTTTTCAGCGAACAGGGATATGAGGGGCTTGTGATCGGTTTCCAGCTCAAATTTGAGGCCGAACAGTTACTGATGCATGTTCTTTATCCTGAACATACATGCTAATGCCTCTTTCTCAATCATGCTGTAGGCCCTGTCGGCTCCTGGAAGCATCGACGACTGGTTGCAACTTCCCCGCAACGTTAGCTTGTTGTAATACATACACGATTCCGTACGACGATGCGTCACATGCTAGCACAAGTTTTTTACACTGGTTACACAATACAAGCAGCTTGTTGAAGCATAAAATGTTTCTGGCTTTCTCAAAAGCAATTACTTGTTTTTTTTTCCCATACCCAATTCTCCCCTTTGCGCGACAACACATGTAGGGGCTCTAAAAGGTGCTTAAACCCAGTAGGAAGTTACCAAAATAGTTGAGGAGTCCCAGGAACGACCGCAGCTCCATGACGTTCTGTGGCCTGGGCACGTTCCTGATAGCCTCTGCCTTGGTCTCTGTGGGCCGAATGCCATCCGCCGCAATCTTTCTCCGCAGAAAATCCACTTCTGTTGCCATGAAGACACATTTCGACCTCTTCAGCTGCAGCCCTACACGATCCATTCACTGGAGGACCTCCTCCAGGTTTTGTAGATGCTCAGCGGTGTCCCAATATGTCGTCCTGAAAGACCACCGTGCGTGGTACCGACTTGAGTAGGCTCTCTATGTTTCTGTGGAAGATCGCTGCAGCCGACCGAATTTCAAAATGACATCTGTTGTAGATGAACAGTCCCTTTTGCGTGTTGATGCAGGTGAGGCCCTTCGAAGACTCCTCCAGCTCCTGCGCATGTAGGCTGAAGTCAGGTCAAGCTTGGTGAACGTCTTGCCTCCTGCCAGCGTCGCAAATAGGTCGTCTGCCTTAGGTAGCGGATATTGGTCCTGTAGCGAGAAACCATTAATAGTTACTTTATAATCGCCGCAAATCCTGACCGTGCCATCACTTTTGAATACTGGAATAATCGGGCTGGCCCACTCACTGAATTCCACTGGGGAGATGATGCCCTCGCGTTGCAGCTCGATTTCCATTCTCTCCCTCATCATGTGAGATACAGCTCGCGCCTTGTGGTGAATGGGTCGTGCCTCTGGGACCAAGTGGATCCGCACCTTCACCCCAGAAAAGTTTCCAATGTCGGGCTCAAAAAGGGAAAGAAATTTGTTAAGAACCTGGGTACATGAGGCCTCATTGACATATGATATCGCTCGGATGTCATCCCAGTTCCAGCGGATTTTGCCCAGCCAGCTCCTTCCAAGCAGTGTGGGGCCATCGCCCGGGACAATCCAGAGTGGCAGTTTGTGCACCGTGCCCTTGTAGGTGACCTTGACCATGGCGCTGTCCAGGACAGTGATAAGCTCTTTGGTGTATGTTCTCAGTTTCGTGTGGATGGGGCTCAGGGCTGGTCTGAATGCCTTGTTGCACCACAGTCTCTCAAACATCTTTTTTACTCATGATAGATTGACTAGTGCCAGTGTTCAGTTCCAGGGCTACGGATAAGCCATTCAATTTTACGTTTAGCATTATAGGTGGACATTTCATAGAAAATGTGTGCACCCCATGTACTTCAGCATCTGCCTCCTCTCTCTGAGGCTCGAAATTGCTTTGATCCACCATGGACCGATCTTCCTTCAGGTTTTGCAGAGCTTGCAGCTCATTTGCAAGCTCTTTGGAGGTGCCCCATTGTTCCACAGCTCTTGCAAACATATCCTTTGAAGCGGCATGAATAGGCTGAATGGAAGCCTCCACAACGTCAACAAGGTGTGAATTTCCTTGCATTCATCCTTTGTTGGGGATTCTGAGTCATCTGGGTCACCTGAGGCCTGCTGGCAGTTGCAGACTTGTGAGTTCTGCCCTGTACATTTCTGCTCACAAACACTGTTCCAGTTAATTTATGAACATTGCTAGCATTTGTGTGCTGATAGATTTGTTTGGTGTTATCACTGGTGGACATAAACGCCTGTGCTATCGCAATGACCTTACTGAGGGTCGGTGTCTCTATAGTCAAAAGTTTTCGTAGGATGGTCTCGTGGCCAATGCCCAGTGCAAAAAAGTCTCTGAGCATTTGCTCCAGGTAGACATCAAACTCACATTGTCCTGCAAGTCGCCTTAGCTCGGCGACGTAGCTCACCACTTCCTGACCTTCAGATCGCTGGCACATGTAGAACCGATACCTCGCCATCAGCACGCTCTCCCCCCGGGTTAAGATGCTCCCAAACCAATGTCCACAGCTCCTCATACGACATATCTGTGGGTTTCACCGGAGCCAGAAGATTCTTCATGAGGCTATAGGTCGGTGCCCCGCAGACTGTGAGGAGGACCGCTTTGCTTTTTGCCGCACTTCCTTCTCCATCCAGCTCGTTGGCTACAAAGTACTGGTCTAGCTGTTCGATATAGGCTTCCCAGTCCTCACCCTCCGAGAACATCTCTAGGATGCACACAGTTTGCTGCATCTTTGCGTTGGATTCGTATTCTCGTCAACAGTTATTGTGTTCCTAACACAGATGAGACTGCACACAGGGAGGTTAAAGTAACAGTGACCTCAGTCTTTATTAAGACACTCCAGAGTGAGGAACAGGCCTTAGGGGCCGGCTTATATACAGTGCTCCCAAGGGTTGCTGGGATCCCTTGGGACTTCAGGGGATGAGCTCCCTTGTGGCGGAACATGGGAGTGCATGCTTTACAGATACACAACAGAACCTTGTCAAGTAGATGGAGTTAAGCTACGGATCAGCCATGATCTAATTGAATGGCAGAACAGGCTCGAGAGGTTGAATTTTTTTCATTTGTTCCTGGGATGTAGGCATCACTGCAAGGCTGGTATTTATTGCCCATCCCTCATTGCCAAATGAGTTACTTGCTGGGCCATTTTCGAGGACAGTATTATGGGACTTGAGTCACATTTAAGGCCAGACAAGCTAAGGACAACAGATTTCTTTCCCTAAAGGGCCTTACTGAACCAGATGGGTTTGTATGACATGGTCACCTTTACTGATACTAGCTTTTTATTCCAGATTTATTTAATTAATGGGATTTAAATTCCCCAGCTGCCCTGATTAGATTTGATCTCATGTCGCTAACTTAGTCTAGGCCTCTGGATTACTAGCCCAGTAACAACCCCTATGCTACCATACCCCATCCTCATCCTGTTCCTATGTTCCTCTGTCAGTGACTACAGATCCCACTGTACATATTGAGGAGCTCAGGAGCATTAAACCACAGTGGGAGAGGAAGTGACAACCAGGAAAGTAAACAGAGAAGGGGATGGTAAGAGAGGGAAAGATCTGAAAAAAAGGAGCAGTGACACACACGAGAGCAATACTCTGAGAAAGAGAGCAAAGTGCAACGAAAGGAAATAACTGGCAGCCAACAATCAGTGTGCACAGGGGTGGGGATGGAGCACGAGATTTGAGAGATACACTGGCCCAGAATTCCCAACCTCCCCGGGTCCGTACGGAATGTGTACAGACCCGAGAAGGCATCGCAAAAGCCGGTTTTCAGTGCACAATGCGCATGCGCTGAATACTAGCATTTCCGATCTGTCTTTTGCAGGTGTAAGATTTTAAAACACACAAAAACATAATAAAATATAATTTAAAAAGCACATTTTATTGTTTAAAAACCCTGCCCACTACGGTAAGTTTATTTTAAACCAGAATTTTAAAAACTTTTTTTTTTAATCTGAATTTTTTTTCCATGACATTTATTAACTTTAATTTCAATTAATTTTAATTAAGTGAGGTGTGTTTTTTTATTTTTTATTATGGTGTTTCATGTGTTTGTTTGTTTTTCTCATTAATAACAATGAGAACTGGTAGATACAGAATTCTCATTGCTATTAATGAGAAATCTGTGGAATACTTTACCTGATTGATTGAGTAGTCACACATGCACCTTCTGCGTGGGAACCTGGAGGATGGGAACGTGCTTCGCAGTGCAGGAAGAGAAGGCCTCCCCACCGGAATCCCACGCTCCTCCCGGACCACCAGGTACTTTCTTAAAAGTTCTCCGGTCGGAGGCGTTCGTCCGAAAGAAGCCTCCGACGGGAATTTCCAGGCCACTATTTCCCAGTGTTATAGTGTGAGTGCCAGCATTGGCCTGTGGGTGGTATAACCCACTGGGGTCCGGGCATCTACTGTGAACCCATCATCATCTTCATCATAGGCAGTCCCTTGGAATCGAGGAAGACGCTTCCACTCTTAAAATGAGTCCTTAGGTGGCTGTACAGTCCAATACCAGAGCCACAGTCCCTGTCACAGGTAGGACAGATAGTTGTTGAGGGAAAAGGTGGGTGGGATAAGTTTGCCACATGCTCTTTCCGCTGTCTGTGAACCAGACATGCCGCGATATTATAGTGGTTCCAGCTCCAGCCTCCAACTGTGAAACTTCATTAATGATCAGACCACTTTCCCTCCTAATCCACTTAATTCGCGCAGTGTGTAGCCGAGGGGGGAGGGTCCTTCCCACCTCCGAGTGGCATGTAACATCCTCGGGCCCTGATAATAGCTTCGAACAGTCTTCAATTCCGGTCAATTCAGATCCATTTTAACTGCCATTAGCTTGGCTTTCATTTCATTGAGGCCACTGTTAAAAGTGTTGGAGTGGCAATAATGTAATATTCAGAAGCAAATGAATTGGAAAAAGCACTTCAGGTCTGCTTTTGTGGTTCTCTACTTTTTTTTACTCACTGGTAACCATCTGTAACTCTATCCACAGAAGTGAATTCTGCTGTAATTATAACTCTTAAAATGTAAGCTGGCAGGGCTGCAAACCCTGGACTAAAATCTCATCACCCATCGCTAGTCTGTGCTGAATGTGCTTCTGCAACTGAAGTGGCAATTGCGGTCTACAAGCAGCATCCCAGGATGGGAGGGGGAAGAGGTGGGGTTCGGGTTTTAGGGGCGGAAGGGGGGGAACCAATCTTCTCCTAGTAACTATAAAGTGACCCACTATTCCCCCACCAATCCACCTCCTCCCCCACCCCCGCTCCACCACCCCATAAAAACCATCGGTGTGGACACCTAGTGGGGACAGATCGCCTTTGTCTGCTTCCCATGGTCAAATAGCCTGCTGGGATTCACAGTGTAGACCCACCGGGTGAAGATGGGTCATTTGGCTAAAGCTTTTGAGGGATGCTGGGGCCCGTGGAATGTATTCGTACAAGACTCATCCCCTCCAGGAGAGAGTGGGTGAAAAAGTAATTTGCAAAGTACCATCATCCAAATAGACGTCACGGTAACCAGAATACCCATGGAAATCAACACTGGTGCATCCGTGAGCATAGTACTGGAATTGTTATATCACGTCAAGTTGCGTCATTTTCAACTAGAGAAATCGAAGGTAGAGCAGCGAGGCTACTCAGGAGAGCAAATCCCCGAAGTAGGAAATGTCACCACACCAGTGAAATACAAGGATCAGTGTCAGAGTTTGCCTCTAATAGTACTGGCAGGAGACAAGCATGCCTTGATAGGTATTGGTTGGGATCACTGAAGCTGGATTGGAATGAGGTTTTTCATGTGGATGCAAAATTTGCATCAAACGATGATGTCATCAAGCAGTATCAAAGGTGTTCCGTGAAACAAGCAGTCCGACCCAAAACTTCAAGGCGAGTGTCAGAGTGCAGAAGGACACATAATCAGCTTCCTGCAAGCCACATCCCATACTATACACACTCAAGGAGAAAGTTGGGCGGGCGTTAATATTGAATCTTGGCGTTAATTCCGTGCAGAAAGTAATGCTAGGTGATATTATGGCCGTTGATTTCACCCATTCTGTTGATTCCATCCAAAAAAAGTGGACGGGCGATAATATTTTTTATCGGCGTTAAGCACATGGGGAAAGTAATGCTCGGCGATAAATTTCCCCCCAAAAAACCCCGGCAGTTTCCATTTTGTGCGAAAGTGGGCGTTATATGGGCGTTATACATCATTTCAGCAGTAAAGTGGGCGTTAAGCATGCAAAGAAAATGGAGGTTCTAGCCCCAGGTCCCCTAGCGCTATGAGTGGAAATATCCTCCCTGCATCCACCTTGTCGATCCCCCTCATCTTACATGTTTCAATAAGATCACCTCGCATTCTTTTGAACTCCAATGATTGTAGGCCCAACTTACTCAACCTATCTTCATAAGTCAACCCCCTCATCTCTGGAATCAACCTAGTGAACCTTCTCTGAACATCCTCCAATGCAAGTATATCCTTTCATAAATATGGAAACCAAAACTGTATGCAGTACTCTAGGTGTGGCCTCACCAATACCCCGTACAATTGTAGCAGGACTTCTCTGTTTTTATACTCCATTTCCCTTGCAATAAAGGCCAACATTCCATTTGCCTTCCTGATTACTTGCTGTACCTGCATACTAACTTTTTGTGCTTCATGCACAAGGACCCCCAGGTCCCTCTCTACTGCAGCACTTTTGCAATTTTTCTCCAATTAAATTATAATTTACTTTTCTATTTTTACTGCCGAAGTGCATAACCTCACATTTTCCCACATTATACTCCATCTGCCAAATGTTTGCCCGCTCACTTAGCCTGTCTATATCCATTTGCAGATTTTTTGTATCATCCTCACAATTTGCTTTCCCACCCATCTTTGTATCATCAGCAAACTTGGCTACATTACACTCGGTCCCTTCATCCAAGTCATTCGCTGTGGCGGAGTTTTCCATGCTCTAATAAATAAATGTCTGCTAACCACATTCCTTACTGTCTTAGTGACCGTTTTAAATTGATAACCATTTGTCACTGACTCCCTAACTACAGGAAATAGTCTTTCCCTGTTCAACCTAACAAAATACTTGATAACTAAAACAAATCTCAGTTAGATCCACCTCTTAGCCTTCTTTGCTCAAGTGGGAATCATCCCAATGCTTCAAGTGTCACCTCGTATCGATCATTTCCCTTCCTTAGCATCATCCTGGTGAATCAGTGCTGAGTGCTCTTATGGATTTAATATAACGGGCACCCGAAAATACAGACAGTACGCTAACTGGAGCCCAACAATTGCCTTGTACAAATATATCATGGCTTCTTATGTTTGTACTCAATGTCCCCATTTGAAACCACTCTAACGGCGAAACAACATGCACAAGACACTTCTTCCACTGAAATTAATCAGAACTCGAAAGCAGAAATTCTTATTAACCCTTGTCTGAGGCAAGTTAAAATGTTAATGAAGCCTCTGAAGGCACGGGATCAATCTCATCTGAGCTCTGCTCCTAACTGTGATTAATATCAATTGTGTTTTTATTTCTGCCAGTCGCCAAATGTCCAGCTGGCGGAGAGTGAATATAAAGACTGCAATCTAATCAAGAGGATCAGATGACGTCTACAAGTGGAGATTTTATCTCTCATTACAATAAACCCCTCAGTTAAAATCACCACTAGTGCCAATAATTTAATGTTATTTGATAGTTTAATCGGATCTCTTTAATATCTGAATGTTCTCTCAGAGTCTGTTTATAATTCAGTTGGACTGAACTCTGAAAAAGTTGTCTGAAGCCTCTGCCATTTGTGAGTTCAAACATTTCGTAGAATCTAAGTAGACAATACCGATCTTTCCTCTTCGGAGTCCCGGAATCGCTCACAGTCACTCTTCTGAGTCCCAGAATCATTCCGAGTTCCTCCCCAGCACATGTGTTTGCAACTAAAGTATTAAAAACACAATGTTTTAAATATGGCCTCAGAAGTGATGGACACAAAGTTAGTGGTGCTGGGTCATATTGATAAACGCCTTTGAAACTGGTCCCAGTCTTTGCCGGAGACAGCTTCATGTTTATACTGATGTTTTTTCCACTCTGTTCAACTTCACTCACATATCTTCATTTAACATGAAACAGAAAATGATCTGGTGCCAAAGTAAAGTTTCAGTCATCTTCTGAAATGACATCGCCGATGGCAATTTTTAGACCTGTGTTTTAAGAGCTTAGGAACAGAAAATGTTTGATATGTACAGCAGGTTGATCAGCCAGTAAGACAGGACATGACTGGTGAGTGTTTTACAATTACAGTAAGACCCAGTGAGAATCAATCACTTCTGAGGCTACATTTGAAAAATCATGAATGCTTCACACCATAGCTTCAAACCAAGGTGTTGGAGAGCAAGTGGGAGTGATCTGCGATTCTGTGGGGAGGGTGAGCAGGAATGAACCCGGGACTATTATCAGAGTGACTTGGAATGTATTTGAGAGTAAGTGGCTGTTTTCACCACCTAGACAGCAATCTGAGGAGCAGATCGCCCACCTGTTATAGAACCTGCCTGATTTTCATACCGCTGTGGGGAGAGTGAGTGGGAATGACTCCGGGACTCCGCGGGGAGAGTGAGCGGAAATTATTCTGGAACTCTGTGGGGAGAGTAAGCGGGACAAATCCAATCCAGCCAATTACCGCCCCTCAGTCTACTCTCCATCCTCAGCAAAGTGATGGAAGGTGTCATCCACAGTGCTATCAAGCATCACTTGCTCACCAATAACCTGCTCACCGATGCTCAGTTTGGGTTCCACCAGGACCACTCGCCTCCAGACCTCATTACAGCCTTGGTCCAAACATGGACAAAAGACCTGAATTCAAGAGGTGAGGGGAGAGTGACTGCCCTTGGCATCAAGCCAGCATTTGACCGAGTGTGGCATCAAGGAGCCCGAGTAAAACTGGTCAATGGGAATCAGGGGGAAAACTCTCCACTGGCTGGAGTCATACCTAGAACAAAGGAAAATGGTTGTGATTGTTCGAGACCAATCATCTCAGTCCCAGGACATCGCTGCAGGAGTTCCTCAGGGCAATGTCCTAGGCCCAACCATCTCCAGCTGCTTCATCAATGACCTTCCTTCCGTCATAAAGTCAGAAGTGGGGATGTTCGCTGATGATTGCACAGTGTTCAGTTCCATTCGCAGCTCCTCAGATAATGGAGCAGTCCATGCCCGCATGCAGCAAGATCTGGATGACCATCAGGTTTGGGCTGATAAGTGGCAAGTAACATTCGCGCCACACAAGTCCCAGACAATGACCATCTCCAACAAAAGAGAGTCTAACCACCTCCCCATGACAGTAAATGGCATTACCATCATTGAATCCCCCATCATTATCATCCTGGGGGTCATCTTTGTCCAGAATCCTAACTGGACCAGCCACATAACTAATGTGGCAACAAGAGGCTGGGTATCCTGCAGCGAGTGTCTCACCTCCTGACTCCCCAAAGCCTTTCCACCATCTACAAGGCACAAGTCAGGAATGTGGTGGAATACTCCCCACTTGCCTGGATGAACGCAGCTCCAACAACACTTAAGATGCTCGACACCATCCAGGACAAAGCAGCACGCTTGATTGGCACTCCAACCGCCACCCTCCATCACTGACGCACCATGGCTGCAGTGTGTAACATCTTAAGATGCTCTGCAACAACTCGCCAAGGATGCTTCCACAGCACCCCCCAAACCCACAACCTCTACCACCTAGAAGGACAAGGGCAGCAGATGCATGAGAACATCACCACCTCCGAGTTCCCCTCCAAGTCACACACCATCCTGACTTGGAAATATATCGTCGTCCCTTCATCATCGTTGAATCAAAATCCTGGAACTCCCTGCCTGTCGGGGAGAGTGAGTGGGAATGAATCTGGGACAGTTTGAACAGAATGAGTGGGAATAAATCCGGGACATTACAGTGGGAGGAACCTAGAATGATTCAGACTGTGGAGAGCCTCCCAGAATGATCTGGGATTCTGTAGGGAGAGTGAAAGGGAATGATGAAGGATTCTGTGGGGAGAGTGAGTGGGAATGATCCACGATTCTGTGAGGAGAGTGAGTGGAAATTATCTGGGATTCTGTGGGAGAGTGAGTAGGAATGATCCACGATTCTGGGGGAAGAGTGAGTGGGAATTATCCGGGATTCTGTGGGGAGAGTGAGTGGGAATGATCCACGATTCTTGGGGGAGAGTAAGTGGGAATTATCTGGGATTCTATGGGGAGAGTGAGTGGAAATTATCCTGGATTCTGTGGGGAGAATGAGTGGAAATGATGCAGGATTCTGTGGGGCGAGTGAGTGGGAATTGTTATGTATGCAACCCAAGGCAACCTGTATCATTCCGCCACCATAGGGCTTAACTGTTGGAGTCCCAAGGGATCCCAGATTCCCTTGGGAGCACTGTATATAAGCAGGCCTCCCATGCTGTACCAACACTCTGGAGTTTGAATAAAGGAGCTAAGATCACACTTACTCATTGTCTACAGTAGTCAGTTGCATTACTTTATTATGAGCTTAACAACTGGCGTCGAGTAAACGAACAACCACGCGAAAATGCAGAGAGCTGTTGGTATCCTGGAGAAATTCTCAGAAGGGGACGATTGGGAGACCTTTGAGGAGCGACTCGACCAATACTTCGTGGCCAACGAGCTGGAAGGGGACAAGAACGCTGCCAAACGAAGGGCGATCCTCCTCACTGTCTGTGGGACAACAACCTATGGCCTCATGAAGAATCTTCTAGCTCCGGTGAAACCAACAACCAAATCATATGTACGCTGGTCCGGGAGCACGTAACTCTGAAGGAAAGCGTTCTGATGGCAAGGTATCGATTCTACACATGTCAACGGTCTGAAGGTCAGGAAGTGACGAGCTATATCGCCGAACTAAGGCGCCTTGCAGGACATTGCGAATTCGATGGATTCCTTGAGCAAATGCTAAGAGACTTTTTTGTGTTTGGCATTGGCCATGAGGTTATTCTTCGCAAACTATTGACTGTTGAAACACCGAACCTGAGCAAAGCCATAACGATAGCCCAGGCATTTATGTCCACCAGTGATAACACCAAACAAATTTTGCAGCACAAAGAGGTTTTGGCAAGTACTGTACACAAAGTAACGTTGTTTTCAGGCAGGAATGCATATGGCAGAATGCACACGCCGGCAGCTGCACGACCTCAGATGACCCAGAGTCTGCCATCAATCGTTAATGCGAGGCAGTTAACACCTTGTTGGCGCTGCAGAGGTGATCATCGAGCCCATCAATGCCGCTTCAAACACGATGTCTGCAAAGGCTGTGGAACAATGGGACACCTCCAGCGAATGTGTAGACGAGCTACAAACCCTGCAAACCACCACTTTGCAGAGGAGGATCGATGCATAGTGGATCAGGCTGAACTAGAGACTCAAACCGAAGAGGCAGAACTGTATGGGGTACACACCCTCACCACGAAATGTCCACCGATCATGCTAAAAGTCGAACTGAATGGAATTCCAGTATCCATGGAACTGAACACGGGTGCAAGTCAGTCTATCATGAGCAAAAAGGCCTTCGACAGGCTGTGCTGCAACAAGGCACACAGGCCCAAGCTTAGCCCCATACATAGCAAGCTAAGAACTTACACTAAAATGATGATCACTGTTATTGGCAGCGCAGCAGTAAAAGTCTCCTATGATGGAGCAGTGCACGAACTCCCACTATGGATTGTACCAGGAGATGGCCCCACACTGTTCGGCAGAAGCTGGCTGGGAAAAATCCGCTGGAACTGGGACGACATCTGAGCGCTCTCATCCGTCGATGATGCCTCATGTGCCCAGGTTCTGAGCAAGTTCCCGTCATTGTTTGAGCCAGGCATCGGAAGTTTCTCGGGGGCAAAGGTTCCTGGTATACAATCCATCCACCACAAGGCACAGGCAGTGCCATATATGATGCGAGAGAAAGTGGAAATTGAGCTGGACAGGCTGCAGCAAGAAGGCATCATCATGCCAGTGGAGTTCAACGAGTGGGCCAGTCTGATTGTTCCAATACTCAAAGGCGACGGCAAGACAGAATTTGTGGGGACTATAAAGTAACGATTAACCGTTTTTTGCTACAGGACCAGTACCCGCTACCCAAAGCTGACGACCTATTTGCAACCCTGGCTAGAGGAAAGACGTTCACCAAGTTGGACCTGACCTTGGCTTACATGTCACAGGAGCTGGGGGAATCTTCGAAAGGCCTCACCTGCATCAACACACACAAAGGTCTGTTCATCTACAATAGATGTCCGTTTGGGATTCGATCGGCTGCGACAATTTTTCAAAGGAACATGGAGAGCCTGATAAATTCGGTTCCCTGCACCGATATTTTCCAGGATGACATACTGGTCACAGGTCGGGACACCATCGAACACTTGAAGAACCTGGAAGAGGTTCTAAGTCGGCTAGATCGCGTGGGACGCAGGTTGAAACGCTCGAAGTGCGTTTTCCTGGTGCCAGAGGTCAAGTTCTTAGGGAGAAGAATCGCAGCAGAAGGCATCAGACCCAGCGACGCCAAGACAGAGGCCATCAAGAACGCGCCGAGACCACAGAACGTGATGGAGCTGCGGTCATTCCTGGGACTCCTCAACTATTTCGGTAATTTCCTACCCGGGTTAATCACCTTGTTGGAACCCCTACATGTGTTGCTACGCAAGGGAGACGACTGGCTATGGGGGAAATCACAAGAGGCTGCTTTTGAGAAAGCCAGAAATCTGTTATGTTTCAACAAACTGCTTGTTGTGCATAACCCATGTAAACGTTTAGTGCTAGCTTGTGATGCATCATCATACGGGGTCGGGTGCGTGTTGCAACAAGCTAACGAATCGGGAACATTAAAACCGGTCACCTATGCTCCAGGAGTTTGTCCAAGGCCGAAAGGGCCTACAGCATGATTGAAAAAGAAGGTCTGGCATGCGTTTACAGGGTGAAAAAAATGCACCAGTATCTGTTTGGTCTCAAGTTTGAGTTAGAAACTGACCATAAGCTCTCATATCGCTATTCTTAGAAAGCAAAGGTATCAATACCAATGCCTCTGCCCACATCCAAAGATAGGCGCTCACGCTGTCTGCATACACCTATGTAATTCATCACAGACCAGGCACAGAGAACTGCTCTGATGCTCTCAGTCAGCTAACATTGCCCACTACCGGGGTGGAAATGGCACAGCCTGCAGGCTTGCTCTTGGTGATGGATGTATTTGAAAACGAAAATTCACTCATTATGACCCCTCCAGTTCAGGACCTGGACCAGCCAGCATCCTTTACTATCCCTTGTAAAAAACTGTGTCCTCCATGGGAGCTGATCCAGCGTCCCAGCGGAGATGCATGAAGAGATCAAGCCGTTCCAACAGCGCAAAGATGAAATGTCCATACAGGTGGACTGTCTTTTGTGGGCAATCGCGTGGTTTTGCCTAAGAAAGGCAGGGAAAGATTCATACGTGACCTGCACAGCACCCAGCCAGACGCAGTAATGATAAAAGCTATAGCCAGATCCCAGATGTGGTGGCCCGGCATCGACTCAGATTTGGAGTCATGCGTGCGCCAATGCAACACTTGCTCTCAACTGAGCAATGCACCCAGAGAGGCACCGCTAAGTTTGTGGTCATGTCCCTCCAAACCGTGGTCTAGGATCCACACTGACTTTGCGGGCCCATTTCTAGGCAAAATGTTTTTGGTTGTTGTGGATGCTTATTCAAAATGGATTGAATGTGTAATAACGTCTGTAAGCACGTCCACTGCCATCATCGAAAGCCAACGAGCCATGTTCGCCATGCACGGCCTACCTGATGTCCTTGTCAGTGACAATGGGCCGTGCTTCACCAGTGCTGAATTCAAGGAATTCATGACCCGCAATGGGATCAAGCACGTCACATCTGCCCCGTTCAAGCCCGCATCCAACGGCCAGGCAGAACGGGCAGTCCAAACCATCAAGCAAAGCTTGAAATGTGTGTCAGAAGGCACCCTGCAGACTCGCCTGTCCCGAGTCCTGCTCAGCTACAACTCGCTCACCGGGGTTCCCCCAGCCGAGCTGCTCATTGAAAGGGCACTCAAAACAAGGCTCTCTCTAGTCCACCCTGATCTCCATGATCACGTCGAGGGCAGGCGGCATCAACAAAGCATGTACCATTATCGCGCAAACTTGTCACGCGATATTGAAGTCAATGACCCTGTATTTGTTCTCAACTATGGACATGGTCCCAAATGGCTTGCTGGCACTGTCATAGCCAAAGAAGGGAGTAGGGTGTTTCAGGTCAAACTTGCCAGTGGACTAACTTGCAGAAAGCATTTGGACCAAACCAAACTGCGATTCACAAACAGCCATGAGCAACCCGAAGAGGACACCACCAACTTCGACCCTCCAACACATACACAAGTGACAACCGACATCACAGTTGACCACGAAGCTGAACTCACCATTCCCAGCAGCCCGGCAAGGCCAGCTGCCCAGCAGCCTAGCAAAGAACCAACCAACTCATCCACACCTGCATCTGTAACGAGACGATCGACAAGGGAGTGAAAAGCCCCAGATCAGCTCACCCTGTAAATAAGTGTACTATTGACTTTACGAGGGAGTGATGTTATGTATGCAACCCCAGGCAACCTGCATCATATCGCCACCATAGGGCCTACCTGTTGGAGTCCCAAGGGATCCCAGCATCCCTTGGGAGCACTGTATATAAGCAGGCCTCCCATGCTGTACCAACCCTCTGGAGTTTGAATAAAGGAGCTAAGGTCACATTTACTCATTGTCTACAGTACTCAGTTGCATTACTTTATTATGAGCTTAAAAGGAATTATCCTGGATTCTGTGGGGAGAGTGAGTGGGAATGATCCGGGATTCTGTGAGGAGAGTGAGTGAGAATGATCTGGGATTCTGTGGGGAGAGTGAGTGGGAATGATCCAGGATTCTGTGGAGAGAGTGAGTGGAAATTAGCTGGGATTCTATGGGGAGTCGCATGTGATCAGTGTTGTTGTATTCTTACACACTACTGTAAATTCACACAAGGCATATTCTGCAGACAAGGTCACTCTGTGACCTGAACCTTTATTCACAGGACCAAGAAGTGATGACCCTGCGTGGGACCTCCCTTTATATACCTGGATGACCAGATGAGGAGTGTCTCCCACAAGTTCACCCCTGTGGTCAAGGTGTGCATTTCTCAGGTGTATACAGTATGCAGTGTTGTTACATGAAGGTTACAGTTACATGAAAGTTACATACATGACATCACCTCCCCCCAACGTCTTATAGGGTCAAAGATTAAGTCTTTCAGGCAGTCGACACTCTCTCGTGGAGCGCCGCAGTTGGGGCTCTGGTTGTTGGCATGCATCTCTGTCACCTGTAGTGATTCCGGCCTGTCCGGGCTGACCGCAGGGACTGTGCATGCCGCTGAAAGTTCTTGTTGCTCGTTCACTGGCGGTGGTGTGGGCAGCATCTCATGATCTTCCTCAGGTTCCTCAGGTACATGCTGAACCTTTTTTTTACTTGGTCCAGATGCTTGCGGCTTATCTGTCCATTGTTAAGTCTGACCACTATGATCCTCTTCCCCTCTTTACTAATTACAGTACCCTCAAGCCACTTGGGCCCCAAAACGTGATTAAGAACAAATACAGGGTCATCTATTTCTATCCATCTCCCCTTTGAGTTACGGTCATGGCACTCATTTTGGGACTGGCGCTTGCCCTCAACAATGTCTGACAGGACAGGATGAATGAGGGACAGGCAAGTTTTGAGTGTACGTTTCATGAGTAATTCCGCCGGCTTGAATGGTGCTGTCCTGACTTGTTTGATGCCATTACCCAACATGAACTCCCGCAATTCATAGCTAGTGAAGCACGGTCCGTTGTCGCTAACCAGGATGTCTGGCAAGCCGTGGGTTGCAAAGACCTCACGCAGACTCTCCATAGTGGTGGATGTCATGCACAAATTCCATATGATGCACTCGAACCATTTCGAGTACGCATCAATAACAATGAGGAACATTTTTCCCATGAACGGGCCCGCGTAGTCTACGTGAATACGTGACCATGGCTTGGTGGGCCAGGGCCACGGGCTGAGTGGGGTCTCCCTGGGGGCATTGCCCAGCTGGGCACACGTCATGCACCTGCGAACACAGTGTTCCAGGTCTGAATCAATTCCCGGCCACCATACATGTGACCGGGCAATGGCCTTCATTAGCACAATGCCTGGGTGCTTGCTGTGGAGTTCCCTGATGAATGCTTCCCTTCCCTTCTGGGGCATGACTACCCCATAATAGGCTGCCCCATAGTAGGCAGTCAGCTTGGATGGAGAGCTCATACATCCGTCTGTGAAACGATCTGACCTCCTCAGGGCATGCTCCGTGTGCAGGCACCCAATCCCCAGTCAGGACACATTTCTTAATCAAGGATAGGAGGGGATCTCTGTTGGTCCAGATTTTGATCTGGCGGGCTGTGATGGGGGAGCCTGTGCTGTCAAAGGCATCGACAGCCATGACCATCTCAGCGCTTTGCTCCGCTGCCCCCTCAGTAGTGGCCAATGGAAGCCTGCTGAGCGCGTCAGCACAATTTTCGGTGCCTGGCTGGTGCCGTATGGTGTAGTCATACGCAGCCAGCGTGAGAGCTCATCGCTGTATGCGAGCTGACGCATTGGCATTGACAGCTTTGCTGTCAGACAACAGGGATGTTAATGGCTTGTGGTCCGTTTCTAACTCGAACCTTCTGCCAAAATAGTACTTGTGCATCTTTTTCACCCCGTAGACACATGCGAGTGCTTCCTTTCCCCTTTCTGCTTGAGAGAGCGACCTGGAGGCATAAGCCACAGGTTGGAGTTGGCCCTCATCATTACTCTGCTGCAACACGCACCCAACCCCATAGGATGATGCATCACATGTCAAAACCAATTTCTTACAGGGGTTGTACAGGGTCAACAGCTTATTCGAACAAAGCAAATTCCACGCCCGATTGAAAGCCCGTTCCTGATAGTCCCCCCAAAACCAAGCGTAACCCTTACGCAGGAGTACGTGTAGCAGCTCCAACAATGTGCTTAAGTTCGGCAGAAAGTTCCCAAAATAGTTCAAGAGTCCCAGAAATAAACGCAACTCCAATGTGTTGCCGGGCCTGGGCGAACGACAAATCGCCGTTTTGGATTCGGTAGGCCAGATCCCGTCATTGGCAATCCTCCTGCCCAAAATCTCAACCTCTGGGGCCAAAAACACACACTTGGACTTCTTTAGTCGCAGGCCTACCTGGTCCAGTCGGCACAGCACCTCCTCCAGGTTGTGGAGGTGTTCCTCGGTGTCTCGACCCATGATAAGGTTGTCGTCCCGAAATACGATTGTTCCAGGGATGGATTTGAGCAGGTTTTCCATGTTCCTTTGAAAGATAGCGGCTGCTGAACGAATGCCAAATGGACACCTGTTGTAGACAAACAGCCCCTTGTGCGTGGTGATGGTGGTCAGTAGCTTGGATTCTTCAGCCAGTTCCTGGGTCATGTAGACTGAAGTGAGGTCCAACTTGGTGAACAGCTTGCCACCTGCCAGCATGGCAAAATGATCCTCCGCTCTCGGAAGCGGGTATTGATCTTGTAGTGACACTCGTTTGATAGTGGCCTTGTAGTCGCCACAGATCCTGACCGAGCCATCCGTTTTTAGGACAGGGATGATGGTGCTTGCCCAGTCGCTGAATTAAACGGGCGAAATTATGCCCTCTCTTAGCAACCTGTCCAACTCACTCTCAATTTTCTCCCGCATCACATACGGCACAGCTCTGGCTTTGTGGTGCACTGGTCTGGCGTCCGGGGCGATGTGTATCACTACTTTGGTACCTTTGAAAGTCCCGACACCAGGTTGAAATAGTGACTCAATGTTCTGTAGGAATTGTGAACATGAACTTCGCTCCACAGATGAAATGGCGTGCACATCCCCCCATTTCCAGTTCATCTCGGCTAGCCAGCTCCTCCCCAACAGCGCGGAACCATTTCCCGGGACAATCCAGAGTGGCAGCCGGTTCTCTGATCCATTATGTGTGACCACCAACATTGCACTACCTAGCACTGGGATGATCTCTTTGGTGTACGTCCGTAATTGCATGTCAATGCGTTCTAGTTTGGGTCTACTAGCTCTGAGTAGCCATAGTTTCTCAAATTGTTGGACACTCATAAGTGATTGGCTGGCCCCTGTGTCCAGCTCCATGCGTACCGGGATGCCATTTAATAGGACTTTCATCATCACAGGTGGCGTTTTGGTATATGAGCTGTGGATCTTTGCCACATGAACCCACTGAACTTCAGCATCCATTGCTTTGTCCCAAGCATCAACCTGTCTTGCAAACCCCTCTTGTGGTTCATCTGCCTCGTAAATTAGCCTCGCTGCGGGCTTCCTGCACATTCTGGCTAAATGTCCACTGAAGTTACAAATTCTACAGATAAATTGTTAAAACCTACAGATTTTCGCAGCATATCCGCCCCCGCACCTCCAACATGAGCTGAGATTGTTGTGAACAAAAGAGCTGTTACCAGGCATTCCTCTCTAATTGTCTCTTTGATTACTCTTGAGCACTCTGTTAGTGGGTGTCAATGGCCCCATCCCGGGACGTATTGTCCCTTGTGATGGTGTAAATGTCCGTTCAACCTGCCATTGTCTCTGTTGAGGACCCACTCTAGAGTCTGTTACTGCCTGGTTGGTGTCAAATTGCCCTTGCCTGCCTGCGGGGTTCTGAGTCGCATTTACAATGTTAACTCCCTGCTCCATCGACACGTTGGAAGCAGAGTTGCTGGCGTATATTATTTTGGTTTCCTCCTCCCCCGCCATGAAGGTTTGAGCCATTAACGCCACTGCTTCCAAGGTCAAGTACTTGGTCTCAATTAGCTTTCTAAAAGTCCCGGCATGACCAATGCCCTCAATGAAGAAATCCCTTAACATCTCCCCCCTGCAGGCATCTGTGAACTTACAGAGGCTGGCCAAGCGCCGAAGGCCCACAACGAAGTCTGGTATGCTCAGCCCTTCCCGACGTTGGTGTGTATAGAATCGGTGTCGGGCCATGTGTATACTGCTCGCCGGTTTGAGGTGCTCACTGATCAGTTTGCTGAGCTCCTCGAAGGTTTTGTCCACCAGCTTCTCGGGTGCGAGCAGGTCTTTCATCAACGCGTACGTCTTAGGTCCATAGCTGGTCAGTAGATGCGCCCTTTGCTTGTCGGCCGTTGCCTCTCCCAGCCAGTCCTTCGTGATAAAGCTCTGCTGGAGCCTCTCAACGAAATCATCCCAGTGCTCACCAACACAGTACCGTTCCTCTGTGCTACCGGTGGCCATTCTCGTGAGTTGTTGATTCCCGTTTCTCATCGCCAAATGTTGTGTCCTTACACACTACTGTAAATTCACACAAGGCACATTCTGCAGACAAGGTCATTCCATGACCCTAACCTTTATTCACAGGACCAAGAAGTGATGACCCTGCGTGGGACCTCCCTTTATATACCTGGATGACCAGGTGAGAAGTGTCTCCCACAAGTTCACCCCCTGTGGTCAAGGTGTTCATTTCTTAGGTGTATACAGTATGCAGTGTTGTTACATGAAGGTTACAGTTACATGAAAGTTACATATATGTCAAGTGTGAAACCCAACAAATATGTATTACATTTCTCTGCCCCTATTTTAATGGAGTTATTCACGCGTTTGCACTTCTTAAAATAGAGGACACGGTGTTATATGAACTCAGTGAGCATTCATCCTCTAGTATCATCGACAGTAATTGTTCTTCTCCCAATCTTGTCCAAAAGATTTTTTCTGGAACACCGGAGATAAAACCCACCGCACACCCCAATCAATAACAGAAGTATGCATAAAAGTGGAGCTTGCAGCAACAGATGTAGAGCAGAATTTGATGTTCTCAGGTGGTCTTAACATATTGTACTGTTGAAGAGAGAAAAGTTGAGTAAAAACAGACACAGGCATAGAGAAAAGAGAAAGAAAGGGGAAAGAGGAGAGACTAGGGAAAGGGAAACAAACACCAGGCAGAGAGAAAGACAGACACACTCACTGGTGGGTGCAAAACGTGAGGAGCAGAGAAACTGAAGGCGAAAAGAGGGTGAGAATGAGAACATAAGAACATAAGAAATAGGAGCGGGAGTGGGCCATTTGGCCCCTCGAGCCTGCTCCGCCATTCAATAAGATTGAATGGACTCAACTCCACTTCCCTGCCCGCTTCCCATAACCCTTTATTCCCTTATCGCTCAAAAAATCTATCTATCTCCGCCTTCAATATATTCAATGACCCAGCCTCCACAGCTCTCTGGGACAGAGAATTCCACAGATTTATGACTCTCTGAGAGAAGAAATTCCTCCTCAGCTCAGTTTTAAATGGGCATCCCCTAATTCTAAGACTATGTCCCCTAGTTTTAGTTTCCCCTGTGAGTGGAAATATCCTCTCTGTATCCACCTTGTTGAGGCCCCTCATTATCTTATGTTATAAGGGGAGAAAGAGAGAATCTTTAGTCCATTTTCCAGGCTCTGTTCAGACAGCTCTCAACGCTCAGGGGATAACATTTGAGCTCATCGCATCTGCTATTTGCATTTTAAATTGGTTCAAACCAATCTGCTATTCAATCTATCCCATCTGTCACCTCCTGAAGGCATTGGGTCTTTGGGTACGATTCTATGGCTATTGGTGACTCTCCAGTACCTCACCACATGGCCATTACTTATGCCTGTTCCGTGAGCGTGAACATGAGTGACAATTTGGGCCCAGGAAACACGAGTTTAATTATATCCTCCGGGAAGTAATTCCAGCAGAAGTCAGCAGATACCAGAAGTGGTTTCCCCTCCCAAAGCGCAGGCACTGAATCCTGGTCGCGATCAAGTAACTCGGCACAAGCATCATCGTGCTCAGAAATGTCTGCAGCTACTCATTGGAGAGACTGGCTGAGCCATCTGCATCGAGAGAGTTAATCCCCCCTTCAGGCCTTTGACAGAATGTGGCTGATTTCCATTGCCTCGAGATCTCCTTTGTTGCGTGTCCAGATGGCCCATTACACAGCGCCTGTTCAATGAAGACGGCTGTCTATGTGTTTGCAGGAGTTGCAGTAATTGAGTCATGCTTCACTAATTAGTTTTCGAACAGGCTTAATTGCCTCAGTGCCTGTGTGTATAAAACAGCTTTACATGTCAACAAAATCTGTGGCACTCTTAAATCTTCAGATAGCTTTTACCTTGCATTGGTGCCTGATTCAATGGTGTGCTGATCTTTGCTCTGTCAAATAGCATTTATCTGAAGAGAGGGGAAATCCAAGTGGCTTCTACTTAGCAGCGTGCCCAGAGATTGATCATATCATCCGTCAGTGTCTAATTGGTGCCACGGATCCAATTAGTTTTGTGTTTCAAGGATTTGTTGTTCCACTTCTAATTGAGGGGCTGAATTTCCTTGCGGATTCTCCTGCTTGTCTCCAGTAATTTCAGTGGGAGAGCAGAAACCCCGCTAAAACAGCATAAATGTGAATTACAACGGACGAGCGAGCAAACATCCACGGAAGTTTGAACTCTTATTGTTTAGTTACTTCAGAGACTTAAGATGTAATTAAGAACATGGGAACAGCAGGAGGCCATTCAGCCCCTCGAGCCTGTTCTGCCATTCACTTAGATCACGGCTGATCTGTATCTTAACTCCATCGACCCAGCTTGATTCCATAACCCTGAATACGCTACCCGAACAAAAATCTTCTATCAATCGCAGGTTTGACGCCCCTCCCCCGGTCTCAACAACTTTTTGAGAAGAGTTCCAGATTTTCACTACCCTTTGTGTGAAGAAGTGTTTTCTCGTATGACCCCTGAACTGCCGTGATCTAATGCCCCCTTGTTCTAGATTTCCCCATCAGAGGAAATAGTTTCTCTATATCTACCCTATCAACTCCTTTCATAACTTGACGAGATAACTGACAAGGAAGCCATTTAACTCATCTATCGAGAAGGACCTTACTGTTCCCCTTTCCCCATCACAGCATCCAACATGCAGAAATCCTCCCAGAGTGTTTGAATCCTCTATACAGAAGCCCAATCAGTGCTCATCATTAGTATTGTTGAGAACAACATCCTGACATTAGTCAATAAAAGGCCATCATCCTGAAATGTAAACTCCCTCTCCAGTTACTGCCTGACCCGCTGAGTACTTCCAGCAGTTTCTGGTTTTATTTCAAATTTCCAGCACCCGCAGTATTTTGCTTCTGTCCTAAATTTGCCTTTTCCTAGTTTCTACTGGTATTCCTTCTTCTATTGTTAGTTTCAAGTAATATTCTAGATTTAACTTTCCCATTCCCATCTAGAGAGGCCGAGGAGCACCGTTTTCTCCAGTCTTTCCATGTTCCTCTGTGCTCTGAAAGTAGGGATCAGCCTGGTCACCTTACTTAAGGAAGGATATACTAGCTTTGGAGGGGGTACAGAGACGATTCACTAGGCTGATTCCAGAGATGAGGGGGTTACCTTATGATGATAGATTGAGTAGACTGGGTCTTTACTTGTTGGAGTTCAGAAGGATGAGGGGTGATCTTATAGAAACATTTAAAATAATGAAAGGGATAGACAAGATAGAGGCAGAGAGGTTGTTTCCACTGGTCGGGGAGACTAGAACTAGGGGGCACAGCCTCAAAATACAGGGGAGCCAATTTAAAACCGAGTTGAGAAGGAATTTCTTCTCCCAGAGGGTTGTGAATCTGTGGAATTCTCTGCCCAAGGAAGCAGTTGAGGCTAGCTCATTGAATGTATTCAAGTCACAGATAGATAGATTTTTAACCAATGAGGGAATTAAGGGTTACGGGGAGAGGGTGGGTAAGTGGAGCTGAGTCCACGGCCAGATCAGCCATGATCTTGTTGAATGGTGGAGCAGGCTCGAGGGGCTAGATGGCCTACTCCTGTTCCTAATTCTTATGTTCTTATGTTCTTATGTTCTCTTCTCTGCTTCTGCCTCAGCTTCAGCCCACCCCCCCCAACCCCAGTCCCCCATCCCCCCCTGCCTTCAGCGCCCACCCCCAGGCCTCCATCCTCCCCCTGCCTTCAGCCTTTTCCCCCCTGGCCCTGAGTCCCCCCCCCCTTAACCCCCAACCCTCCCTCAGCTCTCATACCCCCTACCCACCCTCAGCCTTCACCCACAGCCCACCCCCCACCCTCAGCTCCCCCCTCAACCTCCACCCCTCCCTCAACCCTTAGCTCACCCCTCCCTCAGCCCCCTATCCTCAGCCCCCACCCTCCCCCAACCCTCAACACCCCCTGCCCTCAGACCTCCCTCCCTGCCCTCAGCACCTGCTCACACCCCCCCACCCACAGTCCCCACCCTCAGCCCCCCTTGCCCTCAGCCCCTGCCCTCCCTTAGCACCCCACCCTTCCTTCAGCCGCCCTCAGCTCCCCCAACCCCCGCCGCCCCGGGCTTCAATGTCTCCCCTGTGTCTCAGTGGACACCACCTTCGAGGTTCGCTCTGTCCACACCACTGTACAGTCGGAGCGTGACTTCCTCCTGCTCGTGTTTTACTGCTTTGGCTCCGAGCTCTGTATTCTGAAGCATTGTTATTTGCTGCTCCATGGTGATGGAATTCCACAACACTTATTCCAAATATTAGAGTCAAAACTATTTGCCTCTGAATGTCAAAACAAGATCAAAGAAGTAGATTTCAGTCTACCAGTTAGGGTTTTAAAATAATCTACTAAATGTTGACAGTTCCACTTTTCCTTGTACAATTTCACACGGGATTGGTTACTGTGTTCACAATAAACTGTCATGTTACTCAGTGCACTCTTCACTCTTTATAATATTACAGCAGGTTTCCAGAACCAACCATCTGCTGCACCATCCTTGGCTAACAGGTGCCTCGCATCTATCATCAGAACCCTTGTCAAACAGCCTCGGAAGGATTTTGACAGGAGGATTTATTCGACAATCTTTTATGAGTAGCCACCTACTGAAGATGTGTGGTACTGGGGCAAACTTTAACCTAACCTGCCCATCGGCCCATTGAAGTCAAAGGGGAGTAATTTTGAGCGGGGTGTAAATCCGGCGTTCTATTCAATCCCGTGGGTTTACAGCCCAACCAGTTAGGTCACAATTACCCTCATTGCTTCCACTGTGTAGTCCAGCGTGGGTGGCTGTTGTATGACTGGAGCAGATATTGGCCCAGAAATCCTGGCTTCCTGGGTCCGTACGAAGTTTCTATGGACGCGAGAAGACATCGGAAACACTGGTTTTCAGCGTACAATGTGCATGCGCTGAAAACGGCTTTTCAGATCTGTCAAACTAGTGCATGATAAATGATCCACATCTCAGGAGCGAGGACATTTGCATGGGCAAGATTGCGGGATTTACCCATATCTTGCCCAGCAAATGTCCCCAAAATTCTAGCGCCTGAAAAAGCAGGCGCACAGTCTACTTTTACAGGCGTAAGTGTTTAAAAACATACACAAATATAACTAAATTAAATTAAACAAACACATTTTATTGTTAAAAACTCTGCCCACTAAGGTAAGTTTATTTTTAACCTGAATTACAAAACTTAAAAAAAAATCGGAAAAATATTGTTTTTTCCTAAGGCATTTATTAACTTTAATTTCAATTAATTTTAATTATGTGAGGTCTGTTTTTGGTTTTTTATTAGTGTGTTTAGTTTTTTTTCTCATTAATAGCACTGAGAACTCATAGATACGGAGTTCTCATTGCTATTAATGGAAAGCTGTGGAATACTGTAGCTCATTGGCTGAGCAGTCACACGTGACCGCATCTTCTGCATGGGAACCCTCCGGACAGCCTGAGGCATAATACATTCATAAATCAAGGCTGCTTTAAACTGGCATTAAAATCTGACCAATTATTTGAAATTGTACCCTCCAGAAAGTAGGATTGACCATAGCTTTGATTGAACAGTTTTCGGGAAAAGGGCTGAAAAGTAGCAAATGAAGTTTAATGTCAGTAAATGTTAGGTGATAAAGATATTTTGGTAAGATCAATAACAACTATAAGTGTGCTCGGCAAGGAAGTCGGATCGGTGCTGTGGAAGAGTAGAGGAATTTGGAGGTACAGGTGCATAGGGCATCAAAGGCAGCATCTTAGGTTGATGAAGCGAATGGAATTTAGGGTTTTATCTTAAGAAGTATAGGACCCGAAATTGGTGGACTTAACATCCACTGCCGCCGAGTTTTCTGGGTGGTCTCCCCTCCGAACGAGTTTGGTGGAGGCCTCCTGCTGGCGGGGAGAGAAGACTGCTTGGGACCATCCGCTGGCGTGCACCGGCATGAGCTGCCCACAAGAGTCTTCCTGCCCGCTGAGCTGCCGGTTTGGTCCGGGTGCCCTCCGCTGCAGCAGGAAAAGTGGAGGCAGATCTAACCTGAACCGTAAGTATGAAGACCTGCCAAAAAAAGGTTAGCCCACTTTTCTTTATTTTTTTTTGCACGGATTCAGTTGGATGGAGTCCCCTGAAGGATTTCTAGTAGTTTTTTTTTGTGTTTTGAAATTTTTTTTATTTTATCAGTTCCCCCCCCATCCCTGGGCCCGACTCAATCCTCAGCGGTACTTTGCCGAGGATCACATTTGCCGCCGCGAATGGGAGCTCCCGCCCAGAATCGACGTGTAAGTCCCATTTTTGCTGCCGGGCGGCCTTTCCCAGATTTTTCCATGAAACTTCCCACCCAAAGTACCATCAGGATCTCAGCGGTCCTTGGGATGGTACTTGGGTGGAACTTAGATTTCATCAAACTTGGGCCCATAGAATATACAAGCCATGAAGTAATGATGAGCCTACATAAAACCCTAAGACCTCAATTACTGCACTGTGTGCAGTTTTGGGCTCCACACGATAGGAAGGTGATTGAGGCTTCAGAGAGGGTACAACACAGAATTACGAGGATGCTGCCTGGAATGAGGCAATAAAGGTAGATAGAAAAATTTGAAAATTGGGGCTTTTCATGTTAAAACAATGCAGATTACGGGGTGTTATGATAGAAGTGGACTTGGGTACACAGGGCATATTTTCAAAGTTTGCAAATGACATAAAACTTGAAAATGTAGTATATAGTGAGGAGGATAGTAATAGACTTCAGGAGGATATAGGCAGGTTGGTGAAATGGGCAGGCACATGGCAGATGAAATTTAATGCAGAGAAGTGTGAAATGATACATTTTGGTAGGAAGAATGATGAAAGATACTGTAAAATAAATGGTACAATTTTAAAGGGGATGCAAGAACAGAGAAACCTGGGGATTTACGTACACAAGTCTTTGAAGGTGACAGGACAAGTTGCTAAAGCTGTTGAAAAATCATTTGGGATCCTTGGCTTTATAAATAGAAGCATCAAAAACAAGGAAGTTCCTCTAAACCTTTATAAAACACTGATTAGGCCTCAACTGGAGTATTGTGTCCAATTCTGGCACCACACTTTAGGAAGGATGTGAAGACCTTGGAGAGGATGCAGAGGAAATTTACTAGAATTAAACCAGGGATGAGGAACTTCAGTTTTGTGGACAACATTATACAACAGTGACTACTCTCCAAAAGTACATCATTGACTGTAAAGTGCTTTGTAACGTCTGGCGGTTGCGAAAGGCGCTATATAAAGCCAAATCTTTCTTTTTTCTTCAACTGGAGAAGCTGATTGTTCTCCTGAGAGCAGAGAAGGTTAAGGCGAGATTTAAAAGAGGGGTTCAGACTCATGAGGGGTTTTGATAGAGTACATAATGAGAAACTGTTCCCACTGGCAGGAGGGTCAGTAACCAGAGGACGCAGATTGAAAATAATTGGCAAAAGAACCAGAGGCAAGATGAAGAGAATGTTTTTTATGCAGTGAATCATTATGATCGAGAATGCACTGCCTGAAAAGATAATGGAAGCAGATTCAATAATAACTTTCAAAAGAGAATTTGATATGTACTTGAAAAGTATAAATTTGCAGGAATATGGGAAGTAGGACTAACTGGATAGCTCTTTCAAAGAGCTGGCACAGACACGATGGGCTGAATGGCCTCCTTCTGTGTTGTATAATTCTATGATTTTATGATTTTCATATCTAACTTTATTAACACATTCTATGAGACTTTAGTAAGAGTTAAATGAAATAAAAATCTTGTTTTTAAGCCGCCTTCTAAATGATTCAATCCCTTGACCAATTCCACTCATTGAACAGTTTTGGCCCCCGTATAACATTTGGAATGTTTGAGGGTAATGTAACCTACTGCTCCTTTATTCAGTAACCAAAAAGCCTTGGAGTAATATAGAACTGTATCAAATGAAACCCTGCATTCCTCTATATAGATTTCTGGACCAATTTTCTGGGATTAAAACAAGAAATCAAGAGCGATGTTAAATCTTACAGGCCAAAGTGGATCTCCCTGATTTTTAATTTCAAGTGGATTCATTTTAGATCTTCTTGTCCAAATAGGAACATAGGAACAATTAAATCATGGTTAATCTGTACCTTAACTCCATCTACGTGCCTTGGTTCCATAAACTTTTATACCCCTGACGAACAAAAATCTATCAATATCAGTTGTGAAATTTTCAATTGACCCCCAGCCTCAACAGCTTTTTGGGGGAGAGAGTTCCAGATTTCTTCTGCCCTATATGTAAAGAAAATGGCATAAATCTAATTTTAATGCCCCCTTGTTCTGGACTTCCCCACCGGAGGAAATAATTTCTCTCTATCTACCCTATCAACTCCATTAACTATCATACACCTCAATTAGATCACCCCTTAATCTTCCTTCTCAAGGAAATATAAGCCTCGTCTATGTAACCCGACCTCATAATTTAACCCTTTTCATCATTCTGGTGTACTTGCACTGTACTTCCTCCAAGGCCAATATATCTTTCTTGAGGTGCGGTGCTCGGAACTGAATGCAATACTCTAAATGGGCCCTAACCAGAGCACGTTTAACGTTCATGAAGGAATTGCAAATTGAAATTGGCATGAATGTCATAACCTTATCTTAAAGGGCTAGTAATTACCCCACGCCCCAATTGAGGGCGACAACCTTCCGGAGTCGGGACTTCCTGCATCCAACCCAGAAGTCCTGTCCCCGCGCAAAATTGGGTCGTTCGTCCCTCAAAGGAACGTTGTGCTGTCTCTGGTGCTCTGCCTCCTTTGAGAGGCGCACCCTCCAGCGCTGCATAGAGCAGGCCCCACAACACAGATACTCCATGTAGCGTTAAACGCCTCTCCCCCTCTATTAAAGGGGAGGGCCGCTGCGTACACTGCAGGCCCGTTGGTGTCCACCACTAGGCCACCAGGGACACGATCGACTGGACCAGCCGCCCGGCACCAAAAACGGAGTGCTGGGATGCACGATGGTGGCCCGAACAATGCTACGGCCGCCATTGTCAGGCCAACCCGAGAGTCGGTTGACAAAAACAGATGGCGGCGTGGGGCGCTAAAGACTTCCCCTTTAAGGGGCGCCCAGGTAGCAGACCTGCGAGGTGCAAAGGGGTGGATGTGGGGCGGTGAGGGGTCGGCACACACGGCGATACCGTTATCGACAGTTGTGCACTGGCCCAGGGTGCTAACTGTGGGGCACAGCACTACCAGTTCGGCGCATGTCAAGCCTCCGTGCAATTTCCCAGGAGGCAGTAGTGCCCCCCTCTCCGGGTGAAAACGCCATTGCACCACGTTAGTGCACTCCGGATCCGCTAACAGGGCTATAAAAGGGGCAATTTCACCCCCAAAATGTTCTGGAAAGTACAGTGTAAAGTCCCAGGGGGTTATTTTGGCAAACGGGTGAAAACAGGGGCTAAATGGCTGCAATGTAATCAAGACATGTCTATTTGAAAGTTTGGATTTAATACGCAATTTTGGTCCTAATTGCTGATTATCATAATTTGAACTTGCTTGGAAGTGTGAAACCAGAAACCTGCAGGTTTACCACTTAAGTGCTCATTCGATGCAATTTTCATGGAACACTGGGATGTGGGAAGCACAGGGTTAATGGGAATGTTGTTGTAAAATGCTGTCGCTATATTGGAGGCCATGTATTATGTGCAGCAGGCACCTCAAAATACTGGAGAAATAGCACCAACGATGTCACTGCAAGATTCTGCAAATCCATTGGCAGGATAGGTGCACCAACATCAGTGTTCTCGCTCAGGCCAACATCCCCAGCATCGAAGCACTGACCAGCTCCATTGGGCGGGCCACATCGTCCGCATGCCTGACACAAGACTCCCAAAGCCAGCGCTCTACTCGGAACGCCTACACGGCAAGCGAGTCCCAGGTGGGCAGAGGAAACACTTCAAGGACACCCTCAAAGCCTCCTTGATAAAGTGCAATATCCCCACCGACACCTGGGAATGCCTGGCCCAAGATCACCGAACACCTCGAGTCTCTTTGTCGAGAGCAAACTGAAACCAAACGTAAACAAGGGAAGGAGCGCACGGCTACTCAAGTACCCCACCCACCCGTCCCTTCAACCACCGTCTGCTCCACCTGCGACAGAGACTGTAGATCCCGCATGTAGGACTCATTCATTACATGAGAACTAATTTTTAACGTGGAAGCAAGTCATCCTCGACTCCGAGGGACTGCCTAAGAAGAAGGGTGAACAGCCAATGTTTGTCAGACTGACAGAGGCGCTGTCAGCACCTGTTAAAGGGACATACTCGTTTTTCAGGTAAGTTTGCACTGAAGCTTTTGGACTGGATTTTTTTTATTTTATTGAAGTAGTGGCTTGGTGCAATACAAGTTAAACGTTTTTAAGTGCAGTGAGTGCAGGGAGTCCTGGTGGATGCTTGCAAGGTCTTGGATGTAAAGGAAGGCCCCCAAGAAGATGGAAAATGCTGGAAATATTGAGAGGTCAGGCAGCAACCGTGGAAAGAGAAATAGGGGACAAAGTTGCTTAGTGCTCTGTTTGGGGGCGGTAACAGCCGCGAGACAGGAGTTCCTGTGCCAGGGATGGAATTCTCGCCCCGCAACCAATATTTGGGTTACCGCCCCGAGAGCAAGTGTAGCGCAAAATATCGTGCTCCACTTGTTCTGTGGGGAGCAGGTGGGGCAGAAGGGATCGGGGAGGGCTAAGCTGTCAGGGGAGAAATGGGTCCCTACCTGGACCACCATGGAGTAGGGGTGCCATGGCATCAGCCCGCGCACAAGCGGAGTGCCAGGCTGCAAGATCGCGATCCAAGATGTAGAAGGCCACAACCGGTAAGTCGGACGATTTATTTTTCAAAGCGGCACCTCCCATTTAAATTTCGACCTCGCAAGCAGCCTACGTGCCCCCTGAAGCTGTCGCTGGCATTGCCCGGCGCAGCTTCAGTGGACTGTACTGAGTTTTCGCTCCGCGGCAAAACCGGCCTGCTGCGCACCATCACCTGCACAGTGGAGTGGGGCGATACCAGTTACCACCGGTGCTAAACGGGGAAATTTGCAAGAGTCGTTAACGGTGCCATGCCTAGGCGATAAGTTGTTTGCGAACCGTTAGCGCCCCCTGGGAGCCCTAGCGGGAGGTGCAAATGCGTCAAATTTCTCCCCCATAGAGTTCACATCTCAGGTTGAGATGCTGATCAACCTGCTGAGTATTTCCAGCATTTTATGCTTTCATTTCAGATTTACAGCACCCAGTTGCAGAAGGAAGAGGAAGACGCAAAAGAGGAAGGTGCAAAAGAGGAGGAAGCAACCCATACAGCCCTTTCTGGCCAGGAGATCTGGAATGGAATCGTCCGCCTGTGGTATCAGTGACCACAACCCCAATTCCCCTTTCAACATTAGTCCCACACCTTACCTTTCCTCTATTGCCGACCATCACAGCGTCCTCTTGACCACAATTGAAAGAGAAATCACCACAAAGCAAACTTTCCAATCCAACTTTATCCATATATGTATCCAATATGACATCAAGAAATCAACTCATCGCACTTATGCATTCTCTTAGTAATTGTCTTGTGTGTGTCTTTGCCGATCCTACTGATGTCACGCAGTGCTACCCCAGTGGCTGCAGCATGGTTTAAACTAGCTTGGCAGGGGGACGGGAACTGGAGAATAGATTCAGTGGGGAGAGAAGCAAAGCTGGAATTGGACAGCAGAGAAGTAGAAGTAAAAAGTGAATTTGGAAGACAGGGGAAACAAGAGCTGGAAAATAGACAACATAGGAGTTTGGCAATACTAAACGGTATATACTTTAATGCAAGGAATATAGTAAATAAGGCAGATGAGCTGAGAGCATAGAGTGACACTTGGGAATAATATATTATAGCCATTACTGAGACATGGCTGAAAGAAGGGCAGGTATGGCAGCTCAACATTCCTGGTTACAGGGTTTTCAGACGGGATAGAGAGGGGAGAAAAAAGGAGGTGGGGGGGTCGCAGTATTGATTAAAGAAACAATTTCAGCTGTGAGAAGGGATGATATGTTAACGGGGTCATCAAACAAGGCCATATGGGTTCAATTAAAGAACAAAAATGGGGCAATCACACGACTGGGAGTGTACTATAGACCCCTAAACAGTCAGAGGGACATAGAAGAACAAATATATAGACAAATTGCTGCAAAGTGTAAAAACTATAGAGCTGTAATATTGGGGGATTTCAACTACCCTAATATTAATTGGGGAAAAGGTAGTGTGAATTGTACAGAGGGAGCAGAATTCCTAAAATGCATTCAGGAGAACGTCTTTAGCCAGTATGTAACAAGTCCAACAAGGGAGAGGTGGTTCTGGACTTGGTTTTGGGGAATGAAGAGGGGCAGGTGGAAGGGGTATCAGTGGGAGAGCATTTTGGTGCTAGTGATCATAATTCAGAAAGATTTAGGGTAGTTATGGAAAAGAACAAAGGGGGACCAGGAACAAAAGTTCTCAATTGGGGTAAAGCCAATTTTGCTGAGCTGAGATGGGATTTGGCCAAAATGGACTGGAAACAGCTACTTGATGGTAAATCAGTGTCAGAGCAGTGGGAGACATTCAAGGAGGAAATCCTGAGGGTATAGACCAAGAATGTACCCTTAAAAACAAAGGGTGGGGCTAACAAATCTAGAGCCCCCTTGATGTCAAGGGACATACAGGGTAAGATAAAGAAAAAAAGGAAAGCTTCTGACAGATACCGAGGGCTCTAGAGGAGTATAAGAAGTGCAGGGGTGCAAATAAAAAAGATATCAGGAAAGCAAAGAGAGACCGTAAAAGAATGTTGGCAAGCAAAATCAGGGAAAACCCGAAGGTGTTTTATAAATATATTAAGAGCAGGAGGATAACCAGAGAAAAAGTGGGGCCTATTAGAGAGCACAAAAGAAATCTATGTGTGGAGGCAGAAGATGTGGGTCGGATTCTTAATGGATACTTTGCATCTGTTTTCACAAAAGAGAGGGGCAATACAGACTTTGCAATGAGGGAGGAGGAATGTGAAATATTAGACGAGATAAACATAGTGAGACAGGAAGTATTAAGGGGCTTAGCAACTTTGGAAGTGGATAAATCCCCAGCCCCAGGATGAAATGTATCCTAGGCTGTTAAGAGAAGCAAACGAGGAAATAGCAGAGGCTCTGACCATCATTTTCCAATCTTCTCTGGTTACAGGTGTGCCAGAGGACTGGCGGACTGCTAATGTTGCACCTTTGTTTAAAAAGGTAGAAAGTGATAGACCGAATAATTACAGCCCAGTCAGCCTAACCTCGGTAGTGGGAAAATTATTTGCAAAAATCCTGAGGAACAGGATAAATTTTCATTTGCAGACATAGATTAATCAAGGATAGTCAGAATGGATTTGTCAAGGGAAGGACGTGTCTGACTAACTTGATTAAACTTTTCAAGGATATGATGTTGTGTATGTGGCTTTTAGCAAAGCTTTTGATAAGGTCTCACATGGTAGACTGGTCACGAAAGTAATAGCCCATGGATCCAGGGCAAAGTGGCAAGTTGGATCCTAAATTGGCTCGGAGGCAGGAATCAAAGGGTGATTGTTGATGGGTGTTTTTGTGACTGGAAGGCTGTATCCAGTGGGGTTCTGCAGGGCTCAGTGCTGGGTCCCTTGCTTTTTGTGGTATATATCAATGACTTGGACTTAAATATTGGAGGTATGATTAGGAAATTTGCAGATGACACTAGAATAGGCTATGTGGTTGATAATGAAGAAGAAAGCTGCAGACTGCAGGAAGATATCAATGTATTGGTCAGGTGAGCAGAACAGTGGCAAATGGAATTCAATCCGGATAAGTATGAGGTAATGCATTTGGGGAGATCTAACAAGGCAAGGGAATACACATTAAATGGTAGGAAACTGAAAAGTGTAAAGGAACAAAGGGACCTTGGAGTGCAGGTCCACAGATCCCTGAAGGTAGTAGGCCAGTTAGATAAGGTGGTTAAGAAGGCATATGGAATACTTACCTTTATTCGTCGAGGCATGGAATACAAGAGCAAGGAGGTTATGCTTGAATTGTATAAAACACTGGTTAGGCTGCAGCTGGAGTACTGTGTGCGGTTCTGGTCACCACATTACAGGAAAGATGTGATTGCACTGGAAAAGGTGCAGAGGAGATTTACGAGAATGTTGTCTGGACTGGAGAATTTTGGCTTTGAGGAAAGATTGGAGATGCTGGGTCTGTTTTCTTTGGAACAGAGGAGGCTGAGGGGAGACCTGATTGAGGTGTACAAAATTATGAGGGGCCTGGATAGAGTGGATAGGAAGGACCTGTTTCCCTTCGCAGAGGAGTCAACAACCAGGGTGCATAGATTTAAATTAATTGGGGGGAGGTTTAGAGGAGATAAGAGGGGAAATTTCTTTACTCAGAAGGTGGTGGGGGTCTGGAACTCACTGCCTGGAGCTCACTATCTTGAACTCACTACCACGTAGGATGGTAGAGGCAGGAACCTTCACCACATTTAAAAGACACTTGGATGTGCACTTAAAGTGCCATAACCTATAGGGCTATGGAAAGCTGGAAAGCGGGATTAGGCTGGATAGCTCTTGGTTGGCCAGCGCGGACACAATGGACTGAAATGGCCTCCTTCCGAGCTGTAAATCTCAATGTTTCTATGATTCTGTGGCTGCTGCAAGTCTGGTGGCTTTCAGTGGGGGACACTGCAGATGGCGTTGCTGGTCAACCTTGTGGAACTGGTGGCTGGGAGTGTGAAATCGAGTGACAGTGTTTCTTCTCTACTCCTCTTCTTCACTCTTCTTAGTCACCCACTGGCTGGGTAGGCTGCATTTCCTGGGAGTGTGAAATGAGGAAGACACAAGGGTGGCGTTGTGCTGATGGGTGGGCAAGAAAGCAAGAAGTGCATGCCAGAAGGAGGACCAGCATCTTATATCCTTTCAGCCCTGCCGCTGGCCAAGGGCTCAGCTTTGCCCTTGCCAGGAAGGGGTGAGGTGAAGCTAGGAATGGGAGATGTGCCTTGTGATTGGTGCAGATTGTTGGTAGGTGAATGATAGAGGTTTGGAGTCGTGCATTGAGCAGTGTGTGAGGCTAGTGGTGCAGTTGGTAGGAGACGGCTTTTGAAGATGCATTCACAGATCTTGACCGCTGGTCTGAGGTCATGAAGCTTCTTTGAGCACTGGAGCCAGGTGGTGCAGGCAGTGATTGTCTCGTTGATCCGTTCCCACATTGTTGTTTCTGGAAGGGCTCCTGGTCCCCTGTGGGTAGAGGATCTCTCTTGCAGTGTTGACCCCATGCAAAAAGCTGGAGTGCTGCGTGCGAGACCCTGGGTGCCACTTCATTGGCTTGCTGAGCCATTTGTGTTCGTGCTGAAGCTCTTTCCTTTTTTTTAGCGAATTCAGCTTTAGGAGCTGTAGACTCCCATTTGGGAATTATTTTTGTTTTTTTGGGAGGCAGTTGAGCTGTAAGATCTAAAAACCGCACATTTTTACAGCATTTTTTTTTTTCATTTCCGAAGGCACTGCCCCTTTAAGAATCCTACAATGCTTTCTGAAATGGTGGCACCGGCAGCTTTTGTGTGGTCATGAAATTTTAGGCCTTAGTAGGTGAAGTTCTCAGAGAACTTCCGGAATAAATCTTGCTTCAGTCTTGACAACATGTCTGAGAAAGTCTCCCGCTGTGATTCAGAGGTCCTCTTCGCAGCTCCAGCAGCAATGACTATGAAATGGTGAGTATCCCTTGAAGTGATGCGTGAAATTGACATCAATGCCACGTTCACACCCAAACTGCTGGTCGCTGTTAGGAGAGGAGGTTAATTGAAGAGTTAGCCACCAAAATGCCATGAGTGCGAGCAGGCATTTTAAATGGCAATTAACTGTTTAACAAGCCTCTGGGCAGCTGTTCCTAGCGCTGGCTTCAACTCTTTTACCAAGATGGTGCTTTGTGCTAAACGTGGCTAAACCAGCATTTCAGCTCAAGCCCCCATCTTGGACACCTCAGAGAATTGTTAGCGCCTGACCGCGCTGCCAAAAATCGCCTCGCATATTGCTGTAGTTTTGGAATTGTTGTTTATTTTTTAGAATAACCACAAGCTTCCCCCTAAACTCAAGAGATTTACTGAGTTAATGAGGTACTTAATGTATTTGTATCGATTTACTTTGTTCACCATTTACTCTGTGTTCATTTACCCTTGGCCTTACCGAGGGTTGCCAGCTCCGATTGGACAAATTCCTGGAGGTTCCCTCACCTTCCCACCCTCACACTCCCGCCATTGGTCGGCTGGCACATCCATCCTCGTGCACGCTCTTCTCATGCCAACCCGATTGGATGATTTTGTTTTCCCATATCCAATATGTTTATAACTAATATACAAAAGTGTTCAAAGAAAGTTAAAAAAAAACGCAATGTTTTTAACGCCCTATGATTTTTCCCTGGGTTGCTCAAAGCAATGTCCTGAAGATTAATCGTTAATCCAGATTCCAGGGCAATTCTGGAGCATTGGCAACCCTAGCCTTGCCTGACTGCTCAGTATCACATGCAGCGAGGAAATTTAGTTTGATTCTATATTTTAGCATGCAGTTAAAAAAGCTAGCACTGAAAAAGTCATTTCACTAGGTTTCTGTTGGAGAACTCTGAAGACTTTTTTTCCAGACACTATCCCAAATGATCTGGAGAATATGGCCATACAGATATTAGCAATGAAAATGCAGTATCATTTGATATATAAGGTATATTGTCTTAGTCCAATCAGCAGTTTCTGCTCTGGACCATGTTAGACCAAACAAAAACAGTGTCCATTTTACTGGAAGGTTTTCAGTGATGAGAGAGTTAATTTTCTTCGAGAATCATCAAAAATATAGATCTGGTTATAGAACGTAGTTAACAAGTTTATAAATCTTTACAAGGGAAACTCTAGCGCAGACTATAATATTCTGAGGTACTGAGAGTTTGTTTCCCCTGGCTGGAGAGTATAGAACGAGGGGGCATAGTCTCAGGATAAGGGGTCAGCCATTTAGGACTGAGATGAGGAGAAATTTCTTCACTCAGAGGGTTGTGAATCTTTGGAATTCTCTAGCCCTGAGGGTTGTGGATGCTGAGTCTATGGGCTGGATTTTCGGTTGTCTCAACACCTCAGTTAGCGGCTGGAGGGAACGTTAATGGGAGCGACCCAGTTACCGACCGGGAGCGCAACGTTCAATGCCCCGATGGGAAATTCTCCAGGGAGACAAACCAGTAGCGCCTGGATTATGATGATCAGTCCTGATACAATGCCCACACTTGCGCACCGGTTGGAAAATCAGGTGCAGCCACTTCTTTTAGCCAAGAACAACGTCTGGAAAAACAGTCAGCACAGGGGTTGCAGAGTCGTTAACTGGTGACTACTTAAAGGGATGAAGAAGCGTTTCCCTCGGAGGTCACAGTCAGTGCAACGTTTACATATAGCACGGTGGTGAGCCTCCGAGTTTGCAGTGGCACACAGACATAGCAGTTGAGCTTGAGAGAAACTTATTTCTAAAACTTTAATGGAAGCATTACTTATTCACCAGCGTCACATTCTACATGCTCTAGCAAGGCATGTGACGAGAGAAGGGCTGTTGGCCATGTCGGCAGCCGAAGGAAGAGAGCTCCTAGACGTGGGGCAGGAGGCCTTAACCCCCTCGGCTTTACCGGCGGCAACGCTCATACCTGGACCTGTCCGAGGAGCAGTGTGGCAGAAGGCTGCGATTCCAAAAGGAGGTCGTTACAGAGATATGCCATCTTCTGCAGGAAGACCTGCAGCCTCACAATGGCACCAGGGCTGTGCTGCCCATCGCAATGAAAGTCACGGTGGCACACACGTTCTATGTCTCCGGCTCCTTCCAGGCTGCATCAGGGGACATATGCCGTGTCTCACAATTCGCAGCACAACTCTGCATCCGCGAAGTCACACAGGCTTTCTACACACGTAGAATGGACTTCATTACCTTCCCGATTACCAGCGAGAAACAGGATGCACGCATGTGGGTTTGCCAGGCCAGCGGGCTTTCCCAGGGTGCAAAGGGCAATTGACTGCACACACGTGGCCTTGTGAGCATCATTCCAGAATGCAGAGATATTCAGAAACAGAAAGGGATATAATATTTTCTTACTATACAGTATAGATGCACACGAGGCCCATACTTGAGAGAAGATCACTCTGTGACCAGTTACCTTTATTACCAAGACCTCAAGAGACAGACGGTGGAGCTTTCCCTTTTATACCGGAAAGTCCAGGTTAGGAGTGTCTCCCACAAGTTCACCCCTTGTGGTCAATGTTCTCAAGGTGTGCAACTTAGGTCAGCTTATACATGGGTTACAATGGCAGTTGAATACATGACATCACCTCCCCCCCAAAGTCTTATTGGGATCACAGGTTAAGTCTCTCTGGTGGTTTACACTCCCTTGTAGAGCTCCTGAGTTGGGGCTCCGGTTGTTGGGTGCTGGCCTGAGTGTCTGCTGTTTGCGGTGCCTCAGGCCTGTCCGGACTGCCCACAGTGACTGGGCTCTCCTCCACTTGGTTCCGGTGTTCAGTCACCTGTGGTGGAGTAAACTCTACGTTGTGTTCTTCCTCTGCTTCTTCTATGGGGTTGCTGAACCTCCTTTTCGTTTGATCCACATGTTTGCGGCAGATTTGTCCATTGGTAAGTTTAACTATCAAAACCCTATTCCCCTCTTTGGCAATCACAGTGCCTGCAAGCCATTTGGGCCCTGCAGCGTAATTAAGGACAAAAACAGGATCATTGACATCAATACATCGTGCCCTCACATTCCCGTCATGTTAGTCACATTGTGACTGATGCCTGCTCTCAACAATTTATTTCATAGTAGGGTGTATAAGGGATAACCTGGTTTTGAGCGTCCTTTTCATTAGCAGCTCTGCGGGTGGAACCCCTGTGAGTGAGCGTGGTCGGGATCTATTGGCCAACAGGAGGCATGATAAGCGGCTTTGTAGGGAACCCCTTTGGATTCTGAGCATCCCCTGTTTGATTATCTGCACTGCTCGTTCCGCCTGGCCGTTTGAGGCCGGCTTGAACGGTGCCGTTCTGACATTGTTGATTCCATTGCCTGCCATGAAGTCCTGGAATTCAGTGCTTGTCACTGACCAAGACGTCTGGTAGACCATGGGCGGCGAACATTGCCCGTAGACTTTCTACCGTGGCAGAGGTTGTGCTTGAATTTAAAATGGCACACGCAATCCATTTGGAGTAGGCGTCTACGACAACCATAAGCATTTTTCCCATGAAAGGACCTGCGTAGTCCACATGGATGCGTGATCATGGCTTGGCGGGTCAGGACCAGAGGCGAAGGGAGGCTTCCCTGGGTGCGTTGCCCAGCTGAGCAGACGTGTTGCACCTGTGAACACAAAGTTCCAGGTCTGCATCTATCCCTGGCCACCAAACGTGTGACCTGGCAATTGCCTTCATCATGACAATGCCCGGGTGCTCATTGTGAAGTTCTCTGATAAACACCTTTCTGCCCTTCTGGGGCATGACTACTTGGTTTCCCCATAGTAGGCAATCGGCCTGAATCGAGAGTTCATCCTTACGCCTATGAAACGGTTTAAACTCCTTTGTATATGTCCGTAGCAGTGGGTCAATCAGCAATAATTTTGGCCTCCTGGCCTTGGATACCCACAACCTTTCGAACTGTTTGATATTCATCAGGGACTGGCTGGCCCCCATGCCCAGATCCATTAATACTGGGATGCCATTAAGGAGCACTTTCATCATTATCGGTGGCGTCCTGGTATATGAACTGTATATGTGCTCTACATGAACGCGCAGAACTTCAGCTTCCAGCGATTTCCCCCAGTATTGATTTGGCCTCGTGGGGCTTACATCGGGCCCGTCCTCCTCGTACATCAACCTGACTGCAGGCTTCCTGCACATACGCACCAAGTGACCGCTGACGTTGCAGTTTCTGCAGTATATTGCTGATACCTGCAAGCTCTGGCTGGGTGTTTGCCTCCACACCTCCAGCATGAACTAGAGGCCCCATTGTTGGAAACAAAAGGTCCATTACCAGTCGATCGTCTCTGACTGTCTCTGTAACTGTACTTAAACGCACCATTAACAGGTGTTGATGGCCCCATTGTCCATTGCGATGGCATGAATCGCCGTTCAGCTAGCCATTGTCTCTGTTGAATTCCCCCTTTGCATTCGACTGCATGCTGGGGCATGTCCGATTGCCCTTGTCTGCCTAGAGAACTGTGTGCCGCGTTAACCATGTTGACTTCCTGGTCGTTTGTCGCATTTGAGCCAAGATTTTTGCCATAAATCATTCTGGTGTCTTCCTCCCCTGAGATAATTGTCTGGGCTATCAGAGCGCCGCTTCCAAGTTCAAGTGTTCGGTCTCAATCAGCTTCCTGAAAACCCCAGCATGCCTGATGCCCTCAATAAAAAAGTCTTGCAGCATCTCCGCTCTGCATGCATCTGGGAACTTACATAGGCTCGCCAGTCGCCGGAGATCTGCCACAAAGTCTGGAACGCTTTGCCCTTCTCATCGCCGGTGCGTGTAAAACCGATGTCTCACCATGTGCATGCTGCTCGCCGGTTTAAGGTGTTCCCCAGTCAACTTACTGAGCTCTTCGAACGTCTTGGCTGCCGGCTTCTCTGGCGCTAGAAGGTCCTTCATCAGGGAGTACATTCTGGATCCACAAACCGTCAGGAGATGAGCCCTGTGTTTGTCGGCCGAATCCTGTCCCAACCATTCCTTAGTGACAAAACTTTGCTGTCGTCTCTCAATAAAGTTGTCCCAATCATCACCAACACAGTACCTCTCTTCTGTGCTGCTAGTGGCCATGCTCGTGTGGTTTAAATCCCAGTTTCTCGTCACCAATAATATGTCCTTAATATACAGTATAAATGCACACGGGGCCCATAGTTGAGAGACGATCACTCTGTGACCAGTTACCTTTATTACCAAGACCTCAAGAGACAGACGGTGGGTGGAGCTTCCACTTTTATACTGGAAAGTCCAGGTTAGGAGTGTCTCCCACATGTTCTCCCCCTGTGGTCAGTGTTCTCAAGGTGTACAACTTAGGTCAGCTTATACATGGGTTAAAATGATAGTTGAATACATGACAGGATACCTCTCGCTAAATGTGCAGCTGGTGTGCAACCACATGCAGCACATCCTTGCAGTCAATGCTCACTATCCTGGAGGGGGACATGATGCCTTTATCCTGCAGGAGAGCATGGTGCCTCGATTGTTTCAGCACCCACAGCAAGGCCGTGGCTGGCTGATCGGGGACAAGGGATACGGCTTGGCCACCTGGTTAATGACCCCCCTCCACAACCCCACCACAGAACCGGAGGAGTGCGATAATGAGAGCCATGCAGCCACCTGCAATGTCATAGAGCAGGCTATAGGGGTGCTGAAGCAGTGATTCCGATGCCTGGACTGCTCTGGAGACAGCCTTCAATATTCCCCTCAACAGGTCTCACTATTCATTGTGGTGTGCTGCATGCTGCACAACTTGGCCATCATCACGACCCAGGCATTGCAAACGGGGATCACTGGCCTGCCTCAAGAGGCGGAGGAGGAGGAGGACCAGGAGTCTGCTGATGCTATGAATGAACAGCAACACGACGACGACCAGCAACATCCACGGAGCAGTCAGCGTGCAAATGTTGACAGCAGCAGGGCAATGGCTCATAAAGGGAGCACTTCGTTTAAATGGAGTGTGCTGAGGGATGCAGCTAATAATGAGCATATACTGAGGCATGATAATGCCACCTCTCCATTGCAAGGCAACAGTCATACACCAGAGGCTGAAGGAAACGTTCAACGTAACATTTTATTGCAAATGCATCCCTCAAACGACCCAAAAAAAAACACCCTCCTCAAAGAAAACACAATGGAGCACCCACCCCTTCAAATAATACAACAGATGAATAACATTTACAACTTATCGATATAGGATCCATGGCCACACCTTTCATCAGTGGGTCTTACATAAGCATTTCCCACCGCTCTGCCTCATCAACCCCTCCTCACCTACTGCACCTTCTCAATGGTTCCTCAGTGCCTGCAGCAAGGCTGCTTGAGGTCTGCTGTGTATCTGAGGGACACAGGACAGATGGACTAGCATGACACCCTGGACCAGCTCTGGGCCTGGAAGGCCCGGCTGCTGACAGCCCCTGCCTGAGAATGAGCGGCAGCATTGAGGGATGACTGGGGTGCAGACCACGGCAGGTGCAAAGACGGAATGGCAGTGTCGGGAGACCGAATGATGTCCTCCTGAGAGAGGACACCACGTTCCATCTCACCGATGGCCTGCCACTCTCCCGGGGCAGAGCCTCAGCATCCGGAGCAATCTGGTGGAGCGCAAATTGCTGGCCTACTTCAGCACCGTTACCTCCCCGGTGCACTGATGGGGCCCCAGACATGATGACAGCAGTCAGTGCTTGCATGGTATCAGTTTGATCCTGCATCAGAGCAGACACTGCATTGCTGCCAGCATGCACTGGCAGTACATAGGTGTTGCATGGTCTCGGCCTGCTGCCCAATGGCTACTGCCACATCAGCCATGGCCTGCGCTATCATGTCTTGGGCTCCATGGTCACTTGTGGTCTCCATCATCCCTTGTAATCTACTAAGGATGGACTCGATGGGCCCCAGAAACGTAAATGCCAAGGTTGAGGCGGCCTCCGCCACATTCAATGCAAATGCATCCACGCTCGGCGAGATCGCACCAATGCACCCCGTGAGCTCGCGGTGCATCTGCATTGACTACCTGGACATAGCTTCCAAGTCCAGGTCCTCATCGGAGCTGTCCGGAGAGCTGGCCCCGAGCTTCCCCTTGTGCTGGGCATTGCTGCAGGCCACTGGGTCCAGGAGCCTCAGGTGCAGTCAACGGACTCTTCGACCGAGGCACCCTGTCCTGGCACACTGCTCTCCACTTTCTCCTCCTCACCTTCCGTCATTTTAGGACGTCGGCTGACGGGCAGGCCGGCACTCTTCTGGCTCATCATCTGTAAGCACAAAGCAACAGAAGTGCGGTTATCAGCTGAGGAGGGGGCAGGAAGGCAAGAAGGAGGGGGGCTTCGTTATTTTGGTTGGGCATGTGGCCTCAAGGCTGAGGAGACTCACAAAATACGGCCATCTGATTCATATACCGCCACTGTTGAATGGAGACTTTGCCTCCCTGACCTCCAGCACCACGATTGCAGCGCCCATTAGGGCAGACACTCGCTCCTCCACGATAGTCAGGTCCTGGACGTAGGGCTGGCCCTCTCCCCCATGATCCAACCCAGGCAGATTCTGTGCGAGTTTGACCTGCAATGACAAAAGGAAAAGGTTGTTAGTGGCTGTGTAGGTGCTGGTGTGCCACATGTGTCTGCAGTAGTGTACGCGCGAGTAATATGACGAAGTATGCATATCGGCATTTCATGCTGTGTGGCATCACACAGTGGATGTGTGATCGGTGGGTCTGGGGCACAAGCAACTACCAGTAAGTATGAGGCTCAGGCCTGTGACCGCAAATGAAGAATTGAAAGGTGCTGGTAGATGGGCACAGTTGAATAATGAGCTATAAGGTGAGAGACACTTGGCTGGGCAGGGCATGTCTAGTGAGGTGATGGAGAGGTCTTAGGCTGGCTTCAGCAATGAGGAACATGGCCTGGTAGACATAGAGAAGGGGTAGGCACTGCAAAGTCTTTACATTGTGTGGGAGAGTGAGGTTCACATGAAGGCATTGGAAGGAGATTGGAAAAGGCACTCACCCTGATGACCGTAGTAAGGCCGTTGAATGTATTGCGACATTGGGTCGCTGTTGTGAGCATCGTGCTCTGGGCTTTAACGTGTTCAGCCACCTCCCTCCAGAACCTTATCAAATCCCAAGATGTTGGCATTTGTCCCCATCCAGGCTGGAGGGCACTCCAGCGACTCTCCACTGCCTCCAGCAAGGCACCAAGGGCAGTGGGTGAGAAGCGGGTAGATAGCTGGCTCCTCCTTGCTGCTCCATTGTGTGCACCTGGAACTGCTCATGTGCTAATCTGAGTTGCTGCACCTTTAAGACTCAGCTGTTGCCGGGCTCTGACTCGGAGTTCCGCGTATGCGGAATGGGTCCGCAATACTTAGCGACCAAACTTCCGTTATCACCCCTCCCCGCCTCCCGCCCCCCCCCCCCCCCCCCCCCAGCTCTGGTGTGCAACGGCTGATTTAGTGCCCCTGTCAGCTCCTCACCCGATTATGATGAATTTCTGGACGGGAAGCGCAATCTTTTTCAAGGTGCGACTGAATTTCTCCCCCTTTGAGTATATTCCAGGCTGAAATAGATAGATTTTTTGCCGCTAAGGGAATCAAGGGATATGGAGATCGGCTGGGAAAGTGGAGTTGAGGTCGAAGATCGGCCATGATCTTATTGAATGACGAAGCAGGCTCAAGGGGCCATATGGCCTACTCCTAATTTTTATGTTTTTATTCAGTAAATATACCACAGTTAACTTTAATTAATCTACACCAACCAATATATTAATACTTTAGCAAAAACAGCACGAGCAAACTCCCCGCAAGGATATTGGTCCCCGGCTCTGTGGAGGTGCAACCCGTCCGTCTTGTACAGGTCCTATAGTACACTCCCAGTGTGATTGCCCCTTTTTTGCTCTTCAATTCAACCTATATGATCTCATTTGATGATCCCTCGAACATATCATACCTCCTCACAGCTGTAATTGTTTATTTAATCAATACTGTGACCCCCTCCTCCTTTTTTTATCTCCCTCTCTATCTCGTCTGAAACCCTTGTAACCAGGAATGTTGAGCTGCCATACCTGCCCTTCTTTCAGCCATGTTTCAGAATAGCTCTAATATCGTACTCCCAAGTGTCACTCTGTGCTCTCAGCTCAGCAACCTTAATCCCTAGACTTCTTGTACTGAAGAATATACTATTTAGCACTGCAAACTCCCTTGTTGTCTATTTTCTTGCCTTTATTTCCTCTGCCTTCCAAATTCACTTTCTAATTTACTGCTTTCTAACTCCAGTTTTGCTTCTCTCCCCATTGAATCTATTCTCCGGTTCCCATCCCCCTGCCAAGCTAGTTTAAGCCCTCCCCAACAACACTGGCAATCTCCATGCGAGGATACGCTACCCGGCTCTGTTGAGGTGCAACCCATCTGGTCTGTACTGATCCCACCTCTTGCAGAAATGATCCCAATGCCTCAGGAAACTAAAGCCCTCCCTCCTGCACCATCTCTCCAGCCACGTATTCATCTGTTCTCTCCTATTTCTGTACTCACTAGCATGTGGCACTGGGAGTAATCTGGAGATTATTACCTTTGAGGTCCTGCTTTTTAATCTCTTTCCTAGCTCCCTCTACCTATGTCATGGGTACAGCTATGGACCATGACCTCTGGCTGTTCACCCTCCCCCTCAGAATGTCTTGCAGCCTCTCAGTGACATCTTTGACCCTGGCACCAGGGAGGCAACATACCATCCTGGAGTCACGTCTGCAGATGCACAAATGCCTGTCTGCTCCCCTAACTATTGAATCCCCTACCACTATTGTTCTTCCATTCTTCCCCCCCTCCACCCCCCACCCCGTACAGCTGAGCCAACCATGATGCCATGGACTTGGCTCTGGCTGCACTCCCCAGAGGAACCATCGCTTTCACCAGTATCCTGAACTGAAAACTGGCTAGCGAGCGAGATGGACTCAGGGGACTCTTGCCCGACCTGCCTAGTGCTCCTTATCTGTCTGGCGGTCACCCACTCCCACTCTGCCTGAACACGCTTTAGTTGCGGGATGACCACCTCCAGGATCGTGCTATTCACGTTGCTCTCAGTCTCGCGGATGCACTGCAGTGACTCCAGTCGCCGCTCAAGCTCCAAAACCCGGAGCTCGAACGGCTGTAGCTGGCAACACTTCCTGCACATGTGGCCGTCCAGTCCACAAGAAGCGTCCAGGACTTCCCACATGGCACAGGATGTGCATTCCATGGGGCTGAGCTCACCTGCCATGCTTCTATTTAATGGACTAAGAACTAACTTAATAGAAATAATCTTAAAACTTAAAAAAAACACTCACCAACTACTCACCAATCAGCTCTTTCCCTTGTGCCAATATTACTTTTGTTACTCTTTCGAATTCTGCCTCCGTTGAGTCACTGCCGCTCTGGTTCCACTCAGCTCCGCTTCCGGAGATGACATAGTTCAGTGACGACCTCCTTGCGGAACCGCTGGCTTCTAATATACTGCACCTCAGACATGTTTATGTATGACAAGTGGTCCCAATAAACCCTGGGTGGTGGGGATGGGTAAGGCCTCCTATCCCAACGTCTACAGGGTCTCCTCATTCGTTGGCCCACATTCCCAATCCCTTCTCTGTCGACGCCGCCTACCAATAGCTTGGAGGAGGCGTGCTGGCGATGCATCCATGTAACTGCAAACCTAAAATTGCTACTTAACTGTAAGTTTGAAGACAATCTGCCACAATCCAAGAGATACACTCACTGTGCTATGTCAAAAGGTAGCACTCACTGTGACCGCTGAGTAACCCGGTTGCTGTTCCCTTTAAATACCATCCCGGCATCGCCCAAAGTAGCTGGGACTGTCTGCTTTCTCTGGCGTGTTCAGCGGCTGTCGGTAAGTGAGGTGCACAAACCGAGTTTCACATCCGGGGCACTAGCGGGACATTGCACACGTACTGACGTCATGATCTGGCTGGCGATAGAGGGCGAGGCATTAACTGTTAGCGCCGCCGTTAAAAGTGAACGGAATTTCACGGGCCCCGCTAAAATCGCCGCGGATCGGTGTTAAGCCACAAGTGGCGCTTTACCGCCACTCCGGGGCAGTAACGGGAGGCGATAACCAACTGAATTTCACACCCCTGCTGTCTGAGAAAATAGGAGCAGTGGCTAAGATCTAAAGTTTTTAAACTCAATGGTAAGGCCGGAAGGGTGTAAAGTGCCTCATACAAAGGTGAGGAGCTGTTCCTCGAGCTTGTATTGAGCTTCATTAGGACAGTGTCGGAAGCCGAGGACAGAGAGGTCAGAGTGGGAGTGGGTTGGAGTTCCAGTTTTGATAAAAGGTCATCGACCTGAAACGTTAACTGTTTCTCTCTCCGCAGATGCTGCCTGACCTGCTGAGTATTTCCAGCATTTTCCGTTTTTATTACAGATTTCCAGCACCACGATACTTTGCTTTAGTTCCTATGATCCCAGATGCACGTTTCCGACAGGTGTGCCTCGCCTGCAGCTTGAGCCCACACTCCCGCCCACTCATCGCTCTATCTCTGCTTGTTCTGCTTCACACAATGCCGTGCTGTAGCCAATCGGCATGTCCCGAGGAGAGGGGGAGCTCGTCGGGAAACAATGGGAGGCGCACGCCATGTCCAGGTGTTTAGAACAGGCTCACAGGGCTCCGAGAAAGATCCAACTACTTCAGTTATGTGTTTGCAGGTTCAAAATATAGTAACCAACCAATTTTAGATTTCATTGCTCCCTTCTTTCTTCGGCCAAATGATATTGATTGTAATATGTAAAGAGGTCAGGAATGAGCAACGGCTTCTCCCTGTGTGTTTAGAGCACGTTCAAGTCAGACCTGCGATGCATATGAAATCTGCATGACTTATGCAATATCCGTCAGTGTTGACATCTCTTCTAACTGGTTTAAAGCACAGGACCTCCAAATAGGCAAGTCTCAATTAAGTTAATATTCAATGCCCACTCTGGGTCGTAATGGTCTTTTTATCCAGCCCGCTCCTCACCATCGGTACAATATCCTAATGGGTGGGTGGCGAACCAACTGATTACAGATGCAGCTATCGCACACTGACAGGGCACAACACTGGTGAGGCCAGTACATCTGGCATCGTTGCCGTATGGGGAACGCACTCCCAGCTCCATCTCATCCTCTCGACACAATCTCCTATTCATTAAGCTTGTTACATAGAAACATAGAAAATAGGTGCAGGAGTAGGCCATTCGGCCCTTCTAGCCTGCACCGCCATTCAATGAGTTCATGGCTGAACATGCAACTTCAGTACCCCATTCCTGCTTTCTCACCATACCCCTTGATCCCCCTAATAGTAAGGACTTCATCTAACTCCTTTTTGAATATATTTAGTGAATTGGCCTCAACAACTTTCTGTGGTAGAGAATTCCCAGGTTCACCACTCTCTGGGTGAAGAAATTCCTCCTCATCTCGGTCCTAAATGGCTTACCCCTTATCCTTAGACTGTGACCCCTGGTTCTGGACTTCCCCAACATTGGGAACATTCTTCCTGCATCTAACCTGTCCAACCCCGTCAGAATTTTAAACGTTTCTATGAGGTCCCCTCTCATTCTTCTGAACTCCAGTGAATACAAGCCCAGTTGATCCAGTCTTTCTTGATAGGTCAGTCCCGCCATCCCGGGAATCAGTCTGGTGAACCTTCGCTGCACTCCCTCAATAGCAAGAATGTCCTTCCTCAGGTTAGGCGATCAAAACTGTACACAATACTCCAGGTGTGGCCTCACCAAGGCCCTGTACAACTGTAGCAACACCTCCCTGCCCCTGTACTCAAATCCCCTCGCTATGAAGGCCAACATGCCATTTGCTTTCTTAACCGCCTGCTGTACCTGCATGCCAACTTTCAATGACTGATGTACCATGACACCCAGGTCTCGTTGCATCTCCCCTTTTCCTAATCTGTCACCATTCAGATAATAGTCTGTCTCTCTGTTTTTACCACCAAAGTGGATAACCTCACATTTATCCACATTATACTTCATCTGCCATGCATTTGCCCACTCACCTAACCTATCCAAGTCGCTCTGCAGCCTCATAGCATCCTCCTCGCAGCTCACACTGCCACCCAACTTAGTGTCATCCGCAAATTTGGAGATACTACATTTAATCCCCTCGTCTAAATCATTAATGTAAGCCCGCCCTGCGAGGTTCCCGGACAATTAACAAGAAGCAGGTCTGATGACATGGCATCAGCCGGTTTCCTTAAAGGGACCATGGCCATCTTTTTTTTGACAGGTGCTGTAAACACTGACAATGACTGCACAAAGGTGCACGGCTGCACCCAGGCTCTCCCATGAGTGTCCAGATGTTTATGGAGGGAGTCACAGAAGCCTGGTTGCACATTGTACAGGTGGGCACAAGCAGCAATGTCGTATGGAGGACCTGGCTGCAGTGACGCAAACATTTCAATGATCTCAGTAGATCACGAAACGTTACTGCAAAGCCACACTCAATCTCATTCTGCTATGTCACTCATCACATCCCCATCACTCTGCCTTCCCAATCCTACTCCTGAACATCTTTACTCACACAAACTTACCTTGCACCTCCACCCATTCCTCTCTATCTACATTATCACTTCTCCATCTCACTAGCCACACGTAACACCCACCCTCATCCTAGTCCAATCATACCAGCTAACAATACACAAGGATATGCACTTTGGTGTTTTAGCCAATGTTCATGTAGAGTTTCTGCTAATGTGTTGTCAAACATTTGAAATCTTTATTTTGAACACTTTGGGTTAGAATTTCCTAACAGCCCGCCAGCGCCCGATTGCCGCCCAAAAGATCGCTAAGATTCCCAAGATGATCAGCGGCAAAAACCTCCCCCCCACCAAATATTTAAAAATCCGCCCAGCGAAAAACATGGACGTTGCACCCCGATTCTGGGCGAAAATGTGGAATTGAGGGTCAATTGTGGGGTTCCTAAAGAAAATGGGTGATAAATTTAAAAATCACGAAAAATTTATCCCGAGGCTGTGGGTTGGGCCTAGCAGCAGAAAAATACTAAAAATATTTTTTCAGAAAACATCACATAAAAAATCATGACAACATTCTCAAGCCCCTTTTAATGTAAATCACTACAACAGAAATTTAAAATAATGAGTAAAAAACCAATCACTTACCTTTTTCTTGCAGAGATACTCACCTAGTGCCCAGCTCCACTGATCCTCGTGGGCGTTTTTTTTTCATACTTACTATGGGTCACCACTGAGCCAAATATCGCGCCAGGGTGATCTGAGGATGGTGCACGCCGGTGGTCTGCTTCCCAGCGGTACCTCGAAACCGCCGGCATAACTCAGGTAGAGAATTTCTCGCTCACCTGGTTATCGCCCACAATGGCCAATACCGCCCAGAAACTGGGCAGTAAACCAATGGAAATTCTAGCCCTTTTGGTTCTTGGACAGATTTGTGTGCACCTTTGGAAGTGGCTTAGTGAGTTGTAGTGAATGGTCAGACATAAGGGTACCCTACACAATGGTGATGAGTGTGAAAAGAATGCCTTGGGCATTGCAGGCATGCTTTACAGTGCAGGTGTGGGGTGATGCCAATCTGACTCATCATGTGGCAGCCATGGTGCACAGCGTCAAGTGAAGTAAATGTGGCTGATCGTGGCGGGATTCTGAGGACCAAGCTGAGACTTTTTCAAGGGCACCGATGCTGTTGGAATAGATGGCAGGCAAGATTGAAATGACAGAAGCGATCTGTCAATGGTGAGAGAGGTTGCTCCAAGGAGGTGACAGTGGATAAAGAGTTCACTGCAAACACTCCCAACCTGCATATAGCTCAAAAGTTTCTTCCAAATCCCGAAAGCTTCAGCTTCTGACATTGGAAAGTGAACAGCTGTGAAATGGTAGCTTTTATACCACTTCTGCAGCTGTCAACTAGCCAAAGCAATGGAGAGTGACTGAGAACCCGACACACTTACCTGGCGTGAAACCCAAGTGATGGCAAACTCATTGAAACTTGATAAAATAATAAGTGCCTGGGTAAAATTATTTTAAAAACCTTTAAATTAGCTCTTAAGCATCTTAATTGACTGGCCCACTGCTTGGTGTCGGGTCTGCGATCCGCACGCAGACCCGACAGTTGAGACAATGGCACGGAGGCGGGTTCAGAGCGGACTTCCACCCCAGTGGCAATCAAAGCCATTCTGACTGCGAGCCCGCCTTCAAACCCGCACTGGCAGGACTGGGAAGAGTCCGGCCACTGTACAATGTCGGATCGGGCCTGGTCTGACCCACAATGGATATCATTATTTGCTCTTTCCATATTTTTTATTTCCTATCAAAGTGTTCAAACCTCCGTCACCAGCCGGGAGACTAATCCATGCCAGTCAACATCATGATCCAGAACTCACACCAAAAGAGGACCATGGAGTTCAGGGTTCGTGGGACCATTCATTTCACCATCAGGGGCCAAGCAGAAATCTGACTAGCTATGGCCAAGAAACCCTGAAAAGAGACATAGGCCATTGATTGCAAGTGTGCTAAGTTCCCATGATCTCTTTTAACTTTGCTTTTAGCTGCTCCAACAGCATTCATGGATTACTGAAGCCCCCATGTTTTAATCCTTTGTACAGTACAGGCAGTTGTGTGGTCTGGCGAGTTGTGTGATTACTGAATTTTCACAGTGCAAGCACCGTGTGGCTCCAAAATCTCTTGCTGGCTGAATTCTGAAAAGTTACTGACCTACTGGGCATTTCCAGCAATTCTCCGTATTTATTTCAGAATTTTTGCATAGTTTCATTTTTTAATTCTACTTTAGCTCCACCATTGGTGGCTCTGTCTTCAGCTGCCTAAGCTCTAAGCTCTCAAATTCCCTCCCGGAGTGATAACATAGTGGTTATGTTATTAATGATCTGGAAACATGAATTCAAATCCCATCAAGGCAGCGGGGGAATTTAAATTCAGTTAATTAATTTTTTAAAAATCTGGAATAAATAGCTAGTTACTTTGGACCCAAGTTTCCCCAGGAGTTGCTCCGTTTTTTTTGGAGCAACTAGATTTTTTTGGAGTATCTTAAAAATCGCAATTCTGCCCATTTAATTTGCTCCAGTTTAAGTGAGTTAGTTAGGTTTTTTTTTTAGTTTTGTTTTTCTCCCAAAAGGGTGTGTTACCAGCCACTTATGCCTGTTTTGGCTGTTTAAGCAAGGTTAGACAACTAAAAGTTACTCCAAACTAACTTAGGCCAGCGGATGCGGCCACTTGTGTCCGTACAGAAAAACCTTGCGGTGAGCTAAGAAATCAAGGCAGGTAGCCAGAGATAGGTGGGGGGAAGGGAAGTGAGAGGACCTTGCAAAGCACTAAACACTTTCACAACAACATTAAAGAAGCAAGAATACATTTAAAGCACCAAGCACTAAACAAAGCACAAAAATAAGCATTCAATAACAAATACAAGGAAGCTGGGAGGACCTGCACCTAGTACCAAGACTTATAAAGCACGAAACAACTAGATTAAAAATGGATTGGTAAACTAGCAAATATATTATAGCAACTCCTGTAAATAAAAATTTTCCGCAGGACATTTTGATGAGCAGGTTTATTCCATCCACTGAAGCACAGTGTGTTTTATTTCCTTGCAGAATGTTTTTATATAGTATTCTTGTACCAACAAAGGCACCTTTATCAAAAGGTTACAAGAATGTTTTATATGACATTTAAACTAATTATTTTTTTAGAATTTTATACTCTAAGTCTCTGTTTGTTATTTGTCTTGTTTGGTATTTAGTTCCAGTCTGACAGGCTTTGCTGTTGGATTTGGCTTACACTACCTCTCCCGAGATCTAACAATAAAGCTTTGTTCTTTAAAAATATTTGCTGTATATGAGCGGATGCAGCTTCTGGTTTGTAATGTTAAATTAAAATGTTCATGGGAAGGGGAGTTTAATTTATCCAGAGCAATATAACTTTTCTTCTTAAATGTGAAGCCGTTGAGATAGATTTACATATTTACGATCTAGATTAGTTCTATTCCAATTCCATTTTTAACTCTCATCAATTATCTGAAAATATTATAACCCAACATTATGACTTGCTTGATTTGGGGTTTTATTTTGGACTGAGCATTTATGTTGGACAAAATTATGCACATTCAAGAACTACGTACCCTAGCACCTGTGCCAGAAGATTTCTGCCATCATGCTGATTAAACACCTTAATGGCCAACCCTCAAGTACTTTGCAATATGTCAACATAATTTCAATTTTACTTACAAATACAGATATGCTGGTAGCTAATCTGGCCGCCGATGAGGGAGCCCATTCAGCCAGGGCTAGAGGCAGCGTGCTTTGGGCCCCTCCCACACAACCTGCAGAGCACACGCAGATATTGTGGAGCGAGGAGCTACCGCTCATGTGCGCATACTCTAGCGCGCATGTGCAGAGGTCCCGGCACTATTTTCAGCGCCGGGACCTGGCTCCGCCCCTCACTGCTTGTGCTGCGTGACGCCAAGGGCCTGTAATGTTCCAGCAATGGGGAGAATACCGAGGTAAGTTTTAGGCGCAGTTTTTCTTCTACAAAGTCGGCGCACCTCACGGAGGTGTATCGTTCTAAACGGGGCTGGGGGGGGGGCAAACTACCAGATTGTCATAAAAACCTATCTGGTTCACTAATGTCTTTTTGGAAAGGAAATCTGCCGTTCTTACCTGGTCTGGCCTATATGTGACTCCAGACCCTCAGTAATGTGGTTGACTCTTAACTGCCCTCTGAGTTGTACCAAACCGCTACAAAGAATTATCACACACTGACTGCAGCAGTTCAAGAAGACGGCTCACCACCACCTTCTCGAGGATAATTAGGGATGGGCAATAAATGCTGGCCTTGCCAGTGACACCTACATCCCGTGAATGAATTTTTTTAAAATAAGGTAGTCACCAATAAATCCCTAAACCTCTGTGCTTCTCTACCTCTCTCTCCTCCTTTAAGATGCTCCTTAACACCCACCTCTATGGCCAAGTTTTTGATCACCTGTTCTGATATCTCCTTCTGTGGCTTGGTATCAAATTCTGTCTGATAACGCTCCTGTGAAACGCCTTGGGACATTTTACTATGGTGAAGGTGCTATATAAATGCAAGTTGTTGTTCGTTAGTACATCTGGTGATCCTCTCCAGACACGGCTAGCTGAGCATAGATGCGATTCAAGAAATAAGGTTGTCAACTAATCAGGTCTTGCAGCTGTGCTGCTGGAAAAGTCACGAGCTGAACGATAAGCTGGATGTGAGTTGTCGTGGATGCCGAGCAGATCTGGTTCCGCCACAAGCCAGTTAATCATTCAAAAGACGGTCTTATCATTAGCAACATCTGGACTCACACTGAAGAGTTGCGTTAATTTGAAACCTATCACACCTTTAACAGACTTGTTTTCTGCTGTTATTTATAAGCTTGTCTCAGTAGTTATTGTCACTTCTGTCGATTCTATCTGTAAAGCTCCATGAGTCAACAAGTTTTACCTTCGTATCTTGAGTTTATTTTATCTTGTTTTTCCCCTATTGTGTATTCTCTTATTCTGCAAGTGGTTTAACCCATTTTTAATGTCTCTCGTTCACAGTAATCCTTGCTGAGCAACTTATAATGCATGCACTTGTATAATGCTTTTTGATATTGAAATATTCAATGTACTTCACACAATAAATTATGTTTGAAATGCAAAACTTGTTCTTATGAAGGCACACAGCATTATCAATTCATCTTTAAAAAGCTATTTTATGACTTGCACAATGCCAAAGCTAATTACAGTAATAACATGTTATTTTTCCTCACTTCACCCCCACTCCCTCCCATGGCTCCCATACAGTCATGGTAAATACTCACAATACAACCATGAGATGGAACAACATAGGCTAGAAGTTAGGAATACTCTACTCCTTCCTGGACTGACAGTATAAGGAACCAGATTCTGATGGGGAAGGACGATGATGTGAGTGAAGAAGAGGGAAGCAGAGAGGGTGATGTAGGCTGTGTTAAGGCAAGGAGACTGAGTGAGTAACTGAGCATCACAAATGTAACAATTCTTGAAATCCACGGATCGAGCCATAAATGTCCTCTCTGTTCTTGCTGTTTCCAATAATTTTATGCTCCCCCCAGTCAGGTCCAATGATTTCTAGAAGTCGACTCCTCAAAGCATTCACCACGAATTTGGGCAATTGGAGACTATACATAACCCTCAAATGGAGTTCATTCAACGATACCTACCTCAGATTGGTGGACATTGACCATTCTCTGGTGAAGGTCAGAAGTCAAACTGGCAATGCCAACATCCATCCCTCATTAGTACTCAAAACCTCCACACCATCACAATTGTTTACCAACAGGGAGGGATGAGGCCATGGAGGGATTTGAAAATGAAGATGAGAACTTTGAAATTGAAGCGTTGATTAACCGGGAGCCAATGTAGGTCAGCGAGCACAAGGGTAATGGGTGAACGGGACTTGGTGTGAGTTAGGACACAGGCAGCCGAGTTTTGGATCACCTGTAGTTTACGTAGGGTAGAATGTGGGAGGCCAGCCAGGAGTGCATTGCAATAGTCAAGTCTAGGGGTAACTTAGGCATGGATGAGGGCTTCAACAGCAGATCAGCTGAGGCAAGGGCAGAGACAGGGGATGTTATGGAAATAGGCAGTCTTCGTTATGCTGTGGATATGTGGTTGAAAGCTCATTTCAGGGTCAAATATGACATCAAGCGAACAGCCTGGTTCAGCCTCAAATAGAAGTTGGGGAGAGGGATGGAGTCGGTGGCTAGGGAACAGAGTTTGTGGCAGGGACTAAAGACAGTGGCTTTGGTCTTCTCAATATTCAATTGGAGAAAATTTCAACTCATCCAGAACTGGATGCCTGACAAGCAGTCTGACAATATAGAGACCGTGGAGGGGTCGAGAGAAGTGGTGGTGAGGTAGAGCTGGGGGTCATCAACGTACATGTGGAAACTGACGTCGTGTTTTCGGATGATGTCACCAAGGGGCAGCATATAGGGCCAAGAATAGATTCTTGCAGATAGATCAAACAGATCTATTAATTCCTGGCCATGGTTTTCTGGTATATGGAAGTGCATGGGGACAAATAGGCTTGAAGGCCCTACTTGCTATACAATGATTAATAATACTGATAATGTTAATTATGTTATGCTATGAGACAAATGTAAGGATCTACACTACAGACTAGAGTGAGACATGATGTTGATTAAATAATGTATTGTGCTGACCTATGATACTATGAAATAAAAACAGAAAATGCTGGAAATACTCGGCAGATCAGGCAGCATCTGTGGAGCAAGAAACAAAATTAACATTTCAGGTCAATGACCTTTCATCAGAACTGGATAATGTTAGAGATGTATCAGGTTTTAAGCAAGTACAGAGGCAGGGAAAGGTTTGGGGAAGGATAGAACAAAAGAAAAGATGTGTGATAGGGCGGGAGAGATTAAATGAAACAAGGGATGATGGTGCATCAAAAGGAGATGGTAATGAGACAAGTAAAGAAACAAAAGATGGGCCTAGAGGAGCTGTGAAGGGAAATAGCAGAATCATTAACAACAGTTGCTGTCGATAAAATGGAGGCAGTGGTTATGATCTGAAATTGCTGAACTCAAATATTGAGTCCGGAAGGGTGTAACGTGCTGTTGCTCAAGCTTACATTGAGCTTCATTGGAACAGTGTAAGAGGCCGAGGACAGAGAGGTCAGAGTGGGAGTGGTGAGGAGAATGAAAGTGACAGGCGACCGAAGCTCGAGGTCACGCTTGCGGACTGAACGGAGGTGTTCCGCAAAGCTGTCACCTAATCTGCATTTGGTCTCCCCAATGTAGAGGAGACTGCATCATGAGCAGCGAATACAGTATACTAAATTGCAAGAAGTACAAGTAAATCGCTGTTTCACCTGGAAGGAGTGTTTCAGGTCCTCGACAATGGAAAGAGAAAAGATATTAAAATTAGAGGTAGGCCATTTAGTAATGAAATCAGGGAGCACTTTCTCACATAAAGGGTAGTGGAAATGTGGAATTCTCTGCCCCCCACAGCCTGAGGATGCTGGGACAATTGGAGCTTTCAAGACTGAGACTGAAAGATGTTTTTAGATAGGGATATCTAGGAAATGGAGCAGCTAAATGGAGTAAGGTCGCAGATCAGCCATGATCTATTGAAACAACTGAGCAGGCTCGATGGGCTGAATGGCCTATCCTGTTCCTGTCAGCCAGCTAGTGAGTTGGTTCAGGAGGGCGACGGCTGTGAAGAGGGTGACTGGATTGGACGTCACCAAGGTCCAGGTCGATGATTGGAGCGTGAGCAGGAGTGGCACGGTCGGGGCGCAGGAGCGGCGAGTGATCGTGGAGCAATGTGATTGGAGCCCAGGAGAGGCGTGAGTTCGGGGCCCAGAAGAGGCGAGGGCCCAGGGGCAACTCGGGCCAGCCCACACTGCGATATGTGTGCGCACTAGGTCCTTGCAGCAGAGCTGGTCTCCAGTCGTCTTTGACCAAGACCTAGCTCTGTCAAGCCAGTGTGGTGGCTGGTGTGCAAAGGCCACCACACGATACAATAATCGACACACAGGCATCTTCCACCCTTCAAGATGTAGGTGGGGACCTGGAATTTTAGGTCCTTCATTGAAACACCTGTGAACGCGTGTCTTTTTGACGTGGAAGTGAGTCATCCTTGATACGAGAGACCGCCTATGATGATGATGATGATGAGGTAAGGAGACCAAAACTGTACACAATACTCCAGGAGTATTCTCACCAGGACCCTATATAATTGCAGTAATACATCTTGGGGCTGAAATTGCCCCTCACGCCCGAAACGGGACACTCCCACCCGTTTCGATGTTTCTTACCGCAGCTGCAGTTCAGGTTGCCTTTTCAGCAACATTCGGCTCATTGTTTTTTTTTCTCTCAGATCCGGAACTCGATCATAATGGGGGCAGTGACTGTGCCTGAGGTGAGGGCGGAGCTGAGTGACCGCCGCGATGACGTCATCACGATACCGTGTCACCGCGGCTTTCCCCTTCACTTAAAGGGGAGAGCCTCCGCGATTAGAAAACTTTGGGCCACTAGGAGAGTTTCAGCCGCGCCAGCAGCCTGGCACCCAAGAGGGGGTGCCAGGGTGCCTGTGGGCAGCCCGGCCGAACCTGGGGGCATAATTGTCGGGCCGACATGGCAGCAGTGCGCCCTCCCCTTTACGGGAAGCTGCACCACCATTGCAGAAGGCCACAGCCTCACTGGCCCACCAGGCAAAAGCTTGTTTTGGCACCGCCGGGCGGGCCAAAGATTTTCTGAGGGTAATGTCGCTGTCGGGGGGTTAGATCGGTGGTGCACACGATGATGATGGGCTTAAGACGGATCGGCAGAAGCAGAGCGGTGGTAGGGGGGGGAATTGGGGCACTGCCGGGAAAACTTTGAAGGGCAATTGGGCTATTTCACCAAACGTCGGCTCCGCAATGTAGCCGCCGATTTGCGGTGGTAACAGGCCCTCTCCTTTACTCTTATACTCAAATCCTCTTGTAATAAAGGCCAACATACCATTGCTTTCTCAATTGCTTGCTGTACCTGCATGTTAACTTTCAGTGATTCATGTACAAGGATACCCAGGTCCCTCTGAACACCAACATTTCCCAATCTTTCACCTGTTAAAATACTCTCTGCTTTTCCATTTTTCCTTCCAAAGTGGATAACTTCACATTTCTCCATATTATATTCTATTTGCCAAGTTCTTGCCCACTCACTTAGCATGTCTATATCCCCTTGATATCCTCCTCACAACTTACATTCCCACCTAGCTTTATATCATATTATATTGGAGTGTGGGCAGATACTGCAGGAGCAGCGAGGTCGGGGCGAAGGAGCAGCAAGAGATTGCAGAGCGACGTGATTGGGGCCCAGGAGAGGCGAGAGTTCAGGGCCCAGAAGAGGCAAGGGCCCAGGGGCAGCATGGACCAGTCCACACTGCGATATGTGTGCACACTAGGTCCGTGCAACAGAGCTGGTCTCCTTGGTTAATCCTTGCCACTGGACCAAGACCTAGCTCTGTCAAGCCCGTGTGGTGGTTGGTGTGCAACGGTCACCACACATTAAAAAAATCCACGCACAGGCAAATTCCACATGTAGTTCGGGATCTGGAATATTAGGTCCTTCATTGAAACACCTGTGAACTCATCCCTTTTTGGCGTGGAAGCAAGTCATCCTCGAATCGACGGACCTCCTAAGGTAAGAGATTACATTTGGTCCCCTCATCCAAACCATTGATATAGATTGTGAATAGCTGAGGCCGAAGCACCGATCCTTGCGGTACCCCATTAGTTGCAGCCTCCCAACCCGAAAATGACCTGTTTATTCCTACTCTCTGTTTACTGTCTGTTAATTAATCTGCCATCCATGCTAGTATATTATCCCCAGTCCCATAAACCCTAATATTGTTTAATAACCTCTTGTGTGGTTCCCCTTTATCTATTCTGCTCGTTACAACCTCAAAAAATTCGTCAAACATGATTTACCCAAAATTTTCATAAATCCGTGTTGACTCTGCCCAATCCTATTTTTAATAATAGATTCGAGCATTTTCCCTGCTACTGATGTCAGGCTAACTGGTCTGTAATTCCCCATTTTCTCTCTCCCTCTTTTCTTAAATAGTGTGGTTACATTAGTTACCTTCCAATCTCTGGGAATCATTCTAGAAACTTTTAGGAATTTTGGAAGATGACAACCAATGCATCCACTATCTCTATAGCCACCTCTTTCAAAACCCTAGGATGTAGGCCATCAGGTCCAGGGGATTTATCGGCTTTCAGTCCCTTTAATTTCTCCAGTACTATTTTTTTTAACTAATACTAATTTCTTTCAGTTCCTCATTCTCACTCGACCTTTGGTTCCCCACTATTTCCTGGAAGTTTTTTGTGTCTTCTTCCGTGAAGACAGACACAAAGTATTTGTTTAATTTCTCTGCCATTCCCCATTATAATTTCTCCTGTCTCAGCCTGTAAAGGACCCACATTTACTTTTGCTAATCTTTTCCTTTTTACATACCCATAGAAGCTTTTACAGTCTGTGGGCTTCAGAAAGCATGTTCAGCCTAAGGCAGTTCCAGGCACATCTGCAGCGTATCCTCTCATGGAAGAGGCTGCTTTGCCAGATTTGGCATCTCTCCTGAATGCTGAAAGTGCTGCCATGTAAGCTTTGGGCTGCAACCTCACCTCCATGGATGGAGCAGCTGATGTAAGTGAGCAGGTAAACAAAAGCAAAATACCACGGATACCAGAAATCTGAAATATAGTTCTGATGAAAGGCCATCGACCTGAAACATGAACTCTGTTTCTCTCTCCACAGATGCTGCCTGGCCTGCTGAGTATTTCCAGCATTTTCTGATTTTATTTTAGGAATCTTGTTGCTGTGGGGTCTGTCGGCCCACAGATCAGCAATCAGCAGATTGAACATAGCTATGGAGATAATGTTGTTTCTCACCATGACAAAACAGCAGTACCAGTGTGCCAGCATCCTCTGATGACTTCAGAGGTGCTAGAATGTCGACAAGGCCAAGTTAGTGGTCACTCCCTAGTGGAAGAGCAGCAGCCTGAAGCAGGCCCACCTCAGGACCAGGCTTACACAAGCTGCCAGCTATCTCGACCCCTAGAGCCTCTCCCAGATGAACAGCTGGCAGGTTCCTCCCAGGCTGCAGCCATATGGATTGTACTGAGAAGTAGCACCTGGTTAGGTTGTCAGTCATAACACACACCCACTGATAGGAAGAATCACCATGGTAGATAACCCATGCTGTACCTAGCCTTGCAAAGGGACCTTTTCCTTAAATCTAATCTGTGTTGTGTCTAAAATAAAAACATTAAATGCTGGAAATACTCCACAGGTCAGTCAGCCTCTGTGGAGACAGAAACAGAGTTAACTGCCGCTATTTTATGGGGTGGTAGCGGACGTGATCGGTGGCGGGTCCGGTGGGGAAGTTATTTTTGTCAGCGGTTCGGGATCCCGCCATCACCCTGCTCTCACACGCCTTTCCCCCCCAGGCACATCTGTCATCATGGAGTCGACCCGACCCGCAGCATGGGCGACACAATTGAAATAATTATCAGGTAGTTTACAGACACTTAAGAGCCTTCTTTCACTTACTTTTTAAATTTCCCTGCATGGCCACGGGATTCACGCAGCTCGGGAAGCACGTCTGTCAACCTGAGGTGGGAGTTCTGTGCCCATTGCTCCGGATGATTACTTGACAGCATCCAATGTCCTGTAAAAGCTTCCACCTGACTGATGATCACTTGCCTCAGGCAGAAGCTGTTGCTCAGTCCATTTCCAGCACAGATTCTGCAGGCTGCAAGTGTTTCCAGCAAAGTCTCCATCCAGTGTCATATCATTGGAAAAACTCTCTCACCATTGAGAGAATGTTTCTGTCATCTGTACTTCATCTGCCATCTATTCCATCAACATGGATGCCATTTATACTGTCTCATCTTGGTCCTCAGAATCCCACAACAATCAGCCCCAATACCAGCAGCACCAGGCACACCAGCAGCACCAACAACACCAACCTTCTCCGCAATCAACTGATGTTGCACAGGACGCAGGGCATCAGCACACGCGCACACTGCTGCCTGGGAGGCCAGGGATGGCCTCGTCATGGCCACATTTAGTTAACTTTACGCAATACACCCATATGGCTGCCACATGATGCGCCAGGATGGCACCATGCCACACCAATACCATAAAGCATCCCTATAATGCCCAAGCCATTTCTTTCACACTCACCACCATTGTGGGGGGGGGGGGGGTACCGTTATGTCTCACCATTCACTGTAACTCACTAAGCCACTTCCAAAGGTGCACACAAATCTGTCCAAGTGTTGAAAGTGTTGAAAATAAAGATTTTTATGTTTGACACCACATTAACGGAAACTTTACATAAACATTGGATAAAACACCCAACTGGCTACCCATGTATGTTGTTAGTTGGTATGATTACATTAGGATGAGGGAGAGTATGAGGGGTGGCCAGTGAGATGGGGATGTGATGATGTAGATAGAGAGGGATGGGTAGAGGTACAAGATCAATTGGTGTGAGTAAGGATGTGCAGGAGTAGGACAGAGAAGGCAGAGTGATGGGGATGCAATGAGAGGCACAGCAGGATAACGTTGACAGTGGCTTAGTGTAGACTCATAGAATCATAGAATGGTTACAGTACGGAAGAAGGCCATTCAGCCCGTCGAGCCCATCCCAACTCTCTGCAAGAGCACTTCAGCTAATCCCACTCCCCCGCTCTTTCTCTGCAGTCTTGCAATTTTTTTTCTTTCAGGTGCTTATCCAAATTGCTTTTGAAAGCAGTGATTTGCGTCTGCCTCCATCGCCCTTTCAGGCAGTACATTCCAGATCCTAACCACTCGCTGTGTAAAAATGTTTGTTCTTAAGTCATCTTTGGTTCTTCTGCCAATCACCTTAAATCTGCATCCTGTGGTTCTCGACCCCTCTGCCAATGGGAAGAGTTTCTCTCTCTCTACTCTGTCCAGACCCCTCATGATTTTGAACACCTCTATCAAATCTCCTCTCAACCTTCTCTGCTCTAGGGAGAACAATCCCAGCTTCTCCAGTCTATCAACGTAACTGAAGTCCCTCATCCCTGGAACCATTCTCGTAAATCTTTTCTGCATCCTCTCGAAGACCTTCACATCCTTCCTAAAGTGCGGTGCCCAGAATTGGACACAATACTCCAGTTGAGGCTGAACCAGTGTTTTATGCAGGTTCATCTTAATTTCTGCGCTTTTATACTCTATACCTCTATTCATGAAGACCAGGATCCATAAGCTTTTTTAACCTGCCCTGCCACCTTCAACAATTTGTGCAACAATTTGTGTCTCTCTGTTCATGCACCCCTTTAGTATTGTACCCTTTAGTTTTTGTTTCCTCTCCTCATTCTTTCCACCAAAATGAATCACTTTACACTTTTGTGCGTTAAGCTTCATCTGCCATGTGTCTGTACATTCCACCAGCCTGTCTATGTTATCTTGAAGTCTATCACTATCATCCTCACTGTTCATTATATTTCCAAGTTTTGAAATTGTGCCCTGTACACCCACATCCAAGTCATTAATATCTATCAAGTAAACGAGTGGTCCTAGTAATGACCCCTGGGGAACACCACTGTATACCTTCCTCCAGTCCGAAAAGCAACCATTCACCACAACTCTGTTTCCTGTCACTTAGCCAATTTCTTATCCATATTTAATACCCAATCCTGCCCTTTTTTGAGCCAGGTCTCAGTTATTGCCACATCATTTTCCCATGTGGCTATTTGTGCCTGCAGCTCACTTACCTTGTTTACTACGCTTTATGCGTTCACATACATGCACTGTAAACCCATCTTCTTTCGCTTTCTGATCTAATAAGATCATTGAAATGTTTATGGCACTGCACTCAGGTCCTCCTGACCATCATCATCATAGGCAGTCCCTCGGACCACCTCCTGACAACCTCCCTGCTTGTGACCTCCTCTGCAATATGCAACCAGGCTGTTTTGGTCTCCTGGGATGGTCTCTTCCGCCCATTGGAAGAGAAGAGGACCTCTCTGTGTGCTCTGACTCCCTCCATAAGGATGGAGTCATCGGAGAACTTGGGTGCAGTTTTTTTCAGTGTTTGCAGCAGTCCAATGCTGTAGTGCACTGACAGCACTATGTTGGATTGAACTTCAAATCTAATCTGGCCATGGTCCCCTTTAAATATCCCGGCTGAACACGTCATGAATGATGTCACCAGACCTGCTCGATCTCATTGGGCCGGGTAACGTGCTGGGTGGGTTCAATAGTCCCCATGAAGATAAGTTCACTTTCAACAGCGGGATGGAGCCAGCAGCGAGGTCATGACCCCCTACGGACACCGCCCGCATTGGAGCCACTGAGGTAGGCAACATTCTGGGCAATGTTTCTGGGCGGTAACCTTTCATCATTTTGGTCAGTTGTCCCTAGCCTGGCCTGTCTATGCAAAGGGACCATTTGCTTATTTGTAACCCTTGCTGTATCTAACCTGGCTATTCAGAGCAAACTTCTCCTGATATCAAACCTGTGTTGTAACTAGCCTGGCAGTGCTTAATGGGACAATGTAAAAGCTACTGTACCCTCCATCTAACCTGTATGTAGCGTTTTGGGTTTCACCAATTATGAACAGAATTATGTTCGTTTATAATGTTTCTTATAATGTTAAATACAACATTTTTAGTTCAACTTTAACCTGCAGACATGAAAATATGTTGGTTGCCATGGTAATTTTGAATGTTAATTGGTATTCAAAGACGTGATCATTGGGTATAACCTTAAGCATTACACACCATGCTTTCTGTATGACCTGGGAACATAAAAAGAGACACTTGCTGCATGAACCAGCTCTGGTATTATCACACATGTCACCAAATGAATTCTCCTGCCCTTACAGAAGACAGACTAAAATTAACTCTTACATAAGAACATAAGAACATAAGAATTAGGAACAGGAGTAGGCCATCTAGCCCCTCGAGCCTGCTCCGCCATTCAACAAGATCATGGCTGATATGGCCGTGGACTCAGCTCCACTTACCCGCCCGATCCCAATAACCCTTAATTCCCTTATTGGTTAAAAATCTATCTATCTGTGACTTGAATACATTCAATGAGCTAGCCTCAACTGCTTCCTTGGGCAGAGAATTCCACAGATTCACAACCCTCTGGGAGAAGAAATTCCTTCTCAACTCGGTTTTAAATTGGCTCCCCCATATTTTGAGACTGTGCCCTCTAGTTCTAATCTCCCCGACCAGTGGAAACAACCTCTCTGCCTCTATCTTGTCTATCCCTTTCATTATTTTAAATGTTACTATAAGATCACCCCTCATCCTTCTTAACTCTAATGAGTAAAGACCCAGTCTGCTCAATCTATCATCATAAGGTAACCCCCTCTTCTCCGGAATCAGCCTAGTGAATCGTCTCTGTACCTCCTCCAAAGCTAGTATATCCTTCCTGAAGTAAGGTGACCAAAACTGCACGCAGTACTCCAGATGCGGCCTCACCAATACCCTGTACAGTTGCAGCAGGACCTCCCTGCTTTTGTACTCCATCCCTCTCACAATGAAGGCCAACATTCCATTCGCCTTCCTGATTACCTGCTGCACCTGCAAACTAACTTTTTGGGATTCATGCACAAGGATCCCCAGGTCCCTCTGCACCGCAGCATGTTGTAATTTCTCCCCATTCAAATAATGTTCCCTTTTACTGTTTTTTTTCCCAAGGTGAATGACCTCACACTTTCCGACATTGTATTCCATCTGCCAAACCTTAGCCCATTCGCTTAACCTATCTAAATCTCTTTGCAGCCTCTCTGTGTCCTCTACACAACCCGCTTTCCCACTAATCTTTGTGTAATCTGCAAATTTTGTCACACTACACTCTGTCCCCTCTTCCAGGTCATCTATGTATATTGTAAATAGTTGTAGTCCCAGCACCGATCCCTGTGGCGCACCACTAACCACCGATTTCCAACCCGAAAAGGACCCATTTATCCCGACTCTCTGCTTTCTGTTAGCCAGCCAATGCTCTATCATTGCTAATACATTTCCACTGAGTCCGCGTACCTTTATCTTCTGCAGTAACCTTTTGTGTGGCACCTTATCGAATGCCTTTTGAAAATCTAAATACACCACTTCCATCGGTACACCTCTATCCACCATGCTCGTTATATCTTCAAAGTATTCCAGTAAATTAGTTAAACATGATTTCCCCTTCATGAATCCATGCTGCATCTGCTTGATTGCACTATTGCTATCTAGATGTCCCGCTATTTCTTCCTTAATGATAGTTTCAAGCATTTTCCCCACTACAGATGTTAAACTAACTGGCCTATAGTTACCTGCCTTTTGTCTGCCCCCCTTTTTAAACAGAGGCGTTACATTAGCTGCTTTTCAATCCGCTAGTACCTCCCCAGAGTACAGAGAATTTTGGTAGATTATAACGAATGCATCTGCTATAACCAGGGGACTTGTCTACCTTGAGTCCCATTAGCCTGTCCAGCACTACCCCCCTAGTGATAGTGATTGTCTCAAGGTCCTCCCTTCCCACATTCCTGTGACCAGCAATTTCTGGCATGGTTTCTGTGTCTTCCACTGTGAAGACCGAAGCAAAATAATTGTTTAAAGTCTCAGCCATTTCCACATTTCCCATTATTAAATCCCCTTTCTCATCTTCTAAGGGACCAACATTTACTTTAGTCACTCTTTTCTGTTTTATATATCTGTAAAAGCTTTTACTATCCGTTTTTATGTTTTGCGCAAGTTTACCTTCGTAATCTATCTTTCCTTTCTTTATTGCTTTCTTAGTCATTCTTCGCTGTCGTTTAAAATTTTCCCAATCTTCAATTTTCCCACTAACCTTGGCCACCTTATACGCATTGGTTTTTAATTGGATACTCTCCTTTATTTCCTTGGTTATCCACGGTTGGTTATCCCTTCTCTTACTGCCCTTCTTTTTCACTGGAATATATTTTTGTTGAGCACTATGAAAGAGCTCCTTAAAAGTCCTCCACTGTTCCTCAATTGTGCCACCGTTTAGTCTGTGTTCCCAGTCTACTTTAGCCAACTCTGCCCTCATCCCACTGTAGTCCCCTTTGTTTACGCATAGTATGCTCGTTTGAGACACTACTTCCTCACCCTCAATCTGTATTATAAATTCAACCATACTGTGATCACTCATTCCGAGATGATCTTTGACTAGGAGATCGTTTATTATTCCTGTCTCATTACACAGGACCAGATCTAAGATAGCTTTCTCCCTTGTAGGTTCTGTAACACACTGTTCTAAGAAACAATCCCGTATGCATTCTATGAATTCCTCCTCAAGGCTACCCCGTGCGATTTGATTTGACCAATCGATATGTAGGTTAAAATCCCCCATGATTACTGCCGTTCCTTTTTCACATGCCTCCATTATTCCCTTGATTATTGCCCATCCCACCGTGAAGTTATTATTTGGGGGCCTATAAACTACACCCATCAGTAACTTTTTCCCTTTACTATCTCTAATCTCCACCCACAATGATTCAACATTTTGTTCATTAGAGCCAATATCGTCTCTCACAACTGCCCTGATATCATCCTTTATTAACAGAGCTACCCCACCTCCTTTCCCTTCTTGTCTATCTTTCCGAATCATCAGATACCCCTGTATCTTTAATTCCCAGTTTTGGCCCCCCAGCAACCACGTTTCTGTAATGGCCACCAAATCATACCCATTTGTCATGATTTGTGCCGTCAACTCATTTACTTTATTTTGAATGCTGCGTGCGTTTCGGTAAAGTGTTTTAATTCTAGTTTTTAAACCATGATTTTTAGTTGTGACCTCTCCTGCAGCCCCTTTACATTCAGTGGCCCTTTTTGTTTTTTGCCTTGGGTTTCTCTGCCCTCCACTTTTACTCATCTATTTTCTGTCTTTTGCTTTTGTTTCTTTTTTGTTTCCCTCTGTCTCCCTGCATTGGTTCCCATCCCCCTGCCATATTAGTTTAACTCCTCCCCAACAGCACTAGCAAACACTCCCCCTAGGGCATTGGTTCCGGTCCTGCCTAGGTACAGACCGTCCGGTTTGTACTTCTCCCACCTCCCCCAGAACCGGTTTCAATGCCCCAGGAGTTTGAATCCCTCCCTGCTGCACCACTGCTCAAGCCACGTATTCATCTGAGCTATCCTGCGATTCCTACTCTGACTAGCATGTGGCACTGGTAGCAATCCTGAGATTACTACTTTTGAGGTCCTACATTTTAATTTAGCTCCTAGCTCCTTAAATTCCTCTCGTAGGACCTCATCCCTTTTTTTACCTATATCGTTGGTACCAATGTGCACCACGACAACTGGCTGTTCACCCTCCCTTTTCAGAATGTCCTGCACCCGCTCCGAGACATCCTTGACCCTTGCACCAGGGAGGCAACATACCATCCTGGAGTCACGGTTGCGGCCGCAGAAACACCTATCTATTCACCATCCAATCGAATCCCCTATCACTATTGCTCTCCCACTCTTTTTCCTGCCCTCCTGTGCAACAGAGCCAGCCACGGTGCCATGAACTTGACTGCTGCTGCTCTCCCCTGATGAGTCATCCCCCTCAATAGTACTCAAAACAGTGTATCGTTTTGCAGGGTGATGACCGCAGGGGACCCCTGCAGTACCTTCCTTGCTCTGCTCTTCCTGCTGGTCTTCCATTCGCTAGCTGGCTGTGGACCCTTCACCTGCGGTAAGACCAACTCACTAAACGTGCTATTCACATCATTCTCAGCATCGTGGATGCTCCAGAGTGAATCCACCCTCAGCTCCAATTCTGCAACATGGTCTGTCAGGAGCTGGAGGCGGACACACTTCCCGCACACGTAGTCGTCTGTTCCTGAGTTCCCACATGGTACAGGAGGAGCATATCACGTGACCGAGCTCTCCTGCCATGACTTAACCCTTCGATGCACTTAAATTGGCAACACCAATGCTAAAGTTTATTCACTGTTATAGAAGAGAAAAAAGAAAAACTACTTACCAATCACCAGCCAATCACTTACCCCCTTGGCTGTGACGTCACCTTTCTGTTTCTTTCTACTTCTTTTTTGCCTTCTCCCTGTAGCTGCACAAGCCTCTCGCCGACCCCGGACTCACGCTGCTCCGAGCTCCCGCCTCCTCGAACTGCCTGACTCCCGCTGGCACCATTTCAAACCAATAAGTTAGTGTATTTTACACAAAATCATGATTCATTTATTGAAAAAGTAACAAAGACATTCTCGGCTCAAACCCAGTTTCAAGCCAGCTATTCCTAACTGGCCCAATATTTTCTGTTCCACGTTGCTCCAGTTCGCACACACATTCTGAAAAAAAAACAGTCCCCTGGAGTCGAAGATGACTTGCTTCCACACTAACAATGAGTTCCCAGATGACTGATGAGTCCAATGTGGGATCTATAGTCTCTGTCACAGGTGGGGCAGACAGTGGTTGAAGGAACAGGTGTGTGGGGTGCTTAAGATGCCGTGCGCTCCTTCCGCTGTTTGTGCTTGGCTTCAGCTCGCTCCCCCCGAAGAGACTCGAGATGTTCGGCGCCTTCCCAGATGCTTCTCCTCCATTTTGAGCGGTCTTGACCCAGGGATTCCCAGGTGTCGATGTCAATGTTGCACTTTGTCAAGGAGGCTTTGAGGGTGTCCTTGAAATGTTTTCTCTGCCCACTTGTGGCTCGCTTGCCATGTCTGAGCTCCAAGTAGAGCGTTTGCTTTGGCTGTCTAATATCGGGCATGCGGACGATGTGGCCTATCCATCAGAGCTGATCGAGCATGGTCAATGCCTCGATGCTGGGGATGTTGGGCTGAACGAGAGCACTGACGTTGGTGTGCCTATCCTGCCAGTGGATTTGCAGAACCTTGTGGAGGCAGCATTGGTGGTACTTCTTCAGTGCTTTGAGGTGCCTGCTGTACATTGTCATTATCTCGGTAGCATATAGGAGGGCGGGTATCACTACTGCTCTGTAGACCATGAGCTTGGTGCCGGGTTTGAGGTCCTGGTCTTCAAACACTCTCTTCCTCAGGCGACCGAAGGCTGCACTGGCACACTGAAGGTGGTGCTGGACTTTGTCATCGACGTCTGCCCTTGTTGACAGCAGGCTCCCAAGGTACTGCCTGATAGTATGATGGAAACAGATTCAATATTGGCTTTCAAAAGAGAATTGGATAAATACTTGAAGGAGGAAAAAAAATTGCAAGTGTATGGGGAAAATGCCAGAGGCAGCGGACCTGTGTGGGAGCAGCAGCGGGAGCTGAGGCGAGGCGGAGCACTTAAAAGCGCAACTCAACTCGCAACATTCGAAAGGGACGTCAGAGTTTCAAAGTGACGTTGCCACAAGGGAAGTAGCTGATTGGTGAGTGCTTTTTTTTCTGTTAAGTTAGTACTTAGCCTTTAAATAAAGGTTCGTTAAATCAGCTGATTGCTGAGTAGTTGCTGTGTGTGTTTTGCGAAGGTTTAGAGTTTATTTTTGCTTGATAATTGCGAGTCTAACTGGAGCGATGGCAGGGCAGTTCAGTCCTGTGGATTGCACATCCTGTGGCATGTGGGAAGTCCTGGATGCTTCGCGCAGCCAGGAGCTCCGCGTTTCAGAGCTTGAGCGGCGGCTGGAGTCACTGTGGTGCATCCGCGAGACAAAGAGCTATGTGGGTAGCACGTTTCGAGAAGCGATCACCCCGCAGCTTAAGAGTGTGCAGGCAGAGAGGGAGTGGGTGACCACCGGACAGAAGGGGAGGACGAGGCAGGTAGTGCAGGAGTCCCCTGAGTCCATCTCGCTCTCCAACTTCTCAGTACCAGTGCAGCCAGAGCCAAGTCCATGGCATCATAGGTGGCTCAGCTGCACAGGGGGAGAAGAAGAAGAATGGAAGAGCTATAGTGCTAGGGGATTCCATAGTCAGGGGAGTAGATAGGCTTTTCTGCAGCTGCAGACGTGACTGCAGGATGGTATGTTGCCTCCCTGGTGCCAGGGTCAAGGATGTCACGGACCGGCTGCAGGGCATTCTGGGGGGAGAGGGTGAACAGCCAGAGGTCGTGGTCCATAATCGGTACCAATGACATGGTTAGAAAGCAGGAGGAAGTCCTGCAGGCAGAGTTTAAGGAGCAAAGAGAGAGATTAAAAAGCAGGACCTCAAAAGTAGTAATCTCCGGATTACTCGTGAGTACAGAAATAGGAGGATAGAGCAGATGAATGTGTGGCTGGAGAGATGGTGCAGGCGGGAGGGCTTCTGGGAGAAGTGGGACCTATACAAGCCGGACGGGTTGCACCTCAACAGTGCCGGGACCAATATCCTCGCGGGGCGGGGGTTTGCTAATAATGTTGGGGAGTGTTTAAACTAGCAGGAGGATGGGAACTTGAGAATATATTCATTAAGGAGGGGAGTGAAGCTGGAATTGGAAAGTAAAAATGTAGAAAGTGAGTTTGAAGGACAGAGGAAACAAACAGGAAAAAATGGTAAAAAAACAAATTTAAAAACTCTTTGTTTTAATGCACGTAGTATTCAGAACAAAATGGATGAGTTGACGGCACAAATAGATACAAATGGGTATGATCTGATAGCCATTACAGAGGTATTTGACAATTCGGAAGGACAGACAGAAAGGAAAAGAAGGTGGGGTAGCACTGATAATAAAGGATGAGATCAGTGTGTTAGTGAGAAACGATATTGGCTCAGAAGATCAGGATGTTGAATCAGTTTGGGTGGAGATAAGGAATAATAAGGAGAAAAAAATCGCTGGTGGGTATAGTCTATAGGCCCCTAACAGTACTACACTGTTGGATGGAGTATAAATCAAGCAATAATGGAGGCTTGTTTTAAAGGAATGGCAATAATCATGGACGATTTTAACCTTCATATTAATTGGACAAAGCAAATTGGCCAGGATAGCCTTGAGGAATAGTTCATTGAGCGTATCTGGATAGTTTCCTTGAACAGTACGTTGCGGAACCAACCAGGGAGCAGGCTATCTTAGATATGGTACTGTGTAATGAGACAGGATTAATAAATGATCTCCTAGTAAAGGATCCTCTAGGAATGACTGACCATAACATGGTTGAATTTCAAATTCAGTTGGAGGGTGAGAAAGATGGTTCTCAAACCAGGGTCCTAAGCTTAAATAAAGGAGACTTTAAATGTATGCAGGCAGAGTTGGCTAAAGTGGGCTGGGAAAATAGACTGAAGAATAGGACGGTTGATGAGCATAGGCAGACATTTAAGGGGATATTTCATAACTCGCAACAAAAATATATCCCAATGAGAAGGAAAGACTGTAGGAGAAGGGATAACCATCCGTGGCGAACTAAGGAAATGAGGGATAGTATCAAATTGAAAACAAGGGCATACAATGTGGCTAAGATTCTTGGGAGGCCAGAGGATTGGGAAACTTTGAAAAGTCAGCAAAGAACGACTAAAAATATGATAAAGAGTGGGAAGATAGATGATGTAAGTAAACTAGCACAAAATATAAAAACAGATAGTAAGAGTTTCTAAAGTTACATAAAAAGGAAAAGAGTGGCTAAAGTAAATGTTGGTCCCCTATAGAAACGTAGAAATATAGAAAATAGGTGCAGGAGTAGGCCATTCAGCCCTTCGAGCCTGCACCACCATTCAATAAATAAGATCATGGCTGATCATTCACCTCAGTACCACTTTCCTGCTTTCTCTCCATACCCCGCGATCCCTTTAGCCATAAGGGCCACATCTAACTCCCTCTTGAATATATCCAATGAACTGGCATCAACAACTCTCTGGGAATTCCATAAGTTAACAACTCTCTGAGTGAAGAAGTTTCTCCTCATCTCAGTCCTAAATGGCTTATCCCTTATCCTTAGACTGTGTCCCCTGGTTCTGGACTTCCCCAACTTCGGGAACATTCTTCCTGCATCTAACCTGTCCAGTCCCATCAGAATTTTATATGTTTCTATGAGATCCCCTCTTATCCTTCTAAACTCCAGTGAATACAGGTCCAGTTGATCCAGTCTCTCCTCATATGTCAGTCCTGCCATCCCGGGAATCAGTCTGGTGAACCTTCACTGCACTCCCTCAATAGCAAGAATGTCCTTCCTCAGATTAGGAGACCAAAACTGAACACAATATTCCAGGTGAAGCCTCACTAAGGCCCTGTACAATTGCAGTAAGACCTCCCTGCTCCTATACTCAAATCCTCTAGCCATGAAGGCCAACATACCATTTGCCTTCTTCACCGCCTGCTGTACCTGCATGCCAGCTTTCAATGACTGATGTACCATGACACCCAGGTCTCGTTGCATCTCCCCTTTTCTGATTCTGCCGCCATTATTCAAATAATATTCTGCTTTTGTGGTTTTGCCACCAAAGTGGATAACCTCACATTTATCCACATTACACTGCATCTGCCATGCATTTGCCACTCGTCTAACCTGTCCAAGTCACCCTGCAGCCTCTTAGCGTTCTCCTCACAGCTCACAGCTTGGTGTCATCTGCAAACTTGGAGATATTACACTTAATTGTTAATGTATATTGTAAATAGCTGGGGTCCCAGCACTGAGCCCTGCGGCACCCCACTAGTCACTGCCTGCCATTCTAAAAAGGACCCGTTTATTCCTACTCTTTGTTTCCTGTCTACCAACCATTTCTCGATCACATCAGTACATGACCCCCAATACCATGTGCTTTAATTTTGCACACCAATCTCTTGTGTGGGACCTTGTCAAAAGCCTTTTGGAAGCCAAATACACCACATCCACTGATTCTCTCTAGTCCACTCTACTAGTTACATCCTCAAAAAACTCTAGAAGATTTATCAAGCATGATTTCCCTTTCATAAATCCATGCTGACTTGGACCGATCCTGTCACTGCTTTCCAAATGTGTTGCTATTACATCTTTAATAACTGATTCCAATATTTTCCCCACTATCAGGCTAACCGGTCTATAATTCCCTGTTTTCTCTCTCCCTCTTTTTTAAAAAGTGGGTTTATATTAGCTACCCTTCAATCCATAGGAACTGATCCAGAGTTTATAGAATGTTGGAAAATGACCACCACTGCATCCATTATTTCTAGGGCCACTTCCTTAAGTATTCTGCGATGCAGACTATCAGACCCTGGGGATTTATCGGCCTTCAATCCCATCAATTTCCCTAACACAATTTCCTGACTAATAAGGATTTCCTTCAGTTCCTCCTTCTCGCTAGACCCTCGGTCCCCTGGTATTTCCGGAAGATTAGTTATATCTTCCTTAGTGAAGACAGAACCAAAGTATTTGTACAATTGGTCTGCCATTTCTTTTTTCCTCATTATAAGTTCACCTGATTCTGACTGCAAGGGATCTACGTTTGTCTTCACTAATCTTTTTCTCTTCACATATCTATAGATGCTTTTGCAGTCAGTGTTTATGTTCCCTGCAAGCTTACTCTCATACTCTATTTTCCCCCTCCTAATTAAACCCTTTGTCCTCCTCTGCTGAATTTTAAATTTCTCACAGTCCTCAGGTTTGCTGCTTTTTCTGGCCAATTTATATGCCTCTTCCTTGGATTTTACACTATCCCTAATTGCTCTTCTTGGCCACGGTTGAGCCACCTTCCCCGTTTTATTTTAACGCCACACAGGGATGTACAATTGTTGAAGTTCATCCATGTGATCTTTAAATGTCTGTCATTGCCTATCCACCGTCAGGTTAGACAGGTTAGATGCAGGAAGAATGTTCCCAATGTTGGGGAAGTCCAGAACCAGAGGTCACAGTCTAAGGATAAGGGGTAAGCCATTTAGGACCGAGATGCGGAGGAACTTCTTCACCCAGAGAGTGGTGAACCTGTGGAATTCTCTACCACAGAAAGTTGTTGAGGCCAATTCACTAAATATATTCAAAAAGGAGTTAGATGAGGTCCTTACTACTAGGGGGATCAAGGGGTATGGCGAGAAAGCAGGAATGGGGTACTGAAGTTGAATGTTCAGCCATGAACTCATTGAATGGCGGTGCAGGCTAGAAGGGCCGAATGGCCTACTCCTGCACCTATTTTCTATGTTTCTATGTAACCCTTTAAGTATCATTCACCAATCTATCCTAGCCAATTCACGTCTCATACCATCGAAGTTACCTTTCCCCAAGTTCAGGACCCTAGTCTCTGACTTAACTGTGTCACTCTCCATCTTAATGAAGAATTCTACCATATTATGGTCACTCTTCCCCAAGGCGCCTCGCACAACAAGATTGCTAATTAATCCTCATTACACAACACCCAGTCTAGGATGGCCTGCTCTCTAGTTGGTTCCTCAACATAGTGGTCTAAAAAACCATCCCTAATATACTCCAGGAAATCCTCCTTACCGTATTGCTACCAGATTGTTTAGCCCGATCTATATGTAGATTAAAGTCACCCATGATAACTGCTATACTTTTATTGCACGCATCCCTAATTTCCTGTTTGATGCCATCCCCAACCTCACTATTACTGTTTGGTGGTCTGTACACAACTCCCACTAACATTTTCTGTCCTTTGGTATTCCGCAGCACTCCCCATACAGATTTCACATCATCCAAGCTGATGTCCTTCCTTACTATTGCGTTAATCTCCTCTTTAACCAGCAATGCTACTCCACCTCCTTTTCCTTTCTGTCTATCCTGCATATTGAATACCCCTGGATGTTGAGTTCCCAGCCTTGGTCACCCTGGAGCCATGTCTCCATAATCCTAATTACGTCATATCTGTTAACAGCTGTCTGCGCAGTTAATTCACCCACCTTATTATGAATGCTTCTCGCATTGAGACACAGAGCCTTCAGGCTTGCTTCTTTAACACACTTTGTCCTTTTAGAATTATGTTGTAATGTGGCCCTTTTTGACTTTTGCCTTTGATTTCTCTGCCCTCCACTTTTACTTATCTCCTTTCTACTTTTTGCTTCTGCCCACATTTTACTTCCCCCTGTCTCCCTGCATAGATTCATGCTGGAGCATCCGCGATGCTGAGGATGTCGTGAATAGTACGTTTAGTGAGTTGGTCACACCACAAGTTTGGTGGCCCGGCATTGACTCCGAATTGGAGTCATGCGTACACCAATGCAACACTTGCTCACAGTTGAGCATCGCACCAAGGGAGGCCCCACTGAGCCTGTGGTCATGGTCCACGTAGATTTTGCTGGCCCTTTTCTAAGAAAGCTGTTTCTAGTAGCAGTGGACGCTTACTCCAAATGGATTGAGTGTATAACAATATCGTCATGTACATGCCACCATTGAAAGCATCAGGGCCATGTTCGCCACCCATGGTTTGCCCGACGTCCTTGTTAGTGACAATGGACCGTGTTTCACCAGCTCGGAATTCAACAAGTTCATGACCTGCAATGGCATTAAGCATGTCATGTCTGCCCCATTTAAGCCCACATCCAATGGTCAAGTGGAACGGGCAGTCTAAACCGTGTAACGGATGGCTCCTTGCAGACTCGGTTATCTCGAGTCTTGCTCAGCTGCCGGACGCGCTCCCACTCGTTCACCGGGGATCCCCCTGCAGAATTGTTAATGAAGAGAGCAGTCAAAACCAGGCTCTCCTTAGTCCACCCGGATCTGAATGATCATGTAGAAACCTGGTGGCACCAGCATAACGTGTACCACAATCGCGCGGCTGTATCGCGTGACATTGAGGTTAATGATCCTGTGTTTGTTCTCAATTATGGCTATGGTCCCAAATGGATTGCTGGCACTGTTTTAGCCAAGGAGGGGAATAGAGTGTTTGTTGTTAAACTGTTGAATGGGCAAACGTGCAGAAAGCACCTGGATCAGACCAAACTGCGATTCACTGACAACCAAGAACAGTTTAAAGAAGACTTAACCATCTATGATTCACCAACACACAACCAACCAGCAATCGACCTCGCTGTCAACCACGAGAATGAACCCACCATGCCCGACAGTATGATCAGACCAGCTGTGCGGCCGTGCAGCAGTGATCCGACCAACTCACCCATGCCAGGACTTCAGCTCAGGCGATCGATCCGGGAACGCAGAGCGCCAGATTGCCTCAACTTGTAAATAACTTTTACATAAGACTTTGGGTGGGGGGGGAGTGGGGGGGAGTGATGTTATGTATGCAAACCTCACCAATGTGTAAGACTTGCCACCAGGGGGCACACATTTGGGTGACCTAAGGGTCACCTGTGCACCCAGGGCAAGCAGGTAATAAAGGCAATCCACCAGGCTGCTTCCTCACTTTGGAGTTACATTAAAGAGACCAAGGTCACAATGGTTTGAGCTTACAACACAGTCTTGTGGAGTTATTCTGAACATAATAGATAGGTCACATGAGGCGAATTCAAACACAGTGCAGCTTAGACAGAAGGCATCAATCCGGAGAAGGAGGGCAGGGCCTGTCACAAAAGCTTGGTGCTTCCACAATCAGCCTCAGATTGCCTCCTGGACTCGTGTTATTTGTGTGTGATCTACTTGAACAGTTGATCCATTTATGCAATTGCACAGCCTCCAATCTGCACCCGCACTGAGTCGCAAAAAGTGTCATGGTGTGCAGACACAAAGGGCCCAAGTTTCCACACGATAAAAAACGGGCACCCGTTTTTGGCGCCTAAAACGGCGCCGGAAAAAAAACTCGCAATTCTGGAGAGCCCTGCAGCTCCTTGTCTGTTTGGTGCGGCGCCCAGGGGGGCAGAGCCTACACTCGCGCCGATTTTGTAAGTGGGAGGGGGCGGGTACTATTTAAATTCGTTTTTTTCTTGCCGGCAACGCTGCGCGTGCGCGTTGGAGCGTTCGCGCACGCGCAGTGTGAAGGAAACATTGGCACTCGGCCATTTTTGTAGTTCTTTGTAGCTGTTTAATTTTTTAACATTTTTTAATAAAAGCACATTGCCATCAGCACATCAGCACTGAGGCTTCTTGCAGCCTTCTCACTGTCTCCTTCCCGCCCGCCGTCTGGAACAGCTTCCTCCCCCCCCCCCGCTGCGTTTGGGCCCGCCCACCGTCGGGAATGTCTTCCTCCCCCCCCAACTGCATTCGGGCCCGCCCACCGTTGGGAATGTCTTCCTCCTCCCCCCCTGCCGTCGGGAACGAACGAATGAACTTGTGAGGCTGGCTGAAGCACTTTCGCACAGGTAGGAAGATGGTTTATTTAATCTTTTCTTTGCTTATAAATATTTATTCAGGTTGGATTTATTTGTATAATATTTGTAGAAGTATAAATAAGGATTTATTGTAGAATTTAATGAATTCCCTTCCACCCCCCCCTCCCCCACCACCTCGTGCTGGACGCCTAATTTGTAACCTGCGCCTGATTTTTTAATGTGTAGAACAGGTTTTTTCAGTTCTACAAAAATCCTCACTTGCTCCATTCTAAGTTAGTTTGGAGTACGTTTTCACTGTGGAAACTTTGAAATCAGGCGTCAGTGGTCGGACACGCCCCCTTTTGAAGAAAAAATTCTGTTCCAAAGTAGAACTGTTCTACATGACTAGAACTGCAGAAAAAAAAATGTGGAGAATTGCGATTTCTAAGATAGTCCGTTCTCCACCAGTTGCTCCTAAAAATCAGGCGCAAGTCATGTGGAAACTTGGGCCCAAAGAGTGGGGGAGAGACTATGGTGGTGGAATGGGACATGGGGAGCATTGAAAACTGGCAGAATCACGTTATATGTCACGCCCAATATTCCGTTCAATTGCAGTCAGTGGAGCGGAACATCAGGCGAGGCTGTAACAGGCCCATCAATGCCGCCTGAGATCCAACAGTGCAACACAACCCAGACCTGCTCAGCCATTGATGGACAATTCAAACAGGCTGCAAAGTTGAGAAAACACAGACTCTTGCCGACGTGAGAGCAAGCACATTGCATTAAGACATCAATCAACTTGACAAAGGACTTTTGGCAGTGAGCCAATTATAGGCGACCAACATATCAATTGAGCCAATAAGGTTAAAGGGGGCGAGGTCACGATTGTAAATTGATCCAGGATAAGTACAGCCATTTTTTGCCATGTGTTTCAGAAGGACAAAGGACCTGGCATAAAGCCAGCAGTTTGTTGCAGCTGCCAGAATAAAGTTATGTTAAACTATCACCGGAGTTTGCATCTCATTGAAAATTAAGAAATCTAACAATTTTGGCACCACGAACAGGATCGCTGTGGGAAGAAACTGAATTTTGGACATTGGACCTACATACTGAGGTAAGGACTCCTCTTTATAAAAGTCCTCAGTCAATTGTCTAAATTCGCCTCTCCTTCTACGTGATTCCGAAAGCCTCCGGTTTGCGAACCCTCCGGTTGGTAATCGGCTCGAGGTCCCATAGACGTCTAAACTTCGGCGGTGTGTTAGTTAATTCATCACCGAGCCACTGATCAGCTGGAAAGCCTACGGCTTGAGACCCCAGTAAAGAAATCAGTACCATGGCAGCAGAAGATAAGAGCAAAGAATTGCCTACAACTGTTAAAGGCGGGCGGGCACCACCTGAGGTTTCAATAGACTAAATCCTCCAACAGTTGAAAGAATACATAGAGCAACAATTCGACTTATCTAAAACCTGTATCAAGATTGAACAAAAGTATGGAACCTCCAAAGGACAATGGTCCTTGCATGAGTTCAAAAGGGTCTGGGGAAAAACGACCCGTATGAAAAATAAAGAGCGAAACAGATGGTCATTAGATGTTATGGGACAGATCCGACAGTGGAATGAAATTATAACGTGTTCCCAACATGATAGGGACCTGACCAGTACAAAGGACCAATTGCAAACGGTTTGTGAACAAATGAGACAGAAAAAGCTTGAACTTGAAAAGTTGGAAGGGGAAGTTAAAGATCTTAAAGGTGAATTAAAGAATGGAAATATCATGAGGTCAAGAGACAATAATAGGAAAAGGAAAATGTATCGGTCAATTCCCAGGATACCCATGTTTGGATAAATTAAAAGCGCAAACCCGAAAACACGACCAAGGAATAGATATGGTTTCTGAGTCCTCCGATGATACAGGGTCGGAGGATGAAGAATTAGGGGTGCGTTTTGCCCCATTTAAAAAAAGACGAGTTGTAGTCAAATCAGAAGAGCCTGCGGATGAGGGCGGAACCAAAACAACGAAAAAAAGGCTGTATGAAAAATATTTAGTTCATGATCCGGCAGACCCAGAGAAAATTGATAAATGGTCCAAGGAGTTGCCCAATCCAAAGAAAGGGGGAGTGAAAACATGGGACCAATTGGATGCTTAAGAAATATATATCAACTTCATCCCTGGGACGGAGTGCAAATTTTGACCATAATGGTGCCAAAAACACAAGGAAGGAAATTGTACGACAAAGTAAAAGGAGCTTTGGGGCGAGATTAGCAAGAATTAGACGCAGGGTGGGATGCGATTAAACACTGGCTGCAAGTCTTCAGTCCAGCTAAGACAGACTGGGGAAAAATTGCGGCCTGCCAACAGAAAGGAACAGAGGACGTCCTGGAGTATGACGAGCGGTTTAGATGCACGTGGCTAGAACATTCGGGTATGAATAATACGGATGAGGAAATGGATGAACAAGAGTTTGGACTCCTGAAAGCAGCTTTCGTGGCAGGTCTAAAGCCAGAACTGTCCAAAATGTTTAAGGTAGTGTTACCGGACTGGGAAGGTAGAGGAACTACCTTTGCAGCATTGGTGGACCGATGTAACCAATTAGACAGGGATATGGGAGCTAAAGTCCGAGCTGTGCAGGCTATGGGATGGAAATCCCAGGATTCCGATAAACAGTCATGAGGAAAATTATCCGGAAAATATCATTATTGTGGGAAAGAAGGTCACTGGGCCAAGACGTGCAGGGCAAAACAGCAAGGTCATGGCCGGGGAAGAGGACGCGGCCCGGGATACAATTCAGCCAACAAACCAGGCTTGTCACAAGATAATGACCTCATAGAAGCATTTAAGCAACTGACAATACAACAACAGGAAGAGTTATTTGGAATAGCAAAAAACTGTTAGAACCCACCCTGGTCCCCCTCCTCGCACTAATACAACAGAGAGGAGATGGGTTATATATAACTGTGAGGGTGGGTGATAAGGATGTGGACTGTCTTTTAGACACGGGGGTAGAATTAACATGCTTACCCCTACAATATGGAGACTTTTTGCCGTTGGATGGTAGGGCACGTATAGCCTATGGAGTTGGGGGCCATAAAATGGAAATTAAAAGGACAACACTGATACTTATAGGGCTGGGTCCACATGAACTAACCACACCGGTCTGGATAGGCCCAGTAAATCAACCCTTTTTGGGAATGGACGTTCTAATCCAAGTAGATTCATCGTTGCATTTCGAGGATGGTCGAGTGACATGGTCAATTAGAACTTTGAAGAAAGAAGAATTGAAGGAACACCCGATATGGGCTAAAGATAAGAACGATTGTGGCCTACTCCAGATGGAGCCTGCGTCATTTACCGGGACCAAGCCTCCATGCACTAAACAGTATCCCATCAGTCCAACTGCCATCGCAGGAATCTTACCGGTTATTCAGCAATTGGAGAAACAAGGGGTGCTTATTAAAACGCATAGCTCCTCCAATAGCCCCGTGTGGCTGGTACAGAAATTAATGAGACTTGGCGTTTGACCGTCGATTATAGGAAAGCTAACCAGTGTATTGATCAAAAAGCTCCTTTGGTCGCAGATGCTTCCACCATTTTTAATGTCCTCAAACCAGAACATAAATATTTCTCGGTGAGAGATATGGCCAATGGATTTTGGTCGGTGCCTCTGGCACCGGAGATTCAACAGTGGTTTGCTTTCACTGTACAAGGACAACAGTATACTTGGACCCAGTTACCAAGGGTTTCCACAACAGCCCTATGGTATTCCACATGGCTTTACAAAGCCATTTGCGAGAATTACCTCCCCTGTCATCCACAGTCATCCAATATGTAGACGATATCCTGCTAGCTTCAAACACGGAAGAATAGCATGAACAAGATTTACGACCTCTGCTGGACCACCTTTGGCTGAAAGGACATAAAGCCAGCATCGACAAAGCACAAATATCCCAAGAAGAGGTTGTATACCTGAGACGAAAGAATTCACAAGGAAAGAGAGAACTTACCCAGGTCGAACTGCAGCCATTCAGGCTGCCAAAAAACCCACCACTATTCAGGAACTAAGGTCCTTTTTGAGATTGTGTAACTTTAACAGAAATTGGATTGACTCCTTCACACAGCTTGCTCAGCCATTGAATGATATCTTAAAGGACAAACGTGCCTCTAAAGAAGCCATCACCCTCACTAAGGAACAGCAAGAGGCCTTCCTGAGTTTGAAAAAGGCTTTGTGTTCGGCACCGGCTCTGGGAAACCCCGACAGTGGTAAGCCATTTATCCTGTTTGTCCATGAGAAAGAAGGATACATGACAGCTATACTGACACAAGAACATGGGGATCGGCAAAGACCTATTGGCTATTATTTGGCAAAACTGGATGCGGTAGCCCTCGGATGGGGAAGTTGCCTAAGAGCCATGGAAGCTACATGTCGAGCGGTAATGATCACTGCGAGTCTAGTCCTCGACCAAAAGCTGATTGTCAAGTGTCCCCACACCGTACACATTTTGCTGTCTCAGAATAGAATGTCTCAGGTGACAGCAGCTAGATGGACCTGCTGGACAGCAATTTTGGAAGCTCCGAATCTCCATATCGTCCGGGCCAGCCCGGTTATTCCTGCAACTATGTTCCGGATGTCAGAATCGAGTGAGCAAGACGGGGGAGAATGTGAAGAGCATGACTGCGTGGAGATTTTAAAAGAAACAGAAGAAGCAGCCTTAGCAGTAGAGGAGCCTCTGCACAACCCAGACCTCATCCTGTTTACAGATGGTTCCTCCTTTGTTGACAATGGTACCAGAAAAGCAGGATGGGCAGTTACAACCTTATATGAGGTAGTGGCAAAAGGATGTTTACCCTCAGGAACATCAGCAATACAGGCCGAGTTACGGGCCCTATCAGAAGTATGTCGAATAGCAGAAGGACAGACAGCTAACGTCTACATAGATTCGCGTTATGCTTTTGGAGTCGCTCACGACTTTGGTCTGTTATGGCGGAAAAGAGGATTCCTCACTGCTGCTGGTACACCTATCTGAAATGGAAAAGAAGTCCGAGACTTACTAGAGGCCATACAATTACCTCAGGAAGTGTCCATCCTGAAGTGTAAGGCCCATACCAAGGAAAATACCACAGAAGCTGATAGAGAATTCAAACAGGCTGCATTTAAAATTCACAGACAACAAGTAAAAAATGCTACGTGAGTGGGAGCATGTTGCATTAAGTCATCAATCAACTTGACATTTTAGGACTTTGGGTAGCGAGCCAATTAAAAGGTTAAAAGACTATTAATTGAGCCAATAAGGTCAAAGAAGGCGAGTTCTTTTCTGTAAATTGAACCCGGTATAAGTACAGCCATTTTGACCATGTGGTCTCAGAAGGACAAAGACCTGGCTTAAAGCCAAGAGCTTGTTGCTGTCTGCCAAAATAAAGTGACATTAAAACTACAATCGGAGTTCGTATTTCATTGGAAATTAAGAGATCTAACAATTTTGGCGTTACGAACACGATCACTGAGGAAAGAAACTGAATTTTGGACATCGGACCTACATACTGAGGTAAGGACTCCTCTTTATAAAAGTCCTCAGTCAAAAGTCTAAATTCGCTTCTCCTTCTACGCGATTCCGAAAGCCTCTGGTTTGCGAACCCTCCGGTTGGTAGTCGGCTCGAGGTCCCATAGACGTCTAAGTTCGGCGGTGTGTTAGTTAATTAATCACCGACCTATTGATTGGCTGCAAAGCCTACGACTCGAGACCCCAGTAAAGAAATCAGTATTATGGCAGCAGGAGATAAGAGTAAAGAATTGCCTACAACTGTTAAAGGTGGGCAAGCACCACCTGAAGTTTCGATAGACGAAATCCTCGAACAGTTGAAAGAATATATAGAGCAACAATTCAATTTATCTAAAACCTGTATTAAGATCGAACAAAAGTACGGAACCTCCAAAGGACAATGGTCCTTGGACGAGATTAAAAGGGTCTGGGGAAAAACGACTCATATGAAAAATAAAAAGCAAACTAGATGGTCCCTAGCCGTTATGGGAAAGATCCGAAACTGGAATGAAATTATAATGCGTTCGCAACATGATCGGGAACTGATCAGTACAAAGGATCAATTGCAAGCTGTTTGTGCGCAGCTGCGACAGAAAAAGCTTGAACTTGAAAAGCTGGAAGCGGAAGTTAAAGATCTTAAAGGTGAAATTAAAGAATGGAAAAAATCATTCCATGAAGAGACAGTAATAGGAAAAGGAAAATGTATTGTTCAATTCCCAGGGTACCCATGTTTGGATAAATTAAAAGCACAAACCCGAAGACATGACCAAGGAATAGATACGAATTCTGAATCCTCCGATGATACAGGGTCGGAGGATGAAGAATTAGGGGTGTGCTTTGCCCCGTTTAAAAAAAGACGAGTTGTAGTCAAATCAGAAGAGACTGCGGATGAGGGCGGAACCAAAAAAACGAAGAAAAGGCTGTATAAAAACTACTTATTTCATGATCCGGCAGACCCAGAGAACATTGATAAATGGTCCAAGGAGTTGCCCAATCCAAAGAAAGGGGGAGTGAAAACGTGGGACCAATTGGACCACTTAAGAATTATATATCAACTTCATCCTTGGGACGGAGTGCACATTTTGACCATAATGGTGCCAAAAACATATGGAAAAAAATTGCACGACAAGATAGAAGAAGCTTTGGGGCAGGATGAGCAAGAATTAAACGCAGGGTGGGAGGCGATTAAACACTGGCTGCAAGTCTTCAGTCCAGCTAAGACAGACTGGGGAAAAATTGCAGCCTGCCAACAGAAAGGAACAGAGGAGGTCCTGGAGTATGACGAGCGGTTTAGATGCACGTGGCTAGAACATTCGGGTATGAATAATACGGATGAGGAAATGGATGAACAAGAGTTTGGACCCCTGAAAGCAGCTTTCGTGGCAGGTCTAAAGCCAGAACTGTCCAAAATGCTTAAGGTAGTGTTACCGGACTGGGAAGGTAGAGGAACTACCTTTGCAGCATTGGTGGATCGATGTAACCAATTAGATCAGGATATGGGAGCTAAAGTCCAAGCTGTACGGGATATGGGATGGAAATCCCAGGATTCCGATAAACAGTCATTTGGAAAATTACCCGGAAAATGTCATTATTGTGGGAAAGAAGGTCACTGGGCCAAGACGTGCAGGGCAAAACAGCAAGGTCATGGCTGGGGAAGAGGACACAGCCAGGGATACAATTCAGCCAACAAACCAGGCTTGTCACAAGATAATGACCTCAGAGAAGCATTTAAGCGACTGACAATACAACAACAGAAGGAGTTACTTGGCATAGCAAAAAACGATTAGAGTCCACCCTGGCCACCCCCTCCTCGCACTAATACAACAAAGGGGAGATGGGCTATATATAACTGTGAGGGTGGGTGATAAGGATATGGACTGTCTTTTAGACACAGGGGCGGAATTAACATGCTTACCCCTACAATATGGAGACTTTTTGCCGTTGGATGGTAGGGCACGTACAGCCTATGGAGTTGGGGGCCATAAAATGGAAATTAAAAGGACAACACTGATACTTATAGGGCTGGGTCCATATGAACTAACCACGCCAGTATGGATAGGTCCAGTAGATCAACCCCTTTTGGGAATGGACGTTCTAATCCAAGTAGATTCATCGTTGCATTTCGAGGATGGTCAGGTGACATGGTCAATTAGAACTTTGAAGAAAGAAGAATTGAAGGAACACCCGATATGGGCTAAAGATAAGAACGATTGTGGCCTACTCCAGATGGAGCCTGCGTCATTTACCGGGACCAAGCCTCCATGCACTAAACAGTATCCCATCAGTCCAACTGCCATCGCGGAAATCTTACCGGTTATTCAGCAATTGGAGAAACAAGGGGTGCTTATTAAAACACATAGCTCCTCCAATAGCCCCGTGTGGCTGGTACAGAAATCGAATGAGACTTGGCTTTTGACTGTCGATTATAGGAAAGCTAACCAGTGTATTGATCAAAAAGCTCCTTTGGTCGTAGATCCCTCCACCATTTTTAATGCCCTCAAACCAGAACATAAATATTTCTCGGTGAGAGATATGGCCAACGGATTTTGGTCGGTGCCTCTGGCACCGGAGGTTCGACAGTGGTTTGCTTTCACGGTCCAAGGACAACAGTATACTTGGACCTGGTTACCGCAGGGTTTCCACAACAGCCCTACGGTATTCCACATGGCTTTACAAAGCCATTTGCGAGAATTACCTCCCCTGTCATCCACAGTCACCCAATATGTAGACGATATCTTGCTAGCTTCAAACACGGAAGAACAGCATGAACAAGATTTACGACCTTTGCTGGACCACCTTTGGTTGAAAGGAGCCAGCATCGACAAAGCACAAATATCCCAAGAAGAGGTTGTATACCTGGGACAAAAGATTTCACAAGGAAAGAGAGAACTTACCCAGGATAGAACTGCAGCCATTCGGGCTGCTTAAAACCCTACCACTATTCAGGAACTAAGGTCTTTTTCGGGAATGTGTAACTTTAACAGAAATTGGATTGACTCCTTCACACAACTTGCTCAGCCATTGAATGATATTTTAAAGGGGAAACGTGCCTCTAAAGAAGCCATCACCCTCACTAAGGAACAGCAAGAGGCCTTCCTGAGTTTGAAAAAGGCTTTGTGTTCGGCACTGGCTCTGGGAATCCCCGACAGTGGTAAGCCATTTACCCTGTTTGTCCATGAGAAAGAAGGATATATGACAGCCATACTGACACAAGAACATGGGGATCGGCAAAGACCTATTGGCTATTATTCGGCAAAACTGGATGCGGTAACCCTCGGATGGGGAAGTTGCCTAAGGGCCATGGAAGCTACATGTCGAGCGGTAATGATCACTGCGGGTCCAGTCCTTGACCAAAAGCTGATTGTCAAGTGTCCCCACACCGTACATTCATTGCTGTGTATGAATAGAATGTCTCAGGTGACGGCAGCAAGATGGACCTGCTGGACAGCAGTTTTGGAAGCTCCTAATCTCCATATCGTCCGGGCCAGCCTGGTTAATCCTGCAACTGTGCTCCCGATGTCAGAATCAAGGGAGCAAGAGCGGGGAGAATGTGAAGAGCATGACTGCGTGGAGATTTTAAAAGAAACAGAAGAAGCAGCCTTAGCAGCAGAGGAGCCTCTGCACAACCCAGACCTCATCCTGTTTACAGATGGTTCCTCCTTTGTTGACAATGGTACCAGAAAAGCAGGATGGGCAGTTACAACCTTATATGAGGTAGTGGCAAAAGGATGTTTACCTTCAGGAATGTCAGCACAACAGGTCGAGTTACGGGCCCTGTCAGAAGCATGACGAATAGCAGAAGGACAGACAGCTAATGTCTACACAGATTCGCGTTATGCTTTTGGAGTCGCTCACGACTTTGGTCTGTTATGGCGGAAAAGAGGATTCCTCACTGCTGCTGGTACGCCGATCCGAAATGGAAAAGAAGTCCGAGACGTACTGGAGGCCATACAATTACCTCAGGAAGTGTCCATCCTGAAGTGTAAGGCCCATACCAAGGAAAATACCACAGAAGCACAGGGAAATGCCCTAGCCGACCAGGCAGCTAAAGATGCCACCTCACAGGGCGTTCCTCCAGAAGAACCAACACAGATGTGCAGATTGAAAGCACTCAGGACTCTGACACGAGACCTTCAAACAATGCAAGGCGAGTGCTCCCGAGAGGAAAAATGGACATGGATTGAGGCAGGAATTAAGCTATGTGAAGATGGTGTCTGGAGAGAAAGAGTTACCGACAAGCCAGTTGCGCCACAAGCGCTTATGCCTTTTTTAGCCCAACAGATCCACTCGTGGGGACACTTGGCCTCACAACAGATGATGGCACGGTTCCAGAAAAGCTGGTGGGGTCGGGGATTTAAAAAACATGCCCAACTGGTAACAGACCGCTGTGTGGTCTGCCAGAAAAATAATTCTGGACCCATCACGGTAATGCCCCAACTGAGGCCCCCTGCCCCTGTCGGACCATTCCAGCATCTGCAGGTTGATTATATATCTCTTCCTTCATGCCAAGGATACACTAACATTCTTGTCATAGTCGACAGATTCTCTAGATGGGTAGAAGCTGTCCCAACTAAAAGAGCCACAGCCAATCACGCTGCAAAGGTCTTGTGTAAGGATTATATTCCCCGATGGGGAGTCCCAAGTAGCATTGACTCAGATCAGAGAACACACTTCACAGGTGCTGTCTGCCAAGAAGTCTGTAGGTTATTGAACATTACGTGGGATTTACACTGTCCTTATCACCCACAATCATCAGGACAAGTAGAGCGAATGAATCGAACTCTGAAGCAACGGCTTGCCAAATATCACCAAGAAGGAACACCATGGCCCCAGGCACTACCAATAGTGCTATGTAGCATTAAGGCAACCCCGAACAGAACTACAGGTCTAAGCCCATTTGAAATTATAACAGGAAGACTCATGTCGCTGCCAGGAACTATTGATTTACGGAAAGCTGATGTTCACTTAATGAGTGACACTTTGTTATCATACTGTCAGAACTTAACCAATGCTATTAGTTCTGTTTCCCGACAGGTATCGGCAGCTTGGGGTAATCCACCTGAAGAAGGCCACGACATCATCCCGGGAGTCTGGGTGTATGTGAAAAAGTTGCATAAAGAACCTTTGGGTGCCAAGTGGGAAGGACCTTATCAAGTGTTATTGACCACCCAGGCAGCTGTTAAAGTCCAAGGAAAGAAAGCCTGGATCCACGCTTCACACGTTAAATGAGCACCCGTAACTGAAGCTGAAATCTGATAAGGACAATTACTTTTTGACAAAATGTATAAATTTACTGTATTACTGATTGTCGGTATTCTAGGCATAGGCCTACTTCTTACTAGCCGACCCTCTGCACCAAAGGGAAATAGTAGGGTAGCAAGGGAATGACATGTAAATACCTTTTTATATATGTCATACATTTATACCAAAAAAGGTAACATTTCTAGTTGTTGGGTGTGTGTGCCTATTCCTATTTACTCAAAGGGAGGGATTCCCTTGAGGCCAGTTCCCTTGAATATCTCGGAAATGGCTGGGTGGATAATTAATCAAAACAAAACAGGCATTGCGTTTCAGGATACTGAAAACAGGGCACGTAAATGGAAGTCAGCAGGCAACAATCTGACTACCTTTGAAGTGGGATACCAACCATGCTACAATAATTCCAAACGGCCCCCATTTTTTGTTATCACTAATACAACGGGAATAGGAAGACTGGGGGAATTGGTCTGTCTGATTAGAAACATCAAAGGAGGCCAAAATATGGGGTATAGTAACTGCTCCCAGAATTATAATATAATCAAGCCACGGAACTGTCCAAACTGGGCCGATGTGGGAATTTTTTACGTAACGGGGATTCTGAATAAAACAGATGGAAAAGCCTGGACAGGCCCCAGAGTGTTGCTGACAAAGAAACAGCTAACATTCATTGCCTATAATGGCACCTATTGGGTGTGTTGCCACAAGGCCTACCCTTGGCTGCCCCAGAATTGAATGGGATCCTGCTATTTAGCCTACATTGTGCCTTATATGTATCATATAAAGTCACTGTTGGAACATTTACACAGTCCTAAGAGAGCTATCACAGAAACAGAGAGGTTCTTTGCCATTCTGATCCCCAGGTATGGGACTGTCAGACTGGCAAGGGAATCCATTAACATGGCATCTGTTGTGGAACAGGTAGCCAATGATACCTCAGAGGCCCTAGTTAAAATCAATGCAGAAATGGTAGCAATCCGCACAGTAGCCCTACAGAATAGTCTGGCCCTTGATTACATCCTGGCTGAAAAGGGAGGTACTTACGCCCTACTCGGAACTGAGTGTTGCACATATATCCCAGATAGCTCCGATGAAATTACCCACTTAGCGGAGCATATCCAAAAGGAGGTGGAAAAACTTAAGCAACCCCCATCATTCACTTTGTGGAGTGGAGCCACTGAATGGCTAGGTTCAAAAGGAACTTCATTGATGGAAGGTTTAATTCTATTTGTTGTAATTATTTTACTTTTATAGTGTTTGTTTATGTTGATTAAATGTTGTTGCAACCAGGCGGCTGTAGCTGCTGTCCCGCAGGTGAGACACCTTGCAGGTCCCAGCAGACCATCTGTACATGGCACAGGGGTATGTTATGCTTAAGGGAAGGTTGTTTACTGGTTGAATCAAGATATTGATTTGGATTCAATTGGAATAAGGTTAATTAACCTACTAAAATCAGACTTCCATTGTGGCCACGATGGAACTCGGGTTGGTATAAATTTGTGTGGAAGCTACTAGTCCGGACATGTGGCGAAACACATCTACAAATTTTAGAAGGAAACTCTATTAACATGTATGAAATTATTTTGTAGAATGTTTAATCAGTGATACCTGATGTTTTATGATTCAGTTTGTGAAAGAATCAAAGGGGGGATTGATAGAGAATTCAAACAGGCTGCATTTAGATAAGCTGTGAAAATTCACAGACAACAAGTCAGAGATGCTACATGAGTTGGAGCATGTTGCATTAAGTCATCAATCAACTTGACATTTTAGGACCTTGGGTAGCGAGCCAATTAAAAGGTTAAAAGATTAATAATTGAGCCAATAAGGTCAAAGAAGGCGAGTTCTTTTCTGTAAATTGAACCCGGTATAAGTACAGCCATTTTGACCATGTGGTCTCAGAAGGACAAAGACCTGGCTTAAAGCCAAGAGCTTGTTGCTGTCTGCCAAAATAAAGTGACATTAAAACTACAATCGGAGTTTGTATTTCATTGGAAATTAAGAGATCTAACAGAAGCACAGGGAAATGCCCTAGCCGACCAGGCAGCTAAAGATGCCGCCTCACAGGGCGCTCCACCAGAAGAACCAACAGAGATGTGCAGATTGAAAGCACTGAGGACTCTGACATAAGACCTTCAAACAATGCAAGGCGAGTGCTCCCGAGAGGAAACATGGACATGGATTGAGGCAGGAATTAAGCTATGCGAAGATGGTGTCTGGAGACAAAGAGTTACCAACAAGCCAGTCGCGCCACAAGCGCTTATGCCTTTTTTAGCCCAACAGATCCACTCAAGGGGACACTTGGCCTCACAAGAGATGATGGTATGGTTCCAGAAAAGCTGGTGGGGTCGGGGATTTAAAAAACATGCCCAGCTGGTAGCAGACTGTTGTGTGGTCTGCCAGAAAAATAATTCTGGACCCATCACGGTAATGCCGCAACTGAGGCCCCCTGCCCCTGTCGGACCATTCCAGCATCTGCAGGTCGATTATATATCTCTTCCTTCATGCCAAGGATACACTAACATTCTTGTCATGGTCGACAGATTCTCTAGATAGGTAGAAGCTGTCCCAACTAAAAGAGCCACAGCCAATCACACTGCAAAAGTCTTGTGTAAGAATTATATTCCCCGATGGGGAGTCCCGAGTAGCATTGACTCAGATCAAAGAGCACACTTCACAGGTGCTGTCTGCCAAGAAGTCTGTAGGTTACTGAACATTACGTGGGATTTACACTGTCCTTATCATCCACAATCATCAGGATAAGTAGAGCGAATGAATCGAACTCTGAAACAACGGCTTGCCAAATATCACCAAGAAGGAACACCATGGCTCCAGGCACTACCAATAGTGCTATGTAGCATTAGGGCAACCCCAAACAGAACTACAGGTCTAAGCCCATTTGAAATTATAACAGGAAGGCCCATGTCGCTGCCAGGAACTATCGATTTACAGAAAGCTGATGTTCACATAATGAGTGACACTTTGTTATCATACTGTCAGGACCTAACCAATGCTATTAGTTCTGTTTCCCGACAGATATCAGCAGCTTGGGGTAATCCACCCGAATGAGGACACGATATAATCCCGGGAGTCTGGGTTTATGTGAAAAAGTTACATAAAGAACCTTTGGGTGCCAAGTGGGAGGGACCTTACCAAGTGTTATTGACCACCCAGGCAGCTGTTAAAGTCCAAGGAAAGAAAGCCTGGTTCCACGCCTCACACGTTAAACGAGCACCCGTAATTGAAGCTGAAATCTGATAAGGACAATTACTTTATGCCAAAATGTATAAATTTACTGTACTACTGACTGCAGCTATTCTAGGCATTTGCCTACTTCTTACTAGCCGACCCCCTGCACCAAAGGGAAATAGTAGAGTTCCCAGGGAATTACATGTAAATATTTTTTTATATATGTCATACATTTATGCCAAACAAAGTAACATTTCTAGTTGTTGAGTGTTGCACATATATCCCAGATAGCTCCGAAGAAATTACCCACTGAGCAGAGCATATCCAAAAGGAGGTAGAAAAACTTAAGCAGCCCCCATCATTCACTTTGTAGAGCGGAGCCACTGAGTGGCTAGCTTCAATAGGAACTTCATTGTTGGAAGGTTTAATTCTATTTGTTGTAATTATTTTACTTTTATATTGTTTGTTTATGTTGATTAAATGTTGTTGCAACCAGGCGGCTGTTGCTGCTGTCCTGCAGGTGAGACACCTTGCAGATCCCAGCAGACCATCTGTACATGGCACAGGAGTATGTTATGCTTAAGGGAATGTTGTTTACTGGTTGAATTAAGATATTGATGTGGATTAAATTGGAATGAGGTTAATTAACCTACTAAAACCAGATTTCCATTGTGGCCATGATGGAATTAAGGTTGATGTAAATTTGTGTGGAAGCTACTAGTCCGGACATGTGGTGAAACACATCAACAAATTTTATAAGGAAACTCTATTAACATGTATGAAATTATTTTGTAGAATGTTTAACCAGCGATACCTGATGCTTTATGATTCAGTTTGTGAAATAATCAAAGGGGGGATTGATAGAGAATTCAAACAGGCTGTAAAGTTGAGAAAACACAAACCCTTGCCTACGTGAGAGCGAGCACATTGCATTAAGAGATCAATCAACTTGACATTTCAGGACTTTTGGCAGCAAGCCCATTATGGGCTAACAACATATGAATTGAGCCAATAAGGTCAAAGGGGGTGAGGTCACGATTGTAAATTGATCCAGGATAAGTACAGCCATTTTTTGCCTTGTGTTTCAGAAGGACAAAGGATCTGGCATAAAGCCAGCAGTTTGTTGCAGCTGCCAGAATAAAGTTATGTTAAACTATCACCGGAGTTCGCATCTCATTGAAAATTAAGAGATCTAACAGCCATCCTGGCTTTAACTACCGAGGCAGGGCTCCCTACAAACAAGAAAATCAGAACTAGTCGGCTCACTATGTGCAGAAGAGATTAGAGCCCATTCTCGCCAGCAGCAGCGGAACCACCTATCGTCAGCAAAGGGTTACTAGCTACTGGTGAATACTGTGTCGAATTTCCACACATTGCTGCTGAATGGGTTGGTTTGTTGAAATTCAGATTGTTGTCAAGTTGAGCTCATATTCTGGTTGGGGAAGCTTCAAATAGGCTTGCTACACATCTGACTTCAGTAACATTTCAGTCGGCCTTTTCACTGTCACAGTTTCACAGTTCAGATGCCTCTCTGACAGAAACCTCCCTCGTCTAAACAACAACAACTTGTATTTATATAGTGCCTTTAATGTAGTAAAATATCCCAAGACATTTCACACGAGTGTGAGATGACAAAAAAAATAATTTGACACTGAGCCACGTAAAAAGAAATTACGGCAAATGACTAAAAGCTTTGTCAAAAAGGTAAGTTTTAAGGAGAGGCAGAGAGGCTAAGGGAGGGAGTTCCAGGTAGCTGAAGGCACGGCCACTGATGGTTGAGCGATTATAATCAGGGATGCTCAAGAGGACAGAATTTGAGGAGCACAGACATCTCATAAAAACATAAGAACATAAGAAATAATAGCAGGAGTAGGCCATATGGCCCTTTGAACTTGCTCCACCATTGAATACGATCATGGCTGATCCGATCATGGATTCAGGTCCACTTCCCTGCCCGCTCCCCATAACCACTTATTCCCTTATCGGTTAAGAAACTGTCTATCTCTGTCTTAAATTTATTCAATGTCCCAGCTTCCACAGCTCTCTGAGGCAGCAAATTCCACAGATCTACAACCCTCTGGGAAAATAAACTTCTCCTCATTTCAGTTTTAAATGGGCGGCCCCTTTTTCTAAGATTATGCCGCCTTGTTCTAGTCTCCCCCATCAGTAGAACCTTTCTCTCTGCATCCACCTTGTCAAGCCCCCCATATTCTTATGCGTTTCAATAAGATCATCTCTCAATCTTCTGAATTCCAATGAATAGAGGTCCAACCTAATCAACCTTTCTTCATAGGTCAACCCCCTCATCTCCGGAATCAACCTAATGAACCTTCTCTGAACTGCCTCCAAAGCAAGTATGTCCTTTCGTAAATATGGAAACCAAAACTGCATGCAGTATTCCAGGTGTGGCCTCACCAATACTCTGTATAACTGTAGTAAGACTTCCCTGCTTTTATACTCCATTCCCTTTGCAATAAAGGCCAAGATTCCATTGACCTTCCTGATCACTTGCTGCACCTGCATTCTAACCTTTTGTGTTTCATGCACAAGTACCCCCAGGTCCCGCTGTACTGCAGCACTTTGCAATCTTTCTCCATTTAAGTAATAACTTGCTCTTTCATTTTTTCTGCCAAAATGCATGACCTCACACTTTCCAACATTATACTCCATCTGCCAAATTTTTGCCCACTCACTTAGCCTGTCTATGTCCTTTTGCAGATTTTTTGTGTCCTCCTCACACATTGCTTTTCTTCCCATCTTTGTATCATCAGCAAACTTGACTACGTTACACTCAGTCCCTTCTTCCAAGTCATTAATATAGATTGTAAATAGTTGGGGTCCCAGCACTGATCCCTGCGGCACCCCACTAGTTACTGGTTGCCAACCTGGGAATGAACCATTTTCCCGATTCCCTGTTTTCTCCGGGGATTATGAGGCTGGAGGAGATTACAGAGATAGGGAGGGATGAGGCCATGGAGGGATTTGATAACAAGGATGACAATTTTGCAATCGAGGCATTGCCTAAGCAGTCAGCGCGCACAGGGTGAAGGTAGAGAGGAGCCATGGAGAGTTTTATGACGGCCAACATCTTCTGGGAACAGATTGCAACATTGCACTGGGATGTCGACAAGGGATCAGACACAACATTCACCGATACACCTGATGGCATTTTCATCCCAGTGAATGTGCCGAGCAAGAATCGCCCAAATTACAAACCAACAAAAGCCATTGTTCAGGGGCTACAGTTTAAAGAAACATTAGGCCCACAGCCAAGTGATACAGAGGAGCTTGCTATCTTATTGAGAGTGAACACTTTGGGGTGGGGAGGGGCGGGAGGGAACGGGGTTGTAACTGTGAGTTGTTCAATCAACGGCTGATGAAGTGGTTTCTTGTCTGAGTGAAATTACAGTGAACATGAGATCTGAATGAACCGGAGACAAGGATAAAGGGCAAGGAAGGAAGTTTTACAAAGCAACTTATACACAATAGTTTTAAATTACCCGCTCTGAATCTAAGCTTGCGATGCTATTGAGGATTCTTTGTGTAAATGTGCAACTCCTGCGCCCAGCTCTTCCTCAGCAGGGATAGAGCCACAGCAGCTGCTTCTCTGCCGGTTCAGTATTACCAGCAACATCCCTTTCAATCAGCAAATTATTGACAGGAACATACATTTACAAGAAAGGGCTGTAGACTACATCGAATTACAGAGAATGTACAGTATAGAAACAGGTAATTTGGCCCGACTGGTCTTTGCTGGTGTTTAAGTTCCACGTGGGCCTCTTCCCACCCTACTTCATCTAACCCTATATCCCTTTATTCCTTTCTCCCTCATGTACTTCTCTAGCCTCCCCTGAAATGCATGATGTCCCCTTCATTGATCAATTCTCAGCATGTATTTAAACCAGTCCTGATATACTTTGCTTTTAGGTACCACCTTTGTCCCCCCATCCCGCCCTGTCTTGGGGGATTTCCTGGTGGGTCTGCTCCCAGGTTGAGCCAAATCTGTTGTACACAACCCCAGTATGCACAGTGTCTCTGGGCAGGGTGACATGGGTTTATGCCCATGTGCCCAGTGGCGTGAACATCACTCAGTATGGTTTCAAACTGCTTCCCTATTTTCATGCTCTCAGAACTAGCCACATTTCTGCGTGTTTCGATCTAGGATGGGCATCCTGTTTCAAATTCAAATTTTGTTTGTGAATTTGCACATCAAAAAGGAAAATTAACAATGCAACATTTCATATTTAAAATGGGCACTTCCTGGACTTTGTTCTAGGTGGGAAGGCATGCTGAGCAGGATTTCCAGCTGGTGCGGAACTTTGAAAAGCTCACAATAAAATATCCCTCTGCAATCTTGTCCACATACACAGCAACAAGGAACAGGAGTGGGCCATTCAGCCCCTTGAGTCTGATCATGGCTGATTGGTACCTCCACCCTATCTACCCATCTTTGTATCACATCCCTTGATACCTTCACCCAGCGTAACTCCACCCATCTCAGTCTTGAAACCTCCAACTATCCCAGCAACCACAACCTTTTGGGGGAGCGAGTTCCAGATTTCCATTGCCCTTTGTATTAAGAAGTGTCAGTCTGGGATTGGTTTATTTTGTGCTACGGGGCTTCATGAGGAAAGTCATTAATCCAGGCACAAATCAGAAAGAGGAAGAAATAAGCTGGGGTAATTTTAACTTTTGGCGGCAGTGAGGTCAATGGAAAGGTAAATTGGGTGAGGTGTATGACGGGTGGTCGATCCATTATCACCTGGTTTATGCCACTGCTACACGTTATAATGACCGCTATTGACATCAAATACAGATTTTGTTTATATTCAATGATTTCATTAACACAGGACAGGAAGCCAGGTTAGTACAGAAATGACTAAGCAACTGTGTTTGTTTTGAAACCGGTTAATGCATGTGTTAAATTAGTCACAGGAATTTGGCGTGACTGTGTTAAACAGTCTGCGCAAGGTAGCACTCAGACGTACCTCGAGCTGCATGTGTTTCATTGACACATCATTTGTATGTGAGCAGTAAGTGCAAACGACACGGCTGTCAGTGAGGACCTATGACTGTACCAACTATATTCTCCATCAGCCACATTGATTGGTGTGGATTGCCGGTTGGAACTCCCATTAGGTGTTAGTTGATGTGCTCCCACCTGACTGTGTGCTGGTCCCACAGGAATCTGCAGGCTCAGTCCCTCTAACATATTGGGACTGGCATTGGAAGCTGGCCACAGTGAGTAGAAAAAAGCCCATAAGTAGTCTTTAAAGAGCTGCAAACCAAATAAATGATGGGTGACTGTCGATGATTCTGTGCGCAGCAATTTTCTGATCTATAGTTCGGGGCTAGCACTAGGTGTGTTCCCTAAAAGAGGACAAGATGGAAAGTAAGAAGGGGGGTCACCCTCTCCCGTTAATGGCTGGTCCCTTGGCTTCTCCTAGTGGAGATTTACAGACAGCTAGAGGTTCCAGGTCTGTCTTCTGTCAGCCTGCAAGCCCGAATGAGAAGGTAGCATTTTTCTTTAATATATAAAAGAAATGTCACCTACAGGATCTCTTTTAGGACTTCAAAGAGGAGATGGTTTGGGCGCAGATTAGATACATTCCCACGAGGGGGAAAGGAGGGCTCCCTGAATGACTAGAGATTAAAATGAAACCAAAAATGGAGGCTTATGATACATGTTGGGTTCATAATATAATAGAGAATAAGCTGAATACAGAAAGTACAGGAGAGAAGTGAAAAAGGAAATAAGAAGGACAAAGAAAGTGTATGAGAATAGATTAGTGGGTAACATAAATGGGAACCCCAAATTCTTTTATAAACATATAACTAGTAAAAGGGTAGTCAGGAAGGGTGAGGCCGATTAGGGACCTCTTGTGGAGGCAGAGAGCATGGCTGTAGTACTAAATGAGTACTTTGCATCTGTCCTTGTTAAAAGAGGGGATTATACCATTGTCACAGTAAAGGAGTAGGTAATAGAGAAATTGGATAGAATATAAATAGATAAAGAAGAGAAAAAAGAAAGAACGAAGAAAAACAAGACTTGCATTTATATAGCGACTTTCACAGCCACCGGACGTCCCAAAGCCTTTACAGCCAATAAAGTACACTTTGAAGTGCAGTCATTGTTGTAATATAGGAAACGCAGCGCTCAAAGTAGAAACGTCAAGCGGTCCCAGACTGAGATGGGTAGATTTGGTTGGGTTATAGATAGTTTCTTCCAGTCCTCCTTAGATATGGTGCTTGAGGACTGGATGATTGCAAACATCACACCACTGTTCAAAAAAAGTGAGCTGGATCAATTGCGAGAAATGTAAGATTGTCATTGCACATTCAGAGGGCATGGAGGAGATCAATCTCAGCGCTTGGATAATTGCACCATGAAAGGAATGAAGACCATTTGCACTGAAAGCATGGACCCGCGTGGGAAATCATCATCAAAAGAAGGGTCAGGTGGTCATTGATATGAAGCGATGGCGAGTGGGAGGTGAGCTGAAAGACTTTGAACTGGAGCTAGGTGAATATCAGGGGGTTTAAATTTATACATTCAGTGGTCAATAACTGTGCTTTGTGAAATGATGCCACAGCACAGTATTCCCAGATAGAACTGCAGCCTGTGGCTGTTGTGATGCATGGAATGACGGTTCACAATTTCCCGAGAGCAATGTGACCAAGTTATTTGAATACCTTGTCAATTGTGTATGATGTATAATCTCATCAAGGTTGTGTAATTAAAACTTACTTCAAAAGAATATCAAAAGGATAATCTGAGACACAAAGTTCAGTGTCTGGGTGCCAGTTTCCCCATGGGACCCAAAGACCGAAACCACCCAGTCTTCCGTGGGCGTTAGAAACTGGAAATCTTCACTGTGGGTTCAGTGTGCTTTCTGCAGCAATAAGCATATTGTCATGTCTTCATTACAGATATGACAGTTCTATTAAAACCCTTTCAAGCGTGCAGAAATAAATCTGTTAGGAAAGTGAACGTTTTGTTGGACATAAGCCAACCATGAATGCATCTATGATCATTTCTTGTGTATTTTACCTAATATGTTTGCCTCTGCATAGTTGATTCAAATGCAAATCTGATCTGCGTGTAATGTTGCGTTGACAGCAGTGACTGAGTAAGTAGCATAAGGTACAATAAACGGGAGTATGTATCTTACTGCAACCGGCGTTAACTGTTCGATCCAGGCTACATTATCTCTGTAAGGGCAGACTTGATAAGCAAACTTCCTTTCCTGATCATGAGGAGAATGAGCTCTGCTCACAGGAAGTGCTCACCAACAATTAAGAAAGAAAACATAACTTTGAAAACTCGGATTATAACAAGCACCTGCAATCTACCCAACATAAACAGGACAGGAGACACCTTGAGAAATACAAAATGCTCACTTATGTTTCACATGCTGTTCATGCCAAACATAGCCCGTCTCTGGACTTTTTTGGTTTGTTCATGGGATGTGGGCAGGGATGGATTATGGGGGATGGGGGGGGGAGGTGGGGTTAGGGCAGATGAGGTAGTCGCCCGGGGTCCAAGCCTAGAGTGGGGCCCATACAGGTGGGATTAAGGGTAAGGGTAAACAGTATTGAGATAAGTGATGTAACAAGAGTTGGGTGAAGCCACGAGGGCTCAACGCATGTTATTCTTGACTTGATGTAAGCAGACTCGAGATGCCCTTTTTCTAGAGATGCATTCTACACACAAATCGGAGACGAAGAAAAGGAAAGAGCACTAGCTATGCGAGGAGCAAAAGAGACGAGAAATAGCTAAACTGCTTAAACTAGATAATTTTTTGCAACTAAAAACTCAAGATCATGAAGATGAAGGCCAAGACGACGCTGTGCAGTCAACGTCAACACTGGACACACTAGAGGCACCGGACCCGGAGTTGGCCGAGTTGGAGCTCCAAGTCCAAAAAGTTGAAGAAGGTGAAAACCAACTGCCGCATACTGAGCTGAAAGAGTCGCAACTTACGAGTGACATTGGGCTGTGGGCAGAAATATCTCAGAAGACATGCAAAGCCATTGGATTGCAAATGGTAGTGAGGACTGCTGATGATATGTCCTTACTATACAGTATAAATGCACACGAGGCCCACACTTGAGAGAAAGTCACTCTGTGACCAGTTACCTTTATTACCAAGACCTCAAGTGATGAAGGTGGGTGGAGCTTCCCCTTTTACACCTGAAAGTCCAGGTTAGGCGTGTCTCCCACAAGTTCACCCCTTGTGGTCAATGTTCTCAAGGTGTACAACTTAGGTCAGCTTATACGTGGGTTACAATGGTAGTTGAATACATGACATCACCTCACCCCCCAAAGTCTTATTGGGATCACAGGTTAAGTCTCTCTGGTGGTTTACGCTCCCTTGTAGAGCGCCTGAGTTGGGGCTCCGGTTGTTGGGCGCTGGCCTGAGTGTCTGCTGTTTGCGGTGCCTCAGGCCTGTCCGGACTGCCCACAGTGACTGGGCTCTCCTCCATTTGGTTCCGGTGTTCGGTCACCTGTGGCGGAGTAAACTCTACGTTGTGTTCTTCCTCTGCTTCTTCTATGGGGTTGCTGAACCTCCTTTTCGTTTGATCCACGTGTTTGCGGCAGATTTGTCCATTGGTAAGTTTAACTACCAAAACCCTATTCCCCTCTTTGGCAATCACAGTGCCTGCAAGCCATTTGGACCCTGCAGCGTAATTAAGGACAAAAACAGGAGCATTGACATCAATACATCGCGCCCTCGCATTCCTGTCATGGTAGTCACATTGTGACTGACACCTGCTCTCAACAATTTCTTTCATAGTGGGGTGTATAAGGGATAACCTGGTTTTGAGCATCCTTTTCATTAGCAGCTCTGCGGGTGGAACCCCTGTGAGCGAGTGTGGTCGGGATCTACTGGCCATCAGGAGGCGTGATAAGCGACTTTGTAGGGAACTCCCTTGGATTCTGAGCATCCCCTGTTTGATTATCTGCACTGCTCATTCCACCTGGCCGTTTGAGGCCGGCTTGAACGGTGCCATTCTGACATGGTTGATTCCATTGCCTGCCATGAAGTCCTGGAATTCAGTGCTTGTGAAGCATGGGCCATTGTCACTGACCAAGACGTCCGGTAGACCATGGGCGGCGAACATTGCCCGTAGACTTTCTACCGTGGCAGAGGATGTGCTTGAATTTAAAATGGCACACTCAATCCATTTGGAGTAGGCGTCTACGACAACCATAAACATTTTTCCCATGAAAGGACCTGCGTAGTCCACATGGATGCGTGACCATGGCTTGGCGGGTCAGGACCAGAGGCAAAGGGAGGCTTCCCTGGGTGCGTTGCCCAGTTGAGCAGACATGTTGCACCTGCGAACACAAAGTTCCAGGTCTGCGTCTATCCCTGGCCACCAAACGTGTGACATGGCAATTGCCTTCATCATGACACTGCCTAGGTACTCATTGTGAAGTTCTCTGATAAACACCACTCTGCCCATCTGGGGCATGACTACTCAGTTTCCCCACAGTAGGCAATCGGCCTGAATCGAGAGTTCATCCTTGCGCCTGTGAAATGGTTTAAATTCCTCAGGGCATGCCCTGTACGTGGCTGCCCAGTCCCCATTCAGGTCACATTTCTTAACTAAAGACAGTAGCAGGTCTTTATTTGTCCAGACTTTAAACTGAGGGGCTGTCACAGGTGAGCCTTCGCTTTCGAAAGCTTCAACAGCCATGTCCATCTCAGCATCATGCTCAGTTGCCGCCTCAGTGGTGGCTAGTGGGAGCCTGCTCAGTGCCCGGTCTGTGCCGAATTGTGTAGTCATAGGCGGCTAACGTGAGTGCCCACCTCTGTATGCGGGCCAATGCATTTGCATTGATGGCCTTGTTGTCAGCCAAACAGGAGTTTAGGGCTTTGTGATCTGTCTCCAGCTCAAATTTTCTGCCAAACAGATACTGGTGCATTTTTTTTATTGCATATACATATGCTAGCGCTTCTTTTTCTACCATCCCATAACCCCTTTCTCCCTGGGACAGACTTCTGGAGGCGTATGCTACCGACTGTAACTGACCATTGGTATTCACATGCTGCAACACACACCCGACCCCATAGACGACGCATCGCACGTTAAGACAAGTTTCTTACATGGGTCATATAATGCTAACAGTTTGTTGGAGCAGAACAAATTGCATGCTCTATCAAAAGCCCTTTCCTGGCTGTCCCCCCAGACCCAATCGCGAGCTTTGCGTAGGAGCATGTTTAGTGGCTCTAACAGCGTGCTCAATTTGGGAAGAAAGTTACCAAAATAGTTCAGGAGCCCCAGGAACGAACGCAGCTCCATCGTGTTACGGGGTCTGGGTGCTCTCTGGATCGCTTCCGTCTTGGATGCAGTAGGGCTGATCCCGTCTGCTGCTACCCTCCTCGCCAGGAATTCTACCTCTGGAGTTAAGAAGACGCACTTCGCCTTTTTCAGTCGCAGCCCTACCCGGTCCAGTCTGCGTAGCACCTCCTCCAAGTTGTGGAGGTGTTCTTCAGTATTGCGACCCATGATGAGGATGTCGTCTTGAAAAACCACCGTCCTTGGAATCGACTTGAGGAGGCTTTCCATATTTCGCTGAAAAATCGCGGCTGCCGAACGAATCCCGACCGGACATCTGTTATACTCAAACAACCCCTTGTGTGTCGTGATGGTGGTCAGCTTCTTCGACTCACTCGCCAGCTCTTGAGTCATGTAAGCTGAGGTCAGGTCCAATTTTGAAAAAGGTTTGCCACCGGATAGCATCGCAAAGAGGTCCTCCGCTCTCGGTAGCGGGTACTGGTCTGGGAGTGACACCCGAATGATGGTGGCCTTGTAATCGCCACATATCCTGACCGACCCATCCGCCTTGAGCACCGGCACAATCGGGCTCGCCCAGTCACTGAATTCGACTGGCGAGATGATGTCTTCCCTCAGCAGGCGGTCCAATTCGCCTTCTATCTTTTCCCGCATCACGTACGGCACCGCTCTGGCCTTGTGGTGTACTGGCCTGGTGTCCGGGTTTATGTGAATCACTACCTTGGCCCCCATGGAAGTGCCGATGCCGGGTTGAAATAATGAGTCAAATTTGTCCAGGACCTGTGAGCATGATACTCGCTCCACAGAAGAAATTGCATTGACATCGCCCCATTTCCAGTTCATGACAGCAAGCCAACTCCTCCCAGTAGTGCGGGACCGTCCCCCGGGACAATCCAAAGTGGCAATCTGTTCTCCGAATCTTTATGGGTCACGACTACTGTGGCGCTGCCTAGCACCGGAATGATCTCCTTTGTATATGTCCGTAGCTGTGCGTCAATCGGCAATAATTTTGGCCTCCTGGTCTTGGACACCCACAACCTTTCAAACTGTTTGATACTCATCAGAGACTGGCTGGCCCCCGTGTCTAGCTCCATTAATACTGGGATGCCATTGAGGAGCACTTTCATCACTTTCATAGCGAGGGGATTTGAGTACAGGGGCAGGGAGGTGTTGCTACAATTGTACAGGGCCTTGATGAGGCCACACCTGGAGTATTGTGTACAGTTTTGGTCTCCTAACTTGAGGAAGGACATTCTTGCTATTGAGGGAGTGCAGTGAAGTTTCACCAGACTGATTCCCGGGATGGCGGGACTGACATATCAAGAAAGACTGGATCAACTGGGCTTGTATTCACTGAAGTTCAGAAGAATGAGAGGGGATCTCATTGAAACGTTTAAAATGCTGACGGGTTTAGACAGGTTAGATGCAGGAAGAATGTTCCCAATGTTGGGGAAGTCCAGAACCAGGGGTCACAGTCTAAGGATAAGGGGTAAGCCATTTAGGACCGAGATGAGGAGAAACTTCTTCACCCAGAGAGTGGTGAACCTGTGGAATTCTCGACCACAGAAAGTTGTTGAGAATTCACTAAATATATTCAAAAAGGAGTTAGATGTAATCCTTACTACTCGGGGGATCAAGGGGTATGGCGAGAAAGCAGGAATGGGGTGCTGAAGTTGCATATTCAGCCATGAACTCATTAAATGGCGGTGCAGGCTCGAAGGGCCGAATGGCCTACTCCTGCACTTATTTTCTATGTTTCTATGTTTCTATGTTTCTATTATCGAATGCAGCCCAGTGACGTCAGATTTTTTGACATTGTACAAAAGTTGTGCACTTTTCTCTCTGCATCAGCGTATCGCTGGCAACTGCTTTATGAAAAACTAAAGCTTTAGGGCTGTCTGTTGTCAAACAGCTTTCTGCTACTCGATGGTCAACAAAATATGAAGCAGTGTCAGCTCTGCTCAAAGGTTACACTCCCATATGCAAAGTGTTGGATCCCTGGCAACTGACGTGAAACAAAAGTTAAATGCCAAAATGAAGCTCAGTCGATGCTTGACAAACTGGGGGAACTGGATTCAGCTATTCTCATTGTTATTTCGATCACGGTCTTGAAGCGTTTTCACCTGACCAATCTCTCACTTCAAGAGAATGGTCTGAATCTGAATGTCATGGTGGTCTTACTTGAGTCCCTTGTCGATTTTGTCAAGACCCAGCGGACAGAGTTTGAGGACTTCGAAGACCTAAGGATTAAATTGTGTGGCCACAACGAGTACAATTCAGCTCAGAGGCGCGACCACGTACGCAACCGCCGCTATGATGATTGAGATGCTGAAAACATTGTACTGTTACCCAGTTAGTCTAACATCTCTGGTTGGGAAAATGTTGGAATCCATTATTAAAGAAGTAGTAGCAGGATATTTGGAAAAGCAAAATTCGGTCAGCGTGGATTTATGAAGGGGAAGTCATGTTTGACAAATTTGCTGGAGTTCTTTGAAGATGTAACAAACAGGGTGGATAAAGGGGAACCAATGGATGTGGTGTATTTGGACTTCCAGAAGGCATTTGACAAGGTGCCACATAAAAGGTTACTGCACAAGATAAAAGTTCACGGGATTGGGGGTAATATATTAGCATGGATAGAGAATTGGCTAACTAACAGAAAACAGAGAGTCAGGATAAATGGTTTATTCTCTGGATGGTAATCAGTAACTAGTGGGGTGCCGCAGGGATCAGTGCTGGGACCCAACTATTTACAATCTATATTAAAGACTTGGAAGAAGGGACAGAGTGTAACGTAGCCAAGTTTGCTGACGATACAAAGATGGGAGGAAAAGCAATGTGTGAGGAGGACACAAAAATCTGCAAAAGGACATAGACAGCCCAAGTGAGTGGGCAAAAATTTGGCAGGTGGAGTATAACGTTGGAAAGTGTGAGGTCATGCACCTTGGCAGAAAAAAATCAAAGAGCAAGTTATTATTTCAATGGAGAAAGATTGCAAAGTGCCGCAGTACAGCGTGACCTGGGGATACTTGTGTATGAAACACAAAAGTATAGTATGCAGGTACAGCAAATGTTCAGGAAGGCCAATGGTATCTTATCCTTTATTGCAAAGGAGATGGATTATAAAAGCTGCGAAGTCTTGTTACAGCTATATAAGGTATTGGTGAGGCCACACCTGGAATACTGTGTGCAGTTTTGGTTTCCATATTTACGAAAGAATGTACTTGCTTTGGAGCAGTTCAGAGAAGGTTCACTAGGTTGATTCCGGAGGTGAGGGGGTTGACTTATGAAGAAAGGTTGAGTAAGTTGGGCCTCGACTCATTCTAATTCAGAAGAATGAGAGGTGATCTTATCGAAACGTATAAGTTTATGAGGGGGCTTGACAAGGTGGATGCAGAGAGGATGTTTCCACTGATGGGGGAGACTAGAACTAGAGGGCATGATCTTAAAATAAGAAGCTGCCCATTTAAAACAGAGATGAGGAGAAATTTCTTCTCTCAGAGGGTTGTTAATCTGTGGAATTCGCTGCCCCGGGAAGCTGGGACATTGAATAAATTTAAGACAGAAATAGACAGTTTCTTAAATGATGAGGGGATAAGGAGTTTAGGGGAGCAGGCGGAGAAGTGGAGCTGAGTCCATGATCAGATCAGCCATGATCTTATTGAATGGCGGAGCAGGCTGGCCGTATGGCCTACTCCTGCTCCTATTTCTTATGTTCTTTTGTTCTTTTATTACCCAAGAAGAAATTCCTTGGGTAACATTGTCACCATTGATCTACTAATCAGTACCTTGAAACACCGCCTGAAAGCATACAAGGAAATCAACCGTAAATTTGGATTCTTGTCCAAGCTAGCCACTCCCTCAACTCATGAGATCAAGAAAATCTTGCTGATGGGGAGAATCACCCTTCTCCTCTCTTAACAAGCCCGGATTCAACAGATGGATACCTTGGATAAGTTTCAATGACTTTAATTCCAACACGTGAAGGGGGAGCATCTCACTTCTCAGTCGCCTGGGAGAGGATCTCCAACAAGCTATTCAAATTGCACCTTAATTATACAGGGTTTAGCACATGGGTGTCCTCGTGGACAGACCTTAACAGTGACGTGATTGGTTGTACCAACGCATGATCAAATATCCATTTGTTCCCTTCTTTCAGGTGTCACTCACCTTATATTGTTATATGATTATATTAGTTCCTCTTTGGATGTTCTTTATTGCTCCCTTGAGCCCGAGGTCAACGAGTGGTCATCCTGTGTTCGTGTGGTTTTAAGCATACCTTTTGTTTAGCTAGCTCAGGGCCTCCATATTAGCCAGATAACATCTTTGATAGTCAATCTTGCTCTTGCAATCCCCACTTTTGGCCCTTGGCTATATACCCCAAGATAGGCCAATGTGCCGTCCCCTCATTATTTCATCCAAAGGGGAAGTGATATTGTCAGCTTAATCCGTCCGTCTGGATGGCCAAGCCCTTACTTTCGGATGGCTTCTCGTATCTCTTTCCCTTTACACACCACTTACCTGTTTTACAGATTTTTCCTTAGATACTAAAGGTTTAGTTTCTTCTAAGGTTTTTATGGGGGCCTAAGTTATGGCTTTCCTTGCCCGTCGTTTACATCTCCAACATAATTCAATCAACAATACCATTAAAACCACAAATTGCACAATCACCAATACATAGGATATTATTCTTATCCAGGGGTGCACCTGCACGTTTAGTCCAAAGTTCCAAAGCTTCGTATACCAGGATTGGTTTGCCAACGTTTCTTTAGTGTCCTTCTGGAGTTCCTCTGCCGTTGTTCATGGATGTCCTGTTACAACTTAGTTTGTTCTTCACTAACTCTGGGTATATGTTGCCCTTGTGGTTCCTCGAAACCTTTATACCCTGCTTTGATAGTGTCCACCGCCGTCCCATTGACGGACTCTCCTTTCAATTCCGGATATATACATCCCTGAATATCGATGACTTCTTTTGGCGTTGGTCGTGATAGGGCCGTGGGTAACTCCCCTTACCGTCATGTTAACCACCGTGGTGCTCACACACCATCTTCCCTTTCCTTGTGAGGCTGCGGTCGTTTCGGAGTCCAATGTCAGCGGTGTGACACTCAACACACATCCTTCTGTTCGGCCATATCCACAGTCATTGTTATCGAGGTCCTGGGTGCTCTCGGCATAAAACAACTTGATTATTCTTATAACAATCTTTAATGTAGACACCTTTGGTATTGTTTCCCTTTTTAATTACGTACTGGTGCAATTTGTGATTTCGCACATGGGTCTGATTCCTTATTTCTCCTATATTGCTTACTTGGTACAATGTGTTTCTCTTTGTCACGTTGTATTGTGGTATTAATAACACAAACCCTATTATATTCTGATGTCCGGGTACACACCTGTTCTTAGGGACCCAGGCATGGCTATTCTTCGGACCTCACAGGCTTGGGTATCATTCTTGCCCAATGTCCATTCAGCAAATTGGTTATCCAATCCGGCACCTCCCCATTCTGGAGTTGCTCTAGGTTATGTTCTACCATATTGAGCATCCAAGCCTCATATCCCGCACAAACTATCTCGGCCGCCATTCTTTTACTCATAGTTTGCCCAGCCCGGTTTACCAAATTTATAAATTTTGCATGGTCCGGCAATGTATGGGCAACCTGTAGCAGTTCCCATTCCGCCCAGTCCCCTAGCTGGGCCTGCATTTTCTTGTTATCATCTCCTCTTTCCAGCAGTCTTTTTAAGGTCGGTGTGAGGGTGATGACCTGCTCTTCCATTGTTTGACGATCTATTGTATTAACCATTGCAACGCCTGCCTTGTATCCTGCGCCCACCATTTCTAATATTCCCCTCTTTCTCCTCCCTCCTTTCCCAGTTTTGTTCGGCTTTTTTATGCTGAACTTCATAGTCTTGGATTCAGGCCCCTCAAGGGCTCTTAGGGTTAGGTTTTTATATAAGCTTATAGTTTTCTTACCACAAAACAGTGGAATAGTTATACCCGTTAGGTTGAACAATATCGTAATTACCCTTTGGCGTACCCCGAAGTGGATTTTGTCTTTAGCTCTTCTTATTACTAATCCTCCGCTTGCCCCCTGTGTCATGTTTGGGCATCCTGGGGATTCTGGGGTTGCTGTGGTTGGGGCTATTGTGGTAGTTGGGATTTCTATCTTACACATGCACATTCCCCATAAGAAACATTACCACATTGTGATTCCCTGATGGGTATGGGGGTAGTCCCCTCTGCATCTCTGGTGAGGTTATATCTTACCCACACACACTTGTGTGGATTTCCTTGGTCCGAGCTATTCATACATGTCCATGATTGGTTCTGCCATGAGTGTCCCTTATCCGGACTTGTCCATTCCACTTCAAGTCGCCCCCTTTGGCATTTTCCGCAAAAGATTGAGTTTGTAGTGGAAATATTTCCTTGATAGCGTCTGGGCAACTTACTGTTGGGTTGTGGGAAAGATGGGGTTACCCAGTATTCCTCCTACTAGGACTAAGATTCTGTAAAACACAACATGTGTTCCCGGTTGTCACCGATCAGTTAGGGTCTCATGTTACGCATAACATTTTAACTGTGTCCAATGTTTCCACTGTCCGGTTCCGCCTATCGCCACGCACGCGCACGTGTCGCTTACCATTATTACCTGGTGAGGGCCTGTCCATTTTGGTGAGAATCCTGGCTTTTCGGGGTTTATTTTTACCATTACCTTGCTCCCAACCTGTGGTATCTGAGCCTTTTGTTCCTTGGTGCCAGTTTTCAAGTCCTTGATCACTTGCTGATTCCTGTGTCTTCAGATCATGTAATTGTTGACATAATTCCATCACAAATCTCCTTACTCGGTCCCGGTAGGGTCCAACGTCATCACTCCCCATCACTAGAACCTCAGGTAATCTCATTGCCCTTCCTGTTATTAGTTTGAAAGGCATGAGTCCGGTGGTCCGGTTTGGGGTCGCCCTTAACTTCATTAAAATCCGGGGCAGCATATCTACCCATCCCTTTCCTGTCTCACCGATCACCTTGGCCAATGTGTTCTTCAGGGTCCTATTCAATCGTTCTACTAATCCGGACAATTCCGGATGATAGGGGATATGGAATTTCTGCCTGATTCCTAAAAGGGCGCATGCTTGTTTCATTACTTTACCCGTGAAGTGTGTACCCTGATCTGAATCTATCTGTAGGGGCATTCCCCACCTGCTAATATTCTAGCCACCGTCTCAGCTGAGCAATTTCTAGTTGCGAAAGCTTCTATCCATTTTGTGAATTAATCTATTATAACCAAACAATACGTTTTTCCCTGGTGATTGGGCAGTGGGCCTGTGAAGTCTATCTGCAGGTTTTTCCATGGTCCCTTTGGTCGGGGTTGGTGTCCCATTCTGACCTTTATTTTTCCACCTGACTTATGCTTTGCACATGTTAAGCACTTCCTACAATAATTTTCTATATCTCTTCCCATTCCTTGTATGCTGATCGTTTCCTTGGTAAGGGGTAAGTCTAGATTAGTTATGGATATTGACGCTCCCGTGTCTATCAGCATCTCGCACTGCCGGCCCCCTAACACTGTGCTAACAAACATTCTTGGGTCCTCTCTTTGTGCTCCCACATCTTCACAGGGGGCCAGTAACTGCTATTGGGTGGCTGCCAACCATCGCATGCTTATGATGTCCTCGTTAGAAAGCGTCTCTTGTGGGGGGAATGGCCGTGGAGGCCGCTGAGCTTCTCTAAGGAGCGCTATCACTTCTCCCCTGGTCAGGGGGAGTTCTCCTCCAGGGACTCCTCTAATCTGTCCGGGTCCCTGTCCTTCCTTCCCTCCTCCCTCAGCCCAGCATTTCCTCAGTTTGTCACAGCTCTGGCACTTCGGCCTTGATTGTCCACCTCTCCCTTGAGCCCCTTTTTTCTGCTGGCACTCTCTACTAAAGTGGCCTTCTTTTCCACAATTAAAACAAGTCAAGGGGGCTGTGCACAGTTTTCCTTCCTTACTTGTTACTTGTTCCTTCTGCAGCTGCTGCCACTGCGGCCACATGCGCTTCTACTGCGTGTACTTTCCTTTTCTGAGTAGCATCCAGCTCAGACGCCCATCTGAACAAGTCGTCATAGTTTTGCATTGTGACTAGCCCTGTTTTTAATACGTCTTGGTGTACAGTACTCAAACCCGTCTTTGTATATTTTTAGGAATGCTTGATTATCACTGGTGGGGTTCAGTATTCCAGAATATGCTTGGAAGATCAACCATTTCCGCTCTGCATAGTCATGTGCAGATTCCCCCTTGTTTTGAGTGAATCCGATGATTATTACCCAGTTTATGGGTATTGCTCCTGCTACCTGAGTTACGTCTGCTTTAAACGCCTGATAATCTGCCTCCGACTGCACAACGGTGGGGGCTATTATCGCACACCTCGTGCCGGCCCTGTACCGTTGTCCCAACTGTTGCCACATTTCTTCAGTCATTTTTGCTCTTACTAACGCTTCCACATCTCGGTTATGAAGGCTGTGACATATTCTTATTTCCCGTATTTTCTGCCAAAACTCTTCAGTACTTCATCTCCTCTCTAACATGGGTAACATTTGTAATAACTTCAATGTGTCCCCGGGTGTCAGTGACACATAGGTGGTTTTTATCCGAGGCTGGTATTGCGGGCGTGCCCGGGTTGCCTCCGGCAGCCGGTACCGCTGGGATAGCTGGGGTGCCAGGTACAGATTCTACCTTGATCGGGGCTGCCCATACTTTCTGGTATGGGGAGGCCCACCTTCTCTTCCCCAATCGTCAGAGTCTGGATTATGTTTGCGAGCCTCATCAGACAACTCATCCCACTCTGGTTCCCCCACTATTCTCGATTTCTTCACTTACAAGTTCCAGTGAGGGATGTATTGGTACCGGTGCAGGCAGTGGGGTAGGTGGCGCTGTAGGTCACCCAGTTACTGCTGCACATTTTGTACCATTCCTACTGCTTACTTCAGCCTCTTCCATCTTTTTTATTTTAGCTTTTAATTCCTGTATTATCTTATCCTTTCTTTCCATCTCTTTATTTTGTTCCCAATAGCAGGCTAATACTACCATATGAGCCCGGTCCCCTTTATTTCTTGGCTGGCACTCCCACCACGTTGCCTGCCTCTCCGGTGGGTTGTCTGGTTGCCATCCCTTTTTCTTCATTCCCTAAATTAGTTTCATGTTTTTATCTGCTAGCATTTTCCCTATAGATCCCTCGGGTCTCCAGTCATATTCGCCGACCATTTCCCTTAGTGGGCTACTCGTGTACCTCTGTCACGTCTCCTCACGGATACTTGTTTGTTAGTGCTGTGCCCCGGTTGACTGCGTTAGAGCCTACTCATACCCCAAGTCATCCTTATTCCTTGGTCTCCGTCCTCTCCATGGCCCGTTTATTTGTTCTTTCTACAGATTTCCTCCTTTCCCATAAACAGTGTAACAGCTCTAACTTGTAGGTGGTATTTAAAAATTACTCACACCAACAGCTGCCACATCGCTTCGGGTCAGCGAGTCTGTATCCTGCCGACTACGCCAGTTAATGGGGAGAATCACCCTTCTCCTCTCTTAACAGACGCATACCTTGGATAAGTTTCAATGACTTTAATTCCAACACGTGAAGGGGGAGCATCTCATTTCTCAGCCGTCTGAGAGAGGATCTCCAACAAGCTGTTCAAATTGTACCTTAATTATATAGGGTTTAGCACATGGGTGTCCTCGTGAACAGCCCTTAACATTGATGTGATTGGTTGTACCAACACATGATCAAATATCCATTTGTTCCCTTCTTCCAGGTGTCACTCACCTTATATTGTTAGATGATTATATTAGTTCCTCTTTGGATGTTCTTTATTGCTCTCTTGAGCCCGAGGTCAACGAGTGGTCATCTTGTGTAAGTGTGGTTCTAAGCATACCTTTCGTTTAGCCAGTTCAGGACCTCCATAATAGCCAGATGACATCTTTGATAATCAATCTTGCTTTTGCACTTTGCCTGCTCCTATCCTAAAGATCTGAAACCTGTGATTGAAAGTGAATTCATCCAGTTTTCTAGCTTGGTGGCATCCTCAACAGAGCTTCAAACCTCAATTTGTGTCAAACAAACTAAGTCAGCAGAGCTGAGAATGTACCAATTTCTCCAAACACACGCCCTCACTCAAAGCTTTTCTAACATTGAAATAGCTCTTTGGATATATCTGTATATATATATTTGATGGTATCAAATTGCAGTGGTGAGCGGTCCTTCTCGAAACTAAAACGCATCAAGGATGAGGTCAGGAACCGAATGGGACAGGAACGACTTAATAGTCTTTCAATCATGAACATTGAAAGCAAATTACTGAGAGGACTTGACTTCTCGGAAATCATTGACAAGTTTAGCCGACAAAAATCTAGAAATAAACCAATGTAATGTTATACTTGTAGTTGCCTCTGTGGAGAAAATGGAATATAAATTACATATGATGATCTTCCAAAAAAATTGCCCTGTCTTCTTCTAAATTGCTGTCATTGTCGATTTAGTTTCAAAATGTAAGAATTTAATTTTTATTAAAGTGTTGTTGTTTACTGTTTATACAGGGTTTCGTCAAGGTATCGGTTTGATTGTTTGGAAACATAATCAAACATTAAATGAGTGCCGTCATAGTATCAATGAGAACATAACCTGAGATGTAGACCTGACCTGACCTTGACCTGGTGCATACTCAGTATAGTGCCCTGTGACTTAGCTCACTACTGTCATTTACTGCAGGATGTGAATGGGAGTAGGGGGCCTATGGCCGGGGTACTGCCCGGGACCTGAGGCACCTTAATCCGTCCCTGGATGTGGGCATCACTCCATGGCCAGCATTTATTGCCCATCCCTAATTGCCCGTGAGAAGGTGGTGGTGAGCCTTCTTCTTGAACCTCTGCAGTCCATGTGGTGAAAATACTTCCCAGAGTGCTGTTTGGGAGGGGTTCCAGGATCTTGACTCAGCGACGATGAAGAAATGGCGATATATTTCCAAGTCAGGATGATGTGTAACTTGGAGGGGAACTTGCAGGCAATGGTGTTGCCATGCACTTGCGGCCCTTGTCCTTCTAGGTGGTAAAGGCATGGGAGTTGCTGCTGAAGAAGCCTTGGCGAGTTGCTGCAGTGCATCTTGTGGATGGTACACAGTGTGCCGGTGATGGAAGGAGTGAATGTTTAAGATGGTGGATGCGGTGCCAATTAAGTGGGCTGCTTTGGCCTGGTGCTTCTTGAGTATTGTTGGAGCTGCACTCATCCAGGCAAACAGCCCTGGTGCTTCTTGAGTATTGTTGGAGCTGCACTCATCCAGGCAAATGGTGAGTATTCCATCACACTCCTGACTTGAATCTTATAGATGGTAGAAAGGCTTTGGGAAATCAGGAGGTGAGACACTCAGCCCTTTAACAATTCACTGGGCGGCCATTCCTCCTGTAAGCTTTAAGAAGAATATAAGAACATAAGAAATAGGAACAGGAGTAGGCCATACGGCCCCTCGAGCCTGCTCTGCCACTCAATAAGATCACGGCTGATCTGATCATGGACTCAGCTCCACATCCCCACCCGTTCCCCATAAACCCTTGCCCCCTTATCGTTTAAGAAACTGTCTATTTCTGTCTTAAGTTTATTCAATGTCCCAGATTTCACAGCTCTCTGAGGCAGCGAATTCCACAGATTTATAACCCTCTGAGAGAAGAAATTTCTCCTCATCTCTGTTTTAAATGGCGGTCCCTTATTCTAAGATCATGCCCTCTAGTTCTAGTCTCCCCCATCAGTGGAAACATCCTCTCTGCATCCACCTTGTCAAGACCCCTCATAATCTTATATGTTTCGATAAGATCACCTCTCATTCTTCTGAACTCCAATGAATAGAGGCCCAACCTACTCAACCTTCCCTCATAAGTCAACCCCCTCATCCCCAGAATCAACCAAGTGAACCTTCTCTGAACTGCCTCCAAAGCAAGTATATCCTTTCTTAAATATGGAAACCAAAACTGCACGCAGTATTCCAGGTGTGGCCTCACCAATACCTTATATAGCTGTAGCAAGACTTCCCTGCTTTTATACTCCATCCCCTTTGCAATAAAGGCCAAGATACCATTGACCTTCCTGATCACTTGCTGTACCTGCATACTATCATTTTGTGTTTCATGCACAAGTACCCCCAGGTCCCACTGTACTGCAGCACTTTGTAATTTTTCTCCATTTAAATAATAACTTGCTCTTTGATTTTTTTCTGCCAAAATGCATGACCTCACACTTTCCAACATTATACTACATCTGCCAAATTTTTGCCCACTCACTTAGCCTGTCTATGTCCATTTGCAGATTTTTTGTGTCCTCCTCACACATTGCTTTTCCTCCCATCTTTGTATCATCAACAAACTTGGCTACGTTACACTCAGTCCCTTCTTCCAAGTCGTTAATATAGAGTGTTAATAGTTGGGGTCCCGGCACTGATCCCTGCGGCACCCCACTAGTTACTGGTTGCCAACCAGAGAATGAACCATTTATCCTGACTCTGTTTTCTGTTCATTAGCCAATCCTCTAGCCTCTATATTACCCCCAACCCCGTGAACTTTTATCTTGTGCAGTGATGTGGCACCTTGTCAAATGCCTTCTGGAAGTCCAAATACTCCACATCCACTGGTTCTCCTTTATCCACCCTGTTCGTTACATCCTCAAAGAACTCCAGCAAATTTGTCAAACATGACTTCTCCTTCATAAATCCATGTTGACTCTGCTTGACTGAATTTTGCTTTTCAAAATGTCCTGATACTGTTTTTTTAATAATGGACTCCAACATTTTCCCAACCACAGATGTTAGGCTAACTGGTCTATAGTTTCTTGCTTTTTGTCTGCCTCCTTTTTTAAATAGGGGTGTCACATTTGCAGCTTTCCAATCCTTTATCAAGTTGGCATCTTCCACTGCATGCGGGCTAAACCGGTGTTCCACCTTAGGAAGCTTTTTAGTGCCCGAAGAATCCAGGGAAACTCACCTCTCTTTCTCCAATATATTTATAAAAGATTTTGCTGTTAGCTTTGATATCTCTTGCAAGTTAGTTTTTCATTTTCCCTTTTTGCAACTCTGCATTTTCTTTGTATTCCTTTCTTACTTTCCCAGTCTGCTGGATTTCCATATTTCCTTATGTGTCAGCCTTTTCTTTTTGCTTTACACTGTCCCTTGCCTCATTTGCTGACCAAGGTTGCTTAACTAGACAAGTGGAACTTTTGCCTTTTCAGAGTTTGTCATGAATTGCACTAAATACCTCTTTGAATACTTCCCAACGTTTGCAGGTTCACCCATTGAGAGTTCCGCCCAGTTTACTGTGGTTAGTTCATCTCTCATCCCTTCAAAGCTTGCCATACTTAAATTTAGTACCTTATTTTGTGACCCTCCCTTCTCCCTCTCAAAACAAATATCAAATTCAATCATGTTATAGTCACTATTTGTAAAATGCTCCCTTACCATCAGATTGTTAACTCGTTCTGGTTTGTTGATCACCAACAGACTGGGCAGGTGGGAAATAGAGGAATAGCATTGAAACAAACTTTTAGAGCGATATCGGGGAGTGGGTGGCAGTGAAAGAGGAGGAGTGAATGTCAATGAAAGAGAGGAATGGATGGCAGAGGAATAGGGAAATGGATGGCAGTGGAATAGGGAAATGGATGCAACATTCCCACTAAGCTGCACAGCTGTGCAGTGGTCTGGAGATCCCACACAGACAGCTCCCCAGCTTTTAAATGGGAGAAACCATGCACACGCAAACATTTGAATCGGCCGCACAGCCACTTAAAGGGACTACGCACCCCCCAAAAATGAGAGGGAACTCTGAATGAATGTGAAAGAGAAGGCATGGATGGCAAAGAAGGAGAGGTTAAAGGAGGAAATTGAGGGAATGGATGGAATAAAGGGGATGAAAATGGAAGGCAGTGGGGGAAGGGGTATGTGTCATGAAGTAAACAATGGCAGACTACACCACAGTTGCCACCTCAGCACTTAGGTCCTCTGTCCTTGTGTCTTCCCAAAGGAGGCCCGGGAGATGTGACTTGCTCCATGGTGTTCTGCACATTCCTGAATCTATTCAGCATTCCTGCACAGCTGTAATATCTGCACTGCTGCATGTTTGCACCATTCCACGTAAACAGTCCTGAAGGTTCTCAAATGGTGGCATGGAGCGAATACGACTCAGTTTGCAGCCCCAGTAAGGTGTAACAATTTGCTTTTTATGTAGAAAAATGTCACAAAGTGTTTCACAAAGATGGAATCAGACAAAAATAGATGTTGAGCCAAATATTAGGCAGGGTGACCAAAAACTTAGTCAAAATGCTGTGCTTTAAGGAGGGTCTGAAAGGAGGAAAGGGAGATTGGAAATGGAAGGGTTTAAGGAGATAATACCAAGCTTAGGACCTCGATGGCTGAATGCATGGCCACCAATGGTGGGGCAGAAGGAAGGGGAACGTAGTAAAGGCCAGAGTTGGAGGAACGCAAAGATCTGGGAGGGCTCAAGGAGTTTACAGAGATAGGGAGAGGCAAGGCCATGAAGAAATTTACACATGAGGATGAGAATTTAAAAATGGAAGAGTTGGTGGACCAGGAACCAACGTATGTCAGCAAGGATAGTCTGACAACACGGAGGCAGTGGGTGGGACAAGAGAGCGAGAGCTGGGTCTACATATGGAAGCTGACCAGGAAATGGCTTGAATCTGTTAATAACAACACTTCTACAACATTTAAAGATTATAATATGAACCAGAAATGTGCGCTATAAAGGCAGAGATGGGGTGACCTCCCTTACTTACCCGCTCCGTAATGTTCCATGTGACCACTTTATGTGACATTATGGTGATGAAGATCAGCCTCTCTGTTTCTTACACCTGTAACATTGACTTGGTGTTTACAGTGTGCACTCTGATGCCCTACTCACCATTGCTAATTTATGTAGCCCTGGGCTCCGGAAAACCAGCCCACAAAACCTAGGCTGCTAGTCCTATTAGTTAGTATTTGTTACCTACTGGTTTGCAGTTTGAAATTTGTGGGCTTGCAGGTTTGGAAAATGTCAAAATCAGACACCAAGGGGCTGATTGAAACTCCTGGCGAGGAGCAGTCGGCTGACACAGTTGTCACTGGAGGCCTGACAGATTTGAAGTGGCAGGGCTTCACTTGAAAGCTGCTGGGCACACATTTCGAGGGGAAGGCCGCAGCTGGGTATCGGGTGGGGGAGGGCGGGGGCCGATGACTGGGTAACCCGAAGCCCATCCATCACCACCAAGAGAAGGCTATTGGCAGCAAACTAAGTCCAGGGCTGGAGGACGAGGTGGCAGGTAGGGGGTTCGAGTGGAAGCAGTGGATCTTGGGGCAGCAGAGACCTGGACTTTGTTTGTTGGGCCCAGGGGAGAACTTCCACTCCTCCTAGTCCCCCGAAGGAAAGTTTTAAAATTTACTCTGAGAGAGTCTCGCTGGTTTCCCGATAGCTTTATGTGGCGAGATGGCCAGGGTGAGCATCCCCACTCCAGAGCGGGTTGACATGCCATCAGAGACCCATGTATGTTTATTAACGAGGTTTCCATCAGGCCACGTCCACTGCCAACAGTGAGAAATGGAGTCCCTCCATTTTAACTGCTTCCCACCAGTATTCCATCTATTGGGGAAGAGTTAAAATCCCCCTCAGGTTCTGTTTGTGTCCACAGTGTGGAGATATATGCTAATTAACAGGCACATGGATTTAACATTTGTATTTGGCTCTTAAGGCACCTTAATACAAATGAATGGAGCCCACTGAGAGAGAAAGGGTGGGTACTCATCGTCAAGGCAATGACATAGAATGTCCTGCACAGAAACAGGCCATTCAGCCCACAGCTCGATGCTGGTATTTATGCTCCACATGGGCCTACAATCTCAATTACAATTACAATTTCATTGGTCAATATACTGCAAAATTACAAAAATAGAAACCTCATAACTAAAATGGACCTTTACAGATATATGAAAATAAATAAACAATGGCAGACTCAAGAATAGCAGGCCTCTCTGTACAGCATCACTCAACCCATGAAGAATTTAATAAGCTGCAGACACAACTACACAAAAAGCACTAATGATACCAGTACATCCCTGTCTGGTGTAAAAATAAAATGGCTCAACCGTGGCTATCAAAACATTCAACTTTGGCACATTTACAAAATAAATAGTGTGCAATTTTTGAAACTTTTAAAAACAATACCCCGAAACGATGCATTTAACGCACTTCACATGGGCCTTAAAAAAAACATGCATTTTTTTTAGGTGTACAATGATAGGGATAGTTTTAAATCCAAGGAAGAGGCATATAAATTGGCCAGAAAAAGCAGCAAACCTGAGGACCGGGAGAAATTTTGTAATACAGCAGAGGAGGGCAAAGGGTTTAATTAGGAGGAGGAAAATAGAGTATGAGAGTAAGCTTTCAGGGAACATAAAAACTGACTGCAAAAGCTTCGATAGATATTTGAAGGGAAAAAGATTAGTGAAGACAAATGTAGGTCCCTTGCAGTCAGAATCAGGTGAATTTATAATGGGGAACAAAGAAAGGGTAGACCAACTGAACAAATACTTTTGTTCTGTCTTCACTAAGGAAGACACAAATAACCTTCCGGAAATACTAGGGGACCGAGGGTCTAGTGCGAAGAAGGAACTGAAGGAAATCCTTATTAGTCAGAAAATGGTGTTAGGGAAATTGATGGGATTGAAGGCCGATAAATCCCCGGGGCCTGATAGTCTGAATCCCAGAGTACTTAAGGAAGTGGCCCTAGAAATAGTGGATGCATTGGTGGTCATTTTCCAACATTCTACAGACTCTGGATCAGTTCCTATGGATTGGAGGATAGCTAATGTAACCCCACTTTTTAAAAAAGGAGGGAGAGAGAAAACAGGGTATTATACAGCAGGTTGGCCTGACATTAGTAGTGGGGAAAATGTTGGAATCAATTATTAAAGATGTAATAGCAGCGCAGTTGGAAAGCAGTGACAGGATCGGTTCAAGTCAGCATGGATTTATGAAAGGGAAGTCATGCTTGACAAATCTTCTAGAATTTTTTGAGGATGTACTAGCAGAGTGGACAATGGAGAACCAGTGGATGTGGTGTATTTGGACTTTCAAAAGGCTTTTGACAAGGTCCTCCACAAGAGATTAGTGTGCAAAATTAAAGCACATGTTATTGGGGGTAATGTATTGACATGGATAGCGAACTGGTTGGCAGACAGGGAGCAAAGAGTAGGAATAAACGGGTCCTTTTCAGAATGGCAGGCAGTGACTAGTGGGGTACCGCAAGATTCAACGCTGGGACCCCAGCTATTTACAATATACATTAATGATTGAGGCGAAAGAATTGAATGTAATATCTCCAAGTTTGCAGATGACCAAAGCTGGGTGGCAGTGTAAGTTGTGAGGAGAATGCTAAGAGGCTGCAGGATGACTTGGACAGGTTAGGTGAGTGGGCAAATGCATGGCAGATGCAGTATAATGTAGATAAATGTGAGGGTATGCACTTTGGTGGCAAAAACAGGAAGACAGAATATTATCTGAATGATGACAGATTCGGAAAAGGGGAGGTGCAACGAGACCTGGGTGTCATGCTACATCAGTCATTGAAAGTTGGCATGCAGGTACAGCAGGTGGTGAAGAAGGCAAATGGCATGTTGGCCTTCATAGCGAGAGGATTTGAGTATCGGATCAGGGAGGTCTTAATGCAGTTGTGCAGGGCCTTGGTGAGGCGACACCTTGAGTATTGTGTACAGTTTTGGTCTCCTAATCTGAGGAAGAATATTCTTGCTATTGAGGGAGTGCAGCGAAGGTTCACCAGACTGATTCCTGGGATGGCAGGACTGACATATGAAAAATAGAAAGACTGGATCAACTCGGCTAATATTCACTGGAATATAGAAGAATGAGAGGGGATCTCATAGAAACATATAAAATTCTGGCGGGATTGGACAGGTTCGATGCAGGAAGAATGTTCCCGATATTGGGGAAGTCTAGAACCAGGGGTCACAGTCTAAGGATAAGGGGTAAGCCATTTAGGACCAAGATGAGGAGAAACTTCTTCACTCAGAGAATTGTGAATCTGTGGAATTCTCTACCACAGAATGTTGTTGAGGCCAGTTAGTTAGATATATTCAATAGGGAGTTAGATGTGGCTCTTACGGCTAATAGGATCAAGGGTATGGAGAGAAAGCAGGAAAGGGGCCCTGAAGTTGCATGTTCAGCCATGATCATATTGAATGGTAGTGCAGGCTCGAAGGGCCGAATTGCCTACTCCTGCTCCTATTTTCTTTGTTTCGATGTTTCTATGTGACAACTTGTATACCCTTAGTATCACATTACACATTGGTGAGAAAAAATTGCCAATATCGTATGACAATCCCACTCATTCTGAATTGCTGTAAAGATGAATTATTTTTCCATCTGAGAGGCAAGCTTAGCTGCAAGACACTTAACTTTTTGAATGATCTCCTTGAATATTGTGCTATTTGACATTACATCACATTAACTGTTATTTGAGTGTGTTACTTTCCCATGTTTGGTCACTGGGATAATGGGTTCTGTATCTCAGCTCCTGGCAGACATAATAAATGTGCCTCACCTCTTTCAATCAGCATGCAAGTGCTGTTTTCAACATCACAGTGGCTGGTGAGCTTATCAACAAATTATAAATTAGAAGATGGTTTGGACTTGTGACCGAGACAAATATTTCATTAAGTGCAGTATTTTATGTTACGGTTTTGTGGGAACCTTAAAACAACCAGTAGCTGTGCTATCATTCCATTTCTTTCTTCCCTTTGTTAACTTGTCTCTACTCCTGCTTCAAACTCCTCGCCCCTCACCTAATTTCAGTACTCCAAACAGTTTATTCTGAGGAAGCTTTTCTGTGGCCTGTGCAATTCTGTTTCTTTGCTCTTCTTAATTTTGGAGCTCCGGCTTCTCCAGGGGATCGCTTTTGCTCCGTTCCTCTGGAATTCCTGTTGTTTTCTAATCAGGATCATTTTCTTGTCACAGGAAATGGGTATTTTGTTCAAAATGGCCGCTCTGTCAGATCCCAATATATTGGCCTCTGACCTGGAAGTCACACCTTGGCCAACATGTTTGATAGCTGCAGGCTAAATCAAAGAGATGCAATGATCCAGGAAGTAACTGCAGGACCCCTGACTCTCTGTAACCCTCCTCTGGAACCCATGATCTCCTGGTCAATCTTTTTCCCATTCCTCTGAATTGATAGATCATTATCCTTGAAGATAGTTTCAACTTTCTGCCCAAATATCAGCTACTTGTCATCACCCGTGGATGATCAGTGGACTCCTCCATGGTGGCAGTATACCTTTTTATTAAACCCCTCACCAACATTGGGTTTTTGGAAGATTCAATCTGCCCAATATTAACTCTGCCAAATGCTCTTAGTAACTGTCCATATCCTGGCTGTTTGATACAGAGGTGAGCTCATACTCTCTCCTCTCTTGCTGGCATTGTAGAATTTACCAATATTTCGCAAAGATTCCTTGTACCTTTCCCCTGCAGAGGGGAAGAATCCCTTTTTGGACTTTTAAAATGAGTTTAAAAGGCAGAAGGGGCCTGCAGGGGATAAAAGGGGATGTATTCATGGAGACACCCCCCCCCCCCCGCCCAGTGTTTGGACTCATAGGAAAGGGAATTTAATTTGGAATTCGATGAACATTTTGGTATCCTAGGAAAAACTCTGAGGAAGATACCTAAGAGCTTTACAAGTTTAAGATCTCTAAAGGAGCATGTTGGAAGAGGCTGCCAGAACAGAGGGTGGGACTGCACTCAGGAATTGGGTATTGGAGCTACTTCAATTTGTCTGGGAGAATGAGTCGATCGATAACTAACAAGAACTGTGAGGCATAAAAATTCGCTCCCTTGGACATAAACGCATCAAGAGCTATCAGGCTAATCACTGGAGACCATTATTGGCATGCATGTGCAAATAGACCTATAGAAATCACGGGCCCAGCCAAACGGCCCAAGAGTTTAAACACTGCTTCAACAATGGCAACCAGTGATTTTCCACATTACCACATCATAATCAAATTACTGCTGAACGAGCCCGCCAAATTCTGACAAAGAAGAGAGCTCAAAACTAATGAGCAGCTCCCTTGAAACAAAGAGCTAGGCCAGATTTGGCAGGAGATAAGGAAGCCTTTTTGGGGTATATCTATTCCCAGTTTTACAAGGGAAAATCAACAAGCAACAGGAGGTGGGGAGTGAAGAAATGGAGTCTGGAGAAAACTACAAGAAACCATCAAGGACCGACCGAGCATGCCGACAGCAAGAGGCCCACGAAACAGAAGGTTGTCAGCAACCAAATTGACAACCTGGGCCACCACAACCAGCGAAACGACCAACCGAAACCAACTCAGCAAAAACCAAAGAATCAACATTTATTTCCACTCTACAATCTACTTCTGAATGACCAATGGGTGAGAAATTACCAAAAAGGACTAACTAAAACTATTCCTAACCAAAGAAAGTGGGTACTTACCCCATACATCCAAAACGCGACTTACCGCATCAGCAGACTCACCCCAACTGAAGACTACGCAGTCCGAAGTCCTCTCCTCCATCCGGGCTACGGCTTGCCTAGAAGGCAAAGTGCAGCAAACCCTGAAACCGCGATTCACCGGCAACTGTCAAAGGGATTGGTGAGCATAACCCCCTGAAACCCCAGAGCTATAACTTAGTTAGTTAGGGGAATTGGGAGGGGGAGGCTGGGATAACTTGTGTAAATGTATCTGCATTCTCCTCTTTACCCCATTTAGAGTTTAAGCTGTATTCTTTTCCCCACAGACTGTATTTTGACATTTTATTCAATGTGTTGTACCCCTCAGTGTGTATTGGTATTACTATTCTGTGTGTGTTATTAAAGGTGTGCCTTTTACTTCTTTTTAAACACAATAAAGCCATACCTGCTTCCTACCTTGGAACTGATTGTCTGTCCAAGTCTGTCACAGTCCCTTCATAATTCCAGAGTCGAGAACCAAGGGTGTGGGAGCGATTCGAAACCGCTCATATAAGGTCAGAAGGGAAAGCTGACCCCCTGAAAACCACCCCTTACAGCATGTTACCTGAACCCAGGTAACCTCTTGTGGTGGTTGACCGCTTTTATGTCTCTTGCTTAAGATAGAGGGTTGTCTTCCTCTGATGTCTTTCTGCTCACCACTTATCCCAGGACTGAGCACTTGCCCCACTATAACTTAAACTTTGTGCTTACTGTAAACACTGTTGGGACTCAAATCCTCACCTCTGCAGCAGAATTCTCCAGCGCGCTCTAACTTAGAGCAGAGGTTAAACAGTAAGGCTCCCTTTGACGCCTCTCAGCCTTAAATTGTTATTGTCCTCTTTTTGTGGCTCACACCTGGCATTTCTATTGGATGACCTCCCTGTACCATCAACAATCATTTTTATCTTCTGGATTGAGCTGTTAGGCTGAACATCCATCCATTCCTGGGACTGGTCCATCATTACTTCACACCTCCATTCAGACTGCCGTGTAACTCTCCCTCTTTGGCATCCTCATCATCTGAGTCCATTGGATCAGAATCCCAGCCAAACCCTCTAAATGGCTCTGCAGTTGGATATTCCCACTGTACAGCAGCTTGTAATTATTCTTTAAACTGGGAGGGCTTCTTGCTGTCCCTCCTCCAACATTTCAGGGTAGAAATGAGTCTGACTGTATCCAATAAAATGGTTAAAGGTCCCGATGGGCTTAGACAGCATGCAATGGAACAGAAGGCCATTCAAACTTAATGATAGCAAGTAATCAATCAATATTGTTCACACTCAGCTGGAGACTATTCTTATGTCTTTTACACTTCTAAGTTGCTAACAACTTTTCTGTTGATTAGTCAAGGCTTGTACTCTTTGGTTGACTTTCTGTTCAGCTAACTGTCAGGAAGCATTAAGTGCCCTCAGTCAGACAGTGCGGGCTGCTGTTAAATTAACAGGACTGTTTTATCATCTGCTCGTTTGTTATAAACAATTAACATTTGGAAAGATTAGAATAAAGACCAAAGCCATTCAACTTGTTCTACAGTTGTTATTCTGTGTTGACAGACATACCAAATACAGAAATGATCCTTACTGCTACATAAAATAGTCCTTAGCTCCCAGAGAAATAACGTTTATTCACCATTCCTGATTTCAATGAGACTTTCAAAACATCTGCGTTTTGTGATAATGTGATGACATGCTCCACGAAACTTACATCTTAGCAGTCACCATTTGGCAGTACACAGTCCAACCACCAATACTATCAATGAAGGGGAGTTTCCGCTGTGTAACTGCAGAGGAAATCCCACTTACAGCTTAAACGGGGGTTGCGACAATGTTGTGGCAGCAGATGGGACAAACCCTGAGGAAACTCAGCCTCAACATATTTTACCACTAAAATAGCTCGACAATATGTTGTACTCATGGAAACTTTCTGGAACAGCCACTGAGACCCACAGAAGTGCTGTGTCCGTGAGCCGTGTAACTAACTGCCAGTTAACTTGTTTTCTTGACATTGAGTGACATTGAAAATAAAACCTTATTTTCTCTGAAGTTACCTTGGGGTTTTGTGCTCTCCGATGTGAATTTCCTCGGAGGTGCTCTCAATTGTAACTTCGGCGGAGACTCCGGATGAAGGTCCAACTGGGCCTATGTGCCAATCTTGCAACAACATTTTTATCCATTTGATTTTCTCCTGGATTTTTGATGCTAAAAGTAAAACCTAAAGAGCATCTGGAAACTGCAGATTTTTAAATCGGCAATAAAAAGGTATCTTTAAAGGCTCCTTAACAATACTGCAAACCCAGAGAGACTTGGGGCAATGAGTAGTGGAGTTGGAAGCACAGCACAAAAGATACCAATTCATAGAATCATAGAATGGGTACAGCATGGACAGCCATTCGGCGAGCAGTGAGTGAGCCTGAGAACGGGTCAGAGGTGAACTAAGCAGCCTGTTATCAACAGGAGATCAACTCTCCCAATACATCTGAATAAAATAATATGGATGTGTATGTGCTACAGAGAGTTCAGTGACAAGGATTCAAAGTGCCGTTCCAGCATCTGCAGTGTTTTGCCTCTGAGAAGACAACTTGCTCACAGTCCTGGGGGGCACATGGAGATGGAGCAGAGGCTACAAAGGGGACAAGCTGCTTGCAGAGGAAAGAGGAAGACGCAGAAAAAGAAGAGGAAGCAGAATGAAGGAAGCAACCCAGACTGCCACTTTCTGGCCGTGATATCCGGGATGGAATCATCCATCTGCGGTACAAGTGATAACAACCCCAACAACCCCAGGAGTCACAGTCTAAGGATAAGGGGTAAGCCATTTAGGACCGAGATGAGGAGAAACTTCTTCACTCAGAGAGTTGTGAATCTGTGGAATTCTGTACCACAGAAAGTTGTTGAGGCCAGTTCGTTAGATATATTCAAAAGGGAGTTAGATGTGGCCCTCACAGCTGGAGGCATCAAGGGGTAGGGAGAGAAAGCAGGAATAGGCTACTGAAATGCATGATCAGCCATGATCATATTGAATGGTGGTGCAGGCCTGTTCGGCCGAATGGCCTATTCCTGCACCTACTTTCTATGTTTTTATGTTTCTATTAATTCCCCATTCAACATTTGTCCCACACCTTACTTTCCCTATGTTACTGACCATCACAGCATCCTCTTGGCCACAATGGCCACCACAAAGCAAATTTTCCAATCCGACGTTATCCATATAGGTATCCAATATGGCATCAAGAAATCAATGAATCACTGTTATGCATTCTCTTAGTGACTGTCTTGTGTGTGCCTTTGCCTAGCTTACTGATGTCACACAGTGCTACTCCAGTAGCTGCAGCATGGCTGGTGGAAGGCTGCTGACTTTCAGTGGGGGACACTGCAGATGGCCTTGCTTGTCGACCTTGAGCTGGTGGCTGGGAGTGACGGTGTTTCTTCTTTACTTCTCTTCTTGGTCACTCACTGGCTGGGCAGGTTGGATTTCTTGGGTATATGGGATGAGGAAGGGTGGGGTTGTGGTGAGGGTGGGGGAGTAAAGCAAGAGGTGCATGTTTACACCACATGCAGCTTGTAAATCAGAAGAGATTGTAGAATGAGAGGGAAGTGGGATGTGAGAAGGAGGATAACCTATGAGATACCAGCATCTTATATTCCTTCCGCCTCGCCAGTGGCCAAGGGCTCAGCCATGCCCCTGCCAAGAATGACCGGCACTGTCTCCTCCAAGAGGGTGAGGTGAAGCTAGGAATGGGAGAAGAGCTTCGTGATTGGTGCAGATTGTTGGTAGGTCAATGATTGTGGGGATGGGTGGGGGGGGGAAGTTGGGCATTGAGCAGTGTGTGAGGCTAGTAGTGTAGTTGGTAGGAGATGGCTTTCAAAGATGCATTCACTGACCTTGAGCAGTGGTCTGAGGTCATGAAGCTTCTTTGGGCACTGGAGCCAGGTGGTGGAGGAGCGATACTGCTGGCAGTGACAGCCTCGGTGATGTCGCCCACATCATTCTGGATGACCAATGGCCCCCTGTGGATAGAGCACCTCTCTTCCAGTGTTGACCCCCTGCACAAAGCTGGAGTGCGCATGCTCGATCCTGGGTCATTTCCCTGGCTTGCTGAGCCACTTGTGTTAGTGAGGGACTGCCTATGATGATGATGTTAGTGCTGAAGCAAGTTTTACCATTTTTTTACATGCGGAAGACTGCCTATTTTTAAATGTTTTTTTAAATTTAGAATGCAGTTCCCCTTTAAGGGCTCGAGACTGCCTTCTACAATGACAGGCTAGCTTGAAAACAATGGTGCCTCACTCCTGGGACGCTATGGCCACACTACGTTAGGCTTCCTGCTGAGCGTACCGCCTGAAACCGCACGTTGCACGGCAGGTTCTGCACTCTGATCATTTAAATCAGCTGGCAGCACCAATATAACAGTCCTGTCGGTGCTCGTTTTACAGATGCGAGTTAACCTCGCCCCATGTTCCCCCCCATTAACCCCACTCTTCACCCCCATCCTGCTGCCGCACCTTTCAAAGTCCCAATTTCCCTCACTTTCATACAGAGTGTTGAAGGTAACTGCAGCTCCCCAGTTGCTGCCACAGTGGAGAGCAGCTAACTCAGCACAGTCTTGGTTCCTTATGGCCTTTATAGCTTAATAGTACACTGTGGGACCTGTGCACTGGGGCAGTCTCCACCCAGTAACCAGCAGGCACTGAACCACAGCACAAGTATTCCATAGGATTATGTAAGATATACGGCACAGAAACAGGCCATTCGGCCCAACCAGTCCATGCTGGCGTTTATGCTCCATTTGAACTTTCTCCTGATTTTTGGGTAAAGAGTTTTCTTCTGAATTCCCTACTGGATTTCTTGGTGACTATCCCTAATTGGGCTCTCAATTGGCAATCTCACTCAGAACGGACATGAAAATAGTTTTGTAGGAAAACAAAATGTCACATTGATACAGTAAAGGGCTGCTCTTCTGAGATTGGTGACTGATGCATATTGTTGGAATAATATAGAGGGACCGCATAACCTGTGCTATATCTAACCTGGGAGTGCTTGATACGGTAGGATATAGGAGCCTTAATCTGATCTAATCCATGCTGTAACCTGACCTGGAAGTAATTAATGGGGCAGTGTAGAGAGAGCTTTACTCTAACACGTGCTGTATCTGAGCCAAGAGTGCTTAATTGTGACACGGGGTACTGAAACAGAAAAGTTTGATTGCTCTGTGCTAACATCATCGGCCCCGGTAATTACACCTGAGACTGAAATCCTTCATGGCTCAAACAGGGAGCAAGATAAATGATCTGGATTCCACACAGCACACAGGACTGACGCGAATCTGGCAGCTGCAACGTTTCTTCGGCGTTCCAATGGAAACATTATGATTGGGGCAGTGAGGAGGAGCACACTGAATCATAGAATCATAGAATGGTTACAGCACAGAAGGAGGCCATTCAGCTCATCAAGCCCGTGCCAGCTCTCTGCAAGGGCACCTCAGCTAGTCCCACTCCCCCGCCTTTTCCCCATAGCCCTGCAATTTTTTTTCCTTCAGGTACTTATCCAATTCCCTTTTGAAAGCCATGATCGATTCTGTCTCCACCACCCTTTCTGACAGTGCATTCCAGATCCTAACCACTCGCTGCGTAAAAAAGTTTTTCCTCATGTCGCCTTTGGTTCTTCTGCCAATCACCTTAAATCTGTGTCCTCTGGTTCTCGACCCTTCCACCAATGGGAACAGTTTCTCTCTATCTACACAATCTACACCCCTCATGATTTTGAACACTTCCATCAAATCTTCTCTTGACCTTCTTTGCTCCAAGGAGAACAACCTCCTTAGGGCCTCAACTGGAGTATTGTGTCCGATTCTGGGCACCACACTTTAGGCAGGATGTGAAGGCCTTGGAGAGGGTGCAGAAAAGATTTCCAAGAATGGTTCCAGGGATGAGAGACTTCAGTCACGTGGTTAGACTGGAGAAGCTGAGGTTGTTCTCCATGTGCCCCCCAGGACTGTGAGCAAGTTGTCTTCTCAGAGGCAAAACACTGCAGATGCACTGAACACATCCATATTTTACTCAGCTGTATTGGGAGAGATGATCTCCTGTTTAGTTCACCTCTGACCCTTTCTCAGGATCACTCACTGCTCGCCGAATGGCTGTCCGTGCTGTACCCATTCTATGATTCTATGAATTGTTATCTTTTGTGCTGTGCTTCCAACTCCACTAATCATTGCCCCAAGTATCTCTGGGTTTGCAGTATTGTTAAGGAGCCTTTAAAGATACCTTTTTATTGCGATTTAAAAATCCGTAGTTTCCAGATGCTTTTTAGGTTTTACTTTTAGCAGCAAAAATCCAGGAGAAAATCAAATGGATAAAAATGTTGTTGCAAGGTTGGCAGATAGGCCCAGCCGGACCTTCATCCGGAGTCTCCACCGATCTTCTGCTGAAGTTACAATTGAGAGCACCTCCGAGGAAATTCACATCGGAGAGCACAAAACCCCAGTGTAACTTCAGAAAAAATAAGGCTTTATTTTCAATGTCACTCAATGTCAACAAAACAAGTTAACTGGCAGTTAGTTGCATGGCTCACAGACACAGCACTTCTGTGGGTCTCAGTGGCTGTTCCAGAAAGTTTCCATGAGTACAACATACTGTCGAGCTATTTTAGTGGTGGTAGCAGGCTGGAATTGAGCAGGAAGATGGCGGTAAGCTTTTGCTCAGCTATTTTAAGAGCCCCGTTCCTGCCTGCCAGAGTGGAATAAAATTTCGCACCCCTGCCCCCGCCTCTTTGGAGCAATCCTTGGGGTCACCAGGTCCTGAGGAATTTGGTTTATTTTTCCCCTTCCCATTATCCCATAAACTATAACCGTCACCAAGTCCCTTTCTCACACTGACATTCAGTTGGTGAATGGAATAGCATTTCAAAAATGTTTTGCCAGTGACTCCTGTGTGGGTACAGTTCCACGAGGCATGGAAACTCTCTGGTGTACTTGGTCGGCAGGACATTTAAACAAGTTTTTTTCGTATTAGTTCACGGGATGTCGACGTCGCTGACAAAGTCAAAATTAAATGCCTACCCCTAATTGCCCTTGAGAAGGTGATGGTGAGCCGCCTTCTTGAACCGCTGCAGTCTGTGTAGTGAAGACACTCCCACAGTGTTGTTAGGGAGGGAGTTCCAGGATTTTGACCCAGCGACGATGAAAGAATGGCGATATATTTCCATGTCAAGATGGTGAGTGATTTGGAGGGGAACTTAGAGGTGATGGTGTTCCCATGCGCCGCTGCCCTTGTCCTTCTAGACAGTAGAGGTCATGGATTTGTGTGGTGTTGTCCGAAGAAGCCTTGGCGAATTGCTGCAGTGCATCTTGTAGATGGTACACACTGCGACTATGGTACATCGGTGGTGGAGAAAGTGAATGTTTAAGGTGGTGGATGGGATGCCAATCAAGCGGGTTGCTATGTCCTGGATGGTGTTGTTGAGTGTTGTTGGAGCTGCACTCATCCAGGCAAGTGGAGAGTGTTCCATCACACTCCTGACTTGTGCCTTGTAGATGGTGGAAAGGCTTTGGGGAGTCAGGAGGTGAGACACTCACCACAGAATACCCAGCCTCTGACCTGCTCTTGGAGCCACAGTATTTATGTAGCTGGTCCAGTTAAGTTTTATCATCTGCTCATTTGTTATAAACAATTAACATTTGGAAAGATTAGAATAAAGACCAAAGCCATTCACCTTGTTCTACAGTTATTATTCTGTGTTGACAGACATACAGAATACAGAAATGATCCTTATTGCTACATAAAACAGTCCTTAGCTCCCAGAGAAATAACGTTTATTCACCATTCCCGATTTCAATGAGACTTTCAAAACATCTGCATTTTGTGATACTGTGATGACATGCTCCACGAAACTTACATCTTAGCAGTCACCATTTTGCAGTACACAGTCCAACCACCAATACTATCAATGAAGGGGAGTTTCCACTGTGTAACTGCAGAGGAAATTCCACTTGCAGCTTAAACGGGGGTTGCGACAATGTTGTGGCAGCGGATGGGACAAACCCTGAGGAAACTCAGGAGGTGAGACAGAATACCCAGCCTCTGACCTGCTCTTGGAGCCACAGTATTTATGTGCTGGTCCAGTTAAGTTTCTGGTCAATGGACATCCCCAGGATGTTAATGATGGGGGATTCGATGATGGTAATGTCATTGAATGTCGAGGGAAGGTTTTTAGACTCTCACTTGTTCGAGATGGTCATTGCCTGACATATGTGTGGCACGAATGTTACTTGCCACTTATGAGCCCAAGCCTGAATATTGCCCGGGTCTTGCTGCATGCGGGCATGGGCTGCTTCATTATCTGAGGAATTGCGAATGGAACTGAACACTGTGCAATCATCAGAAACATCATTCTGACCTTATGATGGAGGGAAGGTCATTGGTGAAGCAGCTGAAGATATTTGGGCTAAGGACACTGGCCGAGGAACTCTTGCAGCGATGTCCTGGGGCTGAGATGATTGACCTCTAACAACCACAACCATCTTCCTTTGTGCTCGGTATGACTCCAGCCAGTGGAGAGTTTTCTCCCTGATTTCCATTGACTTCAGTTTTACTCGGGCTCCTTGATGCCACACACGGTCAAATGTTGCCTTGATGTCAACAGCAGTCACTCTCACCTCATCTCTGGCATTCAGCTCTTTTATCCATGTTTGAACCAAGGCTGTAATGAGGTCTGGAGCCGAGTTGTCCTGGTGGAATCCAAACTGAACATCGGTGAGCAAATTATTGGTGAGTAAGTGCCACTTGATAGCACTGTCGACAACACCTTCCATCACTTTGCTGATATTTGAGAGCAGACTGATGGGGCGGTAATTGGCCGGATTGGATTTGTCCTGCTTTTTATGGCCAGGACATACCTGGGCAGTTTCCACATTGTTGGGTAGATGCCAGTGTTGTACTGTACTGGAACAGCTTGGCTAGAGGCATGGCTAGTTCTGGAGCACAAGTCTTCAGCACGACAGCCGAGATGTTGTTGGGGCTCTTAGCCTTTGCAGTAGGCTAAGGCTAAGGGCCCCAACCGCTTCTAGATATCACGTGGAGTGATTTGAATGGGCTGAAGACTGGTGTGGTGAAGACCTCAGGAGGAAGCCGAGATGGATCATCCATTTGGTATTTCTGGCTGAAGATGTTTGCAAATGCTTCAACCTTGTCTTTTGCACTCACGTGCTCTATCATTGAGGATGGGGCTGTTCCATCTCCCATTAGTTGTTTAATTGTCCACTACCATTCGTGACTGGATTTGGCAGGACTGCAGAGCTTTGATCTGATCCGTTGTTTGTGGGATCGCTTAGCCCTGTCTATAGCATGTTGCTTCCACTTTTTAGCATCCATGTGTTGCAGCTTCCCCAGGTTGGCACCTCATTTTTAGGTACGCCTGATGCTGCTCCTGGAATGCTCTTCTACACTCCTCATTGAACCAGTGTTAGTCCACTGGCTTGATGGTAATGGTAGAGTGAGGGATATGCCGGGCCATGAGGTTACAGATTGTGGTGGAATACAATTCTGCTGCTGCTGATGGCCCGCAGTGCCTCATGGATGCCCAGTTTTGAGCTGGCAGATCGATTCTGAATCGAGAAACAGAAAATGCTGGAAATACTCAGGTTCTGACAAAGGGTCATCGACCTGAAACATTAACTGTTTCTTTATCCACAGATGGTGCCTGACCTGCTGAGTATTTCCAGCATTTCCTGTTTTTATTTCAGATTTCCAGCATCTGCAGTATTTTGCTTTTGTGTTCTGAACCTATCCCATTTCGGACAGTGGTCATGCCACACAAGACAATGTCCTCAGTGAAAAGGCAGGACTTTGTCTCCACAAGGACTGCATGGTGGTCACTCCTACCAGATGTATCTGTGACAGGTAGATTGGTGAGGACAAAGTCAAGTAGGTTTTTCCCCTTGTGTTGGTTCTCTCACCACCTGTCGCAGGCCCAGTCTGGCAGCTATGTCCTCCAGGACTCAACCAGTTCAGTCAATAGTGGTGCTACCGAACCACTCTTGGTGATGGACATTGAAGTCCTCCACCCAGAGTACATTCTGTGCCATTGCTACCCTCAGTGCTTTCACCAAATGGTGCCCAACATGGAGGAGTACTGATTCATCAGCTGAGGGAGGGTGGTAGGTGGTAATCAGCAGGAGGGTTCTTTGCCTATTCTTGACTTGAAGCCATGAAATTTCATGGAATCTGGAGTCAATGTTGAGGACTCCCAGGGCCCTCCCTCAGGTGGGTCTGTCCTGCCTTTAGGACAGGACATACCCAGGGATGGTGATGAAGGAGTCTGGGACATTGGCTGAAAGGTGTGATTCTTTCGGTATGACTATGTTAGACTGTGGCTTGACTAATCTGTGGGATAGCTCTCCAAATTTTGACACAAATCCCCAGATGTTAGTGAGGGGGACCTTGCAGGGTCGACTGGGCTGGGTGTGATGTGCCGTGTCCTGTGCTGAGGTCGATGCTGGGTGGACCGTCAGGCTTTATTCTTCGTATACTTTGTAGCGGTTTGGTACAACTGAGTGGCTTGCTGGGCCATTTAAGAGTCAACCATATTGCTGTGGGTCTGGAGTCACATATAGGCCAGACCGGGTAAGGATGGCAGATTTCCTTCCCTAAAGGACATTAGTGAACAGGTGAGTTTTTACGACAATCCGGTAGTTTCATGGTCACCATTACTGACACTGGCTTTTTATTCCAGAACTTTTTAATTAATTGAACTTAAAATAGATTTTCACATCATTAATCCAGACCTCTGGATTACTCGTCCAGTAAGATAACCACTACGCTACCGTTCCCTCAACACAGCATCCCAGCTGAGTTTATCCTGCCCTCAGTTTCATGGCCACGATTCTTAGACTGCAGGACAACATTTTCCACCGTGTAAAACAATGTGCCTAGCACTTCCCAGTTCGGTATGAAGTGTCCTGATGGTATGAGTGTTTTGCAAGGATGCACTTTCTTTCCCCGTTAATCTCATTACGCCCCAGAAGCTCTCAGAATGCCCAGTTCCACATCTTCCACTCAACTTTTCAGAGCTGGGCTTCTATTAATTACTGATCATTACTTTGCTATAAATTCTGTTAAATTCAGCCTTGCTTCTGTGCATTTGACTTGCAGAGTGTCAGACTGATGTGAAATGTTAATGCTGAAATGAATTGAAGATGCAGGAAGCAGCTGTCTGCAGCACAGCGATGATTTTCCACCTGGTGTTAAATGATCCCCTTTTGCATTCACTTCTGATCCAGCTTCTGTGGCTGACAGGCTTGAAATGGCATGATAACTTAACATGTGAAAATTAACAGTCTGAATCTGAAATTGCAGTTGGATGGTATTTCCAGCTGTTCACAGATTTACCAGAGCTTCAACATATTTTAGCACCTTCACTCGGGCATTTATAAACCCCATCCATGCCTTAATTGCCTCCAGACACGAACGACAATGCTTGCTTCCCATCCTCCACCCTCCCTAAATGTCAGCCCATTCAAACCAAGTCCCGCTAACCCATCTCCCCTGTCCTTGCTGATCTACATTGCCAAGTCCCAGCACTCCCAAGTCCCAGTGCCTCAAATTCTCATTCTCGGATTTAAATCCCTACATGGCCTTGTCTCACCCTATCTCTGTAACCTCTTCCAGTCTTCTCCACTCCCTGACTCTGGCCTCTTGTGCATCCCCTCTCCTTTTGTCCCACCATTGGCGACTGTGCTTTCAGCTGCTTCGGGCCGTGCTCTGGGATTTCCTTCCTCAACCCTTTCAATACTCCATTTCTCTGTTCTCCTTTGAGACACTCCTTGAAACCAATTTCTTTGACCAAGCTTTTGCACATCCATCCAAATATCTCCTTTGGCTTTGCGTCCATTTTTCTGATTACACCTCTATGATGAATCTTGGGACATTTTTTTACATTAAGGGCACAAAATAAATGCAAGTCGTTCTTTCGGTACCAAAGGTTAATTTCAGCAAACTGTTGTTTGGATTCTGATGCTAGTTCAGGTTCCTTTCTATCATAGAACCTGGGTGGTCCAATTTTGGAGATTTTTCACTCGATATCCTCTTCAGCTCAGTATCAAAGATCACACCCGTAAGCAGACTTTACATTCTCTGTGATCTGGCGCACATCTTTATTGGCCAATATCTAATTAAACTAGAACCCTTGCTGCATATTCCTGCTACTATAATCTCACATGTAGTACCATTCAAATTCCTCTGCTTTTAAGTAAGGCGATTGAAAAATCTTTAATGAGATAAGACATGATTGCAAATCAAAAATGTATTTATTTTACAGAAAATATATGAATAAACAGAATACAGTTTTCACAATGAGATCTGTTAACTTCCTACAGTCCTCATTCGATAAAAACAACAAAAACACATCTCTACCACTATTCCAGGGGAACACTCATGTTCAAGCCAGTTGTTCCTAAGCTAACTGCTCTGTGTGGCCTGTGTGTCCCCATTCTTCCAATGATGCAAAAAATATTAATAAGGATGATACCAGAACTGCAAGCTTACATCAATCAGGAAAGGATGAACATGCTGGGTGTCTTTTCTCTTGAAAAACAAAAGCTGAGGGATGACCTAATAAAGGTCTTTAAAATTTGTATTTGATAGACTAGATACAGAGAGGACTAGATACAGAAAGAATGTTTCCACTTTTTTGGATGAACAAAACTAAGGGCCATCAATATAAGATAGTCATTAAGAAATGAAATAGAGAATTCAGTGATGAGAATGTGGAACTTGCTGCCACAGGGAGTAGTTATAGTTGCAAGGACCATCGGCAAGTCGGGGCCTTCAAAGGAGCAGCATGAGCCAGTTCAGGAGGGCGAAAGCTGTGAAGAGGGCAACTGGATTGTATGTCACCAAGCTCCAGGTCGCTGATTGGAGCATGGACAGGTACAGCAGGAGCGGCGAGTGATCGAGGAGCGACGTGAAGAGGCCCAGAAGAGGTGAGGGCCCAGGGGCAGCACAGACCAGCCCACACTGCGATATGTGTGCGTGCACTAGGTTCATGCAGCAGAGCTGGTCTCCAGTTGTCTTGGTTAATCCTTGCCACTGGACCAAGACGTAGCTCTGTCAAGCCCGTGTGGTGGCTGGTGTGCAACGGTCACCACACGTTGAAAAAATCCACGCACAGGCATCTTTCACCCTTCAACATGTAGTTCAGGACCTGGAATACTAGGTCCTTCATTGAAACACCTGTGAACTCATCCCTTTTTGGCGTGGAAGTGAGTCATCCTCGATACGAGGGACCGCCTATGATGATAAGATAGATGCATTTAAGGGGAAACTAGATGAGCATATGAGGGAGAAGGGAATGGAGGGTTTTGATGATAGAGTTAGGTGAGGATGGGAGGAGGCTCGAGTGCAGCATAAATGCTGGCATGGTCTAGTCGTGTCAAACGGCCTGTTTCTGTGCTGTATATTTTATGTAATTCTATGTGAAAAGAGTGCTCTGGCTGAGTATACGCAGGCTGCTGACCACCTTTCAAATGTATACTTCCCCTTTAAGGACTGCAGGCTGCCTTTAAGTGGCAGTAGGCCTGTCGGTTCTCCTGCCCTCCCAAAGGGCAAATGAGACCTGACCACCAAAATCAATGGGGCCTCCCACTGAAGTTATTGGGCAGGCAGATCAATCACACTGCCATCCAATATGTTCCAGAGATAAACATGGACCCGAATGTGTAACAACTGACGAATCAACCATGTGCTGAAGAGGCTGGATGACCTGCACAATGATGAAGTCTCACTTTCTGAGGCAAAACTCTTGAATGTTTTACAACTTTATATGACACTTCTAGCCATCGTCTACTGCACATATAAAACTTTATTCTTCAAGTGTATGGGAGCTTGCTTCCCCCGGAGCTGAAGGATTCCAACAAAGCTTGCTACAAATGCAATAATAAGAAAAATGAGAAGTATTTTTAATCAAAGCCATCATTGTGAATGGTCATAATGTATTTCCTTCAATGAGTCAATTCAATAATCGTTTGATGTAATTCTACAAAGACTGGTGTGGCAGCCACCTCTATATTATCAACACAGTTAAATTCGCGGAGAATAACTCAGAATAAGCTGGAGATAAATTTAGCTGTGATTATCTTCTTCACGTTATTTTCACACTTTCATATCCAAGTGAGTCACCTACTATAAAGAAGAAAAAATATCATCAAGGTATCTCAAAGAGATGTGTATTTATAAGATGAATATATTAAATTAGGAACAGCAATATCTGTTAAATCAATTCTTATACCCAGACTGAAGATTCTGATTCCATCCCTCTGATCAGTACATATAGCAAGTGTAATTAACTGGGCTCACTAATAAAAACCCGATATCGCCATTCCCAATATCACCATTCCCAATCCCCAATATCACTATTCCCAATCCCCCAATATCACCATTCCCAATATCACCATTCCCAATCCCCAATATCACTATTCCCAATCCCCCAATATCACCATTCCCAATATCACTATTCACAATCCCCCAATATCACCATTCCCAATATCACCATTCCCAATCCCCAATATCACCATTCCCAATCCCCCAATATCACCATCCCCAATATCATCATTCCCAATCTCCTAATGGCCCAGAAATCCTGGTCGGCTGCTTCCCGTGGGCGATTGGGTAAAAAAGTTTAAAAAGAAGCGCATTTACCTGAAGCTGCTGCGCCCACGAGAGATCCCGGTCCTGAGGCCTCCACTGACTGCGCGTCGGAGCACGTGCACGTCAGGACTTGTGCAGGGCTGGAGCTGTAGTCACATGGCTCTGGGCAACCAATCAGGTAAAGTATGTTCTCATTCATAATAATGGGAACTCCATAAGTTGGAGATCCCATTATTATGATTGAGAAACCTCCCAAACACACAAAACACTAATAAAAAATTGAAAAAATACACCACATATTTTTATTAATTTAAATTAAAGTTATTTATGTATGATAAAAAAAATATTTTTCTGATTGTTTTTTTAAAGTTTTTAAAATGTTGGTTTAAAATAAACTAACTGTAGTGGAGAGGGTTTTCAACAATAAAATGTGGTTTTTAATTTAATTTTATTGTATTTTAAAACTCTTACGTCTGTAAAATTAGGCGGCTGCTTTTATCAGGCGGAAGAGTTGTCAGGACATTTGCTGGGCAAGATATGGGTAAATCCCGCAATCTTACCCATGTGAATGTCCTCGCTCCTGATATGCGGATCATCTAGCAAGCTCCAGATCGGAAAAGCTGGTTTTCAGTGCATGCGCATTGTGCGCTGAAAACCGGCTTTTGCGATACCTTCCCGGGTCTGTACACACTCCGTACACATTGGCCCAGGGAGGCCGGAATTTTTGGGCCAATATCATCAAACCCCAGTCTCCCAATGTCACCATTCCTGATCTCTCAATATCACCAAACCCCAATATCAGGAGTATGTGTTGAACAAGAACCCAGCCACAGCCACCGCAATGCTGGAGTCCTTGAGCTTGCCGAGACGTGAAAGGTGGAGGAGCCTTGTGGAAAAGACTATCTTCACTCACTCCAGCAGGAAAGCCTGGGTCCTGCTCTGTTAACTGGGCGGGTCAAACCCCGCCTATAAACACAGGACGATCATCAGAGCGGACCCATTGCATCCCACTGATACAAACATCAAAGGCTCCGGTGGACAAAGAATTTTGACGCCAGGTGAAGCGGCAGCTTTCGACAACCTTGATGGCAGCACCAAGATCGTCAACTATGTCTAATCCATTCACCTTGGACAAACTAAATGCAGCTCTGGCGACCCAAAGCTGGAAAAGCTGCTGGTCCAGATGGTGCTTACCCAGAATTCTTCAAAACACTGGGACCCAAAGCGAAGAGATGGTTGACCTTCTTCTCTGAGGTACTGGCAACTGGCAAAATTCCACCTATTTGGAGGGAGACTCATATAATTGCCCTCCTGAAGCAGGTGAAGAATACTTGTGAAGCCTCCAGCTACTGCCCGATCTCCTTCCTCTGTACTAGTTATAAAGTGCTGGAAAGGCTACTACTCCACAGACTAGCCCCCATGATCAAGCTAACCATTCCTAAGGAGCAAGTGGGTTTCTGGAGCAGCTGTAACTGCTGCGACCAAGTGATAGCTTTAATAACGTACATCGAAGTAGGCTTCCAGCGCCAGCTCACGACCACCGTAACACTCGTGTCCCTGTCATCGGTATATGACACAGTATGGAAACATGGACTGCTTTTCAAGCACGCCACCATTTTACCCTGAAGCACAATGATCCAGCTTCTCAACTCCGTGCTTAGCAATCGACGTTTCTGTGTGTACTCTGGCACCCAGAAGAGCAAATACTGGGCATTGAACAACGGACTCCCACAGGGTTCTGTCCTGGCATCCATGTTATTCAACGTTTACACCAGTGACCTGTTCGTATATGCTGATGACATTGCCTTGGCCACGCACAACATGAAGCTGTCCATCACTGAAGAGACCCTGACTAGTGATTTACAGAGGACGGAGGCCTACTTCCACCAATGGCGACTCTGGCCAAACCCGCAAAAGACTGTCACCTCGACATTCCACCTCAACACCCATCAAGCAAACCAAGCTTTGAAAGTCTTCTTTTGCGGCACAGTGGTAAACCATGCCAAAAAACCTTCCTATTTAGGAGTCACGCTTGATCGCACGCTGTCATATCGACAACATCTCCAGAGCCTTGGGAAGAAACTAAAGAGTAGAGTCAAATTGATCTAGAAACTCGCCGGACCCCCATGGAGAGCAGACGCTCAAACATATGGCAGCACTTGCCCTGGTGTACTTTACAGCGGAGTACTGCTCTCCAGCATGGCTATCAAGTTCGCATGCCAAGTCCATTGATGTTCAGCTAAATTCTACAATGAGCTTTATCACCGGTACACTTTTTCAACACCAATGCTTTGGCTGCCCGTCCTTCCAAACATTGCACCACCACACCTACGCCGTGAATATGCAGTCTCCAGAGAATACAACTGCTACACCAGCCATGCCAAACCATGACTTGAACAACCTACCACCAACCCCTCTCAAATCTGGAAGGCCATTTTGGACCGTTGCTGAAGCCCTTCAGCAATCTCCCCTCAGCCTGGATGACTGATGGAAAAATGCTTGGAAGAACTGTCACAACACTCAGGAAGTTCAACACCATCCACGACAAAGCAGTTTCCTTGATTGGTGCCCCTGCAACTGGGCTCAATACCCACCTCCTACCCCACTGGTACACTGCGGCTTCTGTATGTACGATCTACAAGTTGGAATGCAGCAACTTACCAAGGTTACTTCGACAGCACCTCGTAAACTCCATCACTAAAAAGGACCAGAACAGCGATGTCCTGGCAGTACCACCACCGCCAAGTTGCCCTCCAAGTGGCACACCATCCCAAGTTGAACATATATAGCTATTTCTTTATCATCGCTCGGTCATTATCTTGGAATGTTCTGCCTGCACCATTGTGGAAGCACCATCAACAAGGACTGTAGTGGTTCAAGGAGAAAGCCCTCCCCCATCTCCTTCGGGCAACCAGAGGTGGGCAATAAAACGCAGCCTTGTCAGTGACGCCGACATACCAAGAAGCAAACAAAAATCTACTCACCGATTAATGCTGTTTCTGACTGACCGGAGAAAAACTGTTACAAACATTTTAATCCCACTGTGTGAATCATCGTAAGTAATGCATTTCCTGCATGCTGGCAAATTAGTGTCCAAGTTGCCACCAAATGGAAACTAACCTCTGGGGACCTCAGAATGTGTCCTTTCCCATCTGAAAATCATAGAATCAGACATTCTTCAGCCCGTGACAGTGGTCCACTGGAACAATCTCTTCTAATCCCATTTCCCTGCCCTTTCCCCATACCCATACAAATAAAGTTAATTATTTTTCCTCTTGAGTGCTGTGAGCGACTCAGCCTCAAGAGCCACTCACGGTAATGCATTCCATATTCACTTGTGAAAACATTGCTTTTAACTTCCCCCTTTGGTTTATTTATGATAAAACCATGAAACCATTTCTATTAGGATTCTAACATATCCTTCATTGTGAATCCATGACTAGTTTTTCAAGTCGTTCATCATAACTAAATCCTCTCATCCCTAAATCTACTGCCATCATTTCCAATGCTCAAATACCCTTGTATCAATTCTGCCTGAAACAACAAACAGTACTCAAACTATAAACTTATAAAGTGTCTTGTACAGATTCATTTCACCTGCCTGGGCACAGCTTGAAGATTCTCCAATCAACTTTCCAGCAGTAGCTAATCCAGCTCATGTACACTCAACTTACATTTGCTTAAATTTAGCACAGTTTATGGATTTTGGATGACTTGTGAGAAACAAGTACATAGGGGTACTGCAATATTCATCACATCACCTTTATAAATACTCGTTGAGGACACAGTAGGTGATAAGTGGATGTGCGCTTACTGCAAACTGACAACATCATTTGCAGCCTTAGTTCTATCTGGCAACCAGCATCAAAATATGTTTGACTTACTGATCAGTGCTCTTTGAATGCAAGGTAAAACATTTCAGCTCTTTACTTTCATCAGTAGAAGAATAAAGTTACAATTATACCGGCTGCTTAAAAACAATTTCAAATAGTTGAGGCAACAAATGACTACTGGCTTGTACAATAGCTGCATGCTAATGTATTTATATAGCAACATCTCTGAAATACAACACGCTTGACAATTACATAAATGTATCCCACCCCTCAGGTTACATATATCATCCATCCACAAGAATGACATACTAAACCCTTTGAATAACAGTAACACCACAAACAGTACTCCATCACATCCCTTACAATAATGCAGATCTATCTCAAACTAACAGTACCGATATAATATATACATTACATTAGTACTGGCATATCACATGCTTCGTATAGACAACAAGAACTTCCATTTATATAGTGCCTTTAACGTACTTACAGGATTGTGGCTGAAGACTGATAGTTATGTTTTCTTACATCATCATCATTGACAGTCCCTCGAAATCGAGGAAGACCAGTTGATGTGGTATATTTGGACTTTCAGAAGGCTTTCGACAAGGTCCCACACAAGAGATTAATGTGCAAAGTTAAAGCACATGGGATTGGGGTTAGTGTGCTGACGTGGATTGAGAACTGGTTGTCAGACAGGAAGCAAAGAGTAGGAGTAAATGGGTATTTTTCAGAATGACTAGTGGAGTATCGCAAGGTTCTGTGCTGGGGCCCCAGCTGTTTAAACTGTACATTAATGATTTAGACGAGGGGATTAAATGTAGTATCTCCAAATTTGCGGATGACACTAAGTTGGGTGGCAGTGTGAGCTGCGAGGAGGATGCTATGAGGCTGCAGAGTGACTTGGATAGGTTAGGTGAGTGGGCAAATGCATGGCAGATGAAGTATAATGTGGATGAATGTGAGGTTATCCATTTTGGTGGTAAAAACAGAGAGACAGACTATTATCTGAATGGTGACAGATTAGGAAAAGGGGAGGTGCAACGAGACCTGGGTGTCATGGTACATCAGTCATTGAAGGTTGGCATGCAGGTACAGCAGGCGGTTAAGAAAGCAAATGGCATGTTGGCCTTCATAGCGAGGGGATTTGAGTACAGGGGCAGGGAGGTGTTGCTACAGTTGTACAGGGCCTTGGTGAGGCCACACCTGGAGTATTGTGTACAGTTTTGGTCTCCTAACTTGAGGAATGACATTCTTGCTATTGAGGGAGTGCAGCGAAGGTTCACCAGACTGATTCCCAGGATGGTGGGACTGACCTATCAAGAAAGACTGGATCAACTGGGATTGTATTCACTGGAGTTCAGAAGAATGAGAGGGGACCTCATAGAAACGTTTAAAATTCTGACGGGTTTAGACAGGTTAGATGCAGGAAGAATGTTCCCAATGTTGGGGGAGTCCAGAACCAGGGGTACAGTCTAAGGATAAGGGTAAGCCATTTAGGACGAGATGAGGAGAAACTTCTTCACCCAGAGAGTGGTGAACCTGTGGAATTCTCTACCACAGAAAGTTGTTGAGGCCAATTCACTAAAATATATTCAAAAAGGAGTTCGATGAAGTCCTTACTACTCGGGGGATCAAGGGGTATGGCGAGAAAGCAGGAATGGGGTACTGAAGTTGCATGTTCAGCCATGAACTCATTGAATGGCGGTGCAGGCTAGAAGAGCCGAATGGCCTACTCCTGCACCTATTTTCTATGTTTCTATGTTTAAGACTTGCATCCACTCAAAGTGAGTTCTCAGGTGACTGTACAGTCCAATACGAGAGTTACAGTCTCTGTCACAGGTGGGACAGACAGTCGTTGATGGAAAGGGTGGGTGGGACTGGTTTGCCGCACGCTCCTTCCGCTACCTGCGCTTGATTTCTGCATGCTCTCGGCGATGAGACTCGAGGATGCGCTCCTTCCACTTAGGGCGGTCTTTGGCCAGGGACTCCCAAGTGACGGTGGGGATGTTGCACTTTATCAGGGAGGCTTTGAGGGTGTCCTTGAAACATTTCCTCTGCCCACCTGGGGCTCACTTGCCGTGTGTGAGTTCCGAGTAGAGCGCTTGCTTTGGGAGTCTTGCATCTTGCAGGCGGACATTGTGGCCTGCCCAACGGAGCTGATCAAGTGTGGTCAGTGCTTCAATGCTGGGGATGTTGGCCTGGTCGAGGACACTAACATTGATGGGTCTGTCCTCCCAGGGGATTTGCAGGATCTTGCGGAGACATCATTGGTGGTATTTCTCCAGCGATTTGAGGTGTCTACTGTACTGGTCTATGTCTCTGAGCCATACAGGAGGGCGGGTATCACTACAGCCCATGAGCTTGGTGGTAGATTTGAGGGCCTGGTCTTCGAACACATGCTTCATATAAACATCAAGAACTTCCATTTATATAGTGCCTTTAACGTATTTAAAGGATTGTGGCTGAAGACTGATAGTTACTTTTTCTTACATGAAATTCATAAACCTACATTTTAAACAATAATCTTGATATAGCCAACCTTGGCGATAACATACTTTGACTGTAACACTGATATATCACATCCTCAACTACAACACTGATATAACACAACCACAACTGTAACACTGATATACCACACTCTGCACTGGCAATGATATGCTACACCCTCCAGTATAACACTGATATACCACACTTTCTACTGCGCCACTGATATACTGTACCCTGCAACTTAACACTGATATTTCAAATCCTTTACTGATATACCACACTCTCCTCTGTAACACTTCTTCTTAGGCAGTCTCCCGGAGTCAAGGATGACTTGCTTCTATTCTAATACGAGTTCTAAGGTGACTAATGAGTCCTATGCGGGATCTATAGACTCTGCCACAGGTGGGGCAGACAGTGGTTGGACGGATGGCTGGATGGGGTGTTTGGTTTCTCATATGTTCCTTCCGCTTTTTGTACTTGGCTTCCGCGTGCTCCCGACGAAGAAACTCAAAGTGTTCGGCGCCTTCTCAGATGCTTCTCCTCCACTTTGAGCGGTCTTGGGCCAGGGATTCCCAAGAGTCGGTGGGGATGTTATATTTTTTCAAGGAGGCTTTGACGGCGTCCTTGAAGCATTTTCTCTGCCCTCCTGGGGCTCACCTGCCGTGACAGAGCTTGGAGTAGAGCGCTTGTTTTAGGAGTATAGTATCGGGCATCCGGACAATGTGGCTCGTCCATCGGAGCTGATTGAGCGTAATCAATGCTCGCTGCTGGGGTTGTTGGCCTGAGAGAGAACACTGAGGATGGTGCACCTATCCTGCCAATGGATTTGCAGGATTTTGCGGAGGCAGCATTGAAAGTACGTCTCCAGTACTTTGAGATGCCTGCTGTACATAGTCCATGGGGCCCGAACTTGGTGGCCTTACCGCCCACTGCCGCAGGCTGGCGGCGTTTTTTTTGGGCGGTCTCCCCTCAGTGCCATCTTCGTGGAGGCCGCCCACTGGCGGGAGGGGAGGACCACTGGGAACCGCCCACTGATGGCCGCTCGTGCGCAAGGTGCGCAAGTGACCTCCCGCCAGCCGAGCTGCCATTTTGGTGCAGGCGGGAGTCGGCGGCAGAAGGGGAAAGGACCTCTGCGTGAAAGCAGGTCTAACCCTAATGGTAAGTAAGAAGACCTGCAAAAAGAGATTAGTGAACTTCTTTTATTTATTTATTTTTCAGCGACTTATGTGGATAGGGACCCCTGGAAGTGTTCCAGAGCTTTTTTTTTGGTGAAAATGTTCATTTTTAGCAGTTCCCCCCCTCCTTCCCTGCCCTCGGCGGCACTTTGGCGAGGATTGTATTTGCCGCCGAGATTGGGAGCTCCCACCCGCTGCCGCCCAGATTCACGGCATATGTCATTGTTTTGCCGCCGGGCAGTACTGCCATATCTTTTCGAGGAATCTTCCTGGCAAAGTACGGCTCGGTCTCTCGGTGGTCCTTTGGGCAGCACTTGGGCGGGCCTTGGCTTTCACCAAGTTTGGGACCCATATCTCTGAAGCATATAGGAGGGCGGGTATCACTACTGCTCTGTGGACCATGAGCTTGGTGCCAGGTTTGAGATCTTGGTCTTCAAACTCTCTTTTCCTCAGGCGGCTGAAAGCTGCACTGGCACACTGAAGGTGGTGTTGGATTTCATCATTGATGTCTGCCCTCGCTTACAGTAGGCTCCTAAGGTGTGAAAAGTGGTCCACACTGTCCAAGGTCTCGTCATGGCCTTGATAATCACGGAGCAGTGCTGTATGGCGGGGACAGGTTGGTAGAGAATTTTTGTCATACTGATGTTTAATGTAAGGCCCAGCCTTTTGTATGCTTCAGTGAAAGAATCAACGATGATTTGGAGTTCGGCCTCCGAGTGTGCGCAAACACAAGCATTGTCTGCATATTGTAATTCAATGAAAGGGGTTTGTACAACCATGGTTCTGGATTGGAGGCGATGGAGATTGACTATTTTACCATTCATCCTGTAGATTACTTCCACCAGCGATAGCTTGTTTAAGGTGAGATAAAGAATTGCAGCGAGGAAGATTGAGAAGAGCATTGGTGCGATGACACAGCCTTGCTTGACCCCGGTCTACACTTTAATTGGGTCAGTGGTCGATCCATTGGTAAGGACCATGGCTTGCATATCATCATGAAGCGGAGTATGGTAACAAATTTTTGAGGACAGACGTATTTGAGAAGGATAATCCATAGTCCCTGGCCTTTGTGAGGTCAAAGAAGGCCATGTACAGAGCTTGATCTACATTTTTCTTGAATTTTATATACCACACACTCCTCTGTAACACTGATATACCACACCCTCCACTGTTTCAGTAAAAGGTGTGGTATATCAGTGTAACACTGATAAAACACAAACTTCATGGTATCGCTGATATACAACACCCAGCTCTGTGACACTGATATACCACACGCTCCTCTGAAACACTGATATATTACATTCTCCAATATGAATTATACATCACATCCTCCACTGCGACTGATACACCTCACCTCCCACTGTAACACTGTTATAAAACACTGTCCACTGTTTCACCGATATATCACACACTCCACTGTAACACTGATATACCGCAAACTCCACTGTAACACTGATATACCGTACCCTGCTACTTAACACTGATATTTCAAAACCTCTACTGTAACACTGATATAATACTATTTCCACAGTTACACTAATATACCACACCCTTCACTGTCTTCTTTCTTAGCCAGTCCCTTGGAGTCAAGGATGACTTGCTTCCACACTAATATAAGTTCTCAGGTGACTGATGAGTCCAATGCGGGATCTACAGTCTCTGTCACAGGTGAGGCAGCCAGTGGTTGAAGGAACAGGTGGGTGGGTTGTTTGGGTTGCCGTGCGCTTCTTCCGCTGTTTGCGCTTGATTTCCGTGTGCTCCCTGCAAAGAGACTCGAGATGTTCGGCATCTTCCCGGATGCTTCTCCTCCACTTAGAGCGGTCTTGGGCGAGGGATTCCCAGATGTCAGTGGGTATGTTGCATTTTTTCAAGGAGGCTTTGAGGGTGTCCTTGAAGTGTTTCCTCTGTCCACCTGGGGCTCGCTTGCCGTGTTGGAGCTCTGAGTAGAGCACTTGTTTTGGGAGTCTCGTGTCGGGCATGCGGACGATGTGGCCCGTCCATCAGAGTTGATCGAGCGTGGTCAATGCTTTGATGCTGGGGATGTTGGCCTGAGCGAGAACACTGGCATTGGTATGCCTATCCTGCCTATGGATTTGCAGGATCTTACGGAGGCAGCGTTGGTGATACTTCTCCAGTATTTTGAGGTGCCTACTGTACATTGTCCATGTCTCTGAAGCATATAGGAGGGCGGGTATCACTACTGCTCTGTAGACCATGAGCTTGGTGCCGGGTTTGAGATCTTGGTCTTCAAACACACTCTTCCTTGGACGACCGAAGGCTGCGCTGGCACACTGAAGGCAGTAGACTTCGTCATCGATGTCTGCCCTTGTTAACAGTAGGATCCCGAGGTTTGGAAAATGGTCCACGTTGTCCAAGGCCTCATCGTGGATCTTGATAATCGGGGAGCAGTGCTGTGTGGCAGGGGAAGGTTGGTAGAGAACCTTTGTCTTACAGATGTTTAGCGTAAGGCCCATACTCTCATACGCTTCGATGTAAGTGTTGACAATGGATTGGAGTTCAACCTGCGAGTGTGCGCAAACACAAGCGTTGTCTGCATACTGTAATTCAATGACAGAGGATGGGACAACTTTGGATCTGGCTTGGAGGCGACGGAGGTTGAATAATTTCTCGTTTGTTCTGTAGATTAGCTCCACTCCAGCGGGGAGCTTGCTGAGGGTAAGATGGAGCATTGCAGCAAGGAAGATCGAGAAGAGCGTTGGTGCGATGACACAGTCTTGCTTGACCCCGGTCTGCATGTGTAATGGGTCTGTGGTGGATCCGTTGGTCAGGATCATGGCTTGTATGTCATGGTAAAGCAGGCAGAGAATGGTGGCAAACTTTTGAGGGCAGCCGAATTTGAGGACACGCCATAATCCCTCCCGGTTGACAGTGTCAAAGGCTTTTGTGAGGTCAAGGTGGCTATGTACAAGCGTTGGTGCTGCTCCCTGAATTTTTCTTGGATTTACCCTGCGGTGAAGATAATGTCCATTGTGCCCCTTAGTGGGCGGAATCCGCATTGCGACTCTGGGAGGAGCTCTTCAGCCAGTGGGAGAAGGCGATTGAGGAGGATTCTTGCGATGACTTTCCCTGTGGCAGACAACAGGGCAACTCCTCTGTAATTACCGAAATCGGACTTGTCACCTTTCTTGAAGATGGTCACGATTACAGCATCTCCGAGATCCCCTGGCATGCTCTCCTCCTTCTAGATAAGTAAAATGAGGTCATGTATTCACACCAAGAGTGCTTCATCGCCATGTTTTAGTACTTCGGCGGAAATTCCATCTGCTCCAGAGGCCTTGTTGTTCTTCAGTTGTTGGATGGCCTTTTCAACCTCATGCCGGGCTGGGGTTGTGCTGAGATGGTGGAGGGTAGTATGCTGTGGGATGGAGTCGAGGACACTCATCGAGGGCAGAGTCTCGGTTAAAAAGGTCTTTCAAGTGCTGCTTCCAGCAAACACTGACTACCTCTCTGTCCTTGATGGGTACCTCTCCATTCTTGGCCCTCAGTGGGGTAGGACCTTGGGTGCTTAGGCCATAGGTGGTCATTACTGCACTGAAGAATCCATGCACGTCGTGGTTGTCGGCTAGTTGCTGGATCTCCTGCGTTTTCTCCACCCACCATCTGTTCTTTAGGTCACAAGTTTTATGTTGGACCTCGGCCTTCAGATGTCTGTAGAGCTGCTTTCTTGGCTCACGAGCTGTGTTGCTGTTTCCAGTTCAAGAATGCCTTGCGCTTACAGCTTATTAGCTCCTGGATCTCCTGGTCATTCTCGTCGAACCAGTCTTGATGTTTCCTGGTGGAGTGACTGAGTGTCTCTTCACAAGTGCTGATTGTGGAGGCCTTGAGGGCAGACCAGGCACTGTGGACACTCTGCGTCTCTGGGTCACTGGGAGTTGTCAGGTTAGTTGTGAGCCGCTGGCTGAATAGGGCTTTCTTAGCCGGGTCTTTGAGTGATCCAGCGTTGATTTTTCTGCGGCATTGTTTCCGTTGTTGTTATCGCTTTGGGACTATATTAATGTTGGTGACAGAACGGATTAAGCGGTGGTCAGTCCAACAATCGTCAGCTCCTGTCATGGTGCGGGTGATGTGGATGTCCTTGTGGTCCCTCGCTCGGACGATGACGTAGTCTAGCAGATGCCAGTGTTGGAGTGAGGGTGTTGCCATGAGGCCTTGTACTTGTTACCACACATTCCACTGTAACACTGATATAGCACAGCCTCCACTTTAAAACTGATATACCATACCTTCAACTTAACACTGTATACTACATCCTTCACTGTAACACTGATATACCACACCCTCCATTGTAACATTGATATACCACACCCTCTACTGTAACATTGATATACCACACCATCCTTTGTAACACTGATATACCACACCCTCTACTGTAACACTGATATACCACACCCTCCACAGTAACACTGATAAACCACACCATCCACTATAACACTGATATACCACACCCTCTACTGTAACACTGATATACCACACCCTCTACTATAACACTGATATACCACACACTCCACTGCAACAATGATATACCACACCACCTACTGTAACACTGATATAACATACCCTGAAATTTATCACTGATATTTCCAACCCACCACTGTAATACTGATGTAACACACCCTGCACCATATACTGATAGACCACACACTCCACTGTATCACTGATATACCATACCCTGCACTGTAAAACTGATATACCACACCCTGTACTGTAAAACTGATATACCACACCCTGTATTGTAACACTGATATATCACACCCAGCACTTTAACACTGATAGACAGATTTTTGAGCGATAAGGAAATAAAGGGTTATGGGCGGTGGGCAGGGAAGTGGAGCTGAATCCATGATCAGATCAGCCAAGATCTTATTAAATGGCGGAGCAGGCTCGAGGGGTCGAATGGCCTACTCCTGCTCCATTTGTGTACAAAACCCTCCTCTGTAATGCCGATATACCACACCCTGTACTGTAACACTGTTATACCACACCCGCCACTGTTACACTGATATAGAACACCCTCCTCTGTAACACCGATATACCACACTCTCAAATTTAACACAGATATACCGCACCCTCCACTTTAACATAAATATACCATACCCACCACTGTAACACTGATATACCACACCCTCCAATTTAACACTGATATATAACAGCCTCCTCTGTAACACTAATATACCACACGCTCCAATTTAACACTGATATACCACACCATCCATTGCAACACTGATATACCACACCCTCCACCGTAATACTGATATACCACACCCTCCACTGTAACACTGATATATCACACCCTCCACTGTAACACTGTATAATACACTCCACCCATTGTAACACTGATATACCACACCCTCCAATTTAACACTGATATACCAGTGTTACAGAGGAGGGTGTGGTATATCAATGTTAAATTGGAGGGTGTGGTATATCAGTGTTACAATGGGTGGAGTGTATTATATCAGTGTTACATTGGAGGCTGTGGTATATATAATACACTCGACCCATTGTAACACTGATATACCACACCATCCATTGTAACACTGATATACATCACTCTTCTCTGTAACACTGATATACCACACACTCCATTGCAACATTGATATATCATACCCTCCACTACAACAATGATATACCACATCCTCCACTGTTACACTGAGATATCACATGCTGCAAAATTTTGCGAAACGTGGCGGCCAGCTGGTGTCTTGTCCCACGGCATCCGTAATTTTCCAAATATGAACACGGCGAACTTGGAACTGTGCGCTGAGTTCAACACTGGACCCTCAGCTCAACACGTAAATGTAGCATTCAAGCACACTGACAGTGGTATTGTCAGCAGCTCATAAAGGAACACACACACCTTTCAGTTAAGTTTGCAATAAAAATTATATTATGTCGTAGTGGCTTGCTGCAATACAAGTTAAATGTTTTCAACTATGCAGGAAGTGCTTCTGGATGCTTGCAAGGCCCAAGATGATAAAGGAAGGCCCTTGAGAAGACAGAAAATGCTGCAAGTACTCAACAGGTTAGGCAACATCCATGGAGAGAGAAGCAGAGTTCATGTCTCAGGTTGAGATGCTGGCTGACCTGTTGAGTATTTCCAGCATTTTTTGCTTTTTTTTCAGATTTACAGCATCAGCTCATAGAGGGAAGAAAGAGCAAGATGCAGAAGAATAAGAAGCAGAAGAGGGAGACACAGAAGTCAAAGAAACAGAAAAGGAGGAAGCAGAAGGAAGCATGTAACCCAGACATCCCCTTTCTGGCCGGGATATCTGGGATAGAATCATCCACGTGCAGTCCCAGTGACCACAACCCAATTTCCTTTTCAACATTGGTCCCACACCTTACCTTCAAAATCTTATTGACCATCACAGCGTCTTCTTGGCCACATTGCTGAAATAAAAACCAGCAAAAGCAAACATTCCAATCCAACGTTATACATCTATCCATCAAATATGATATCTAGAAATCAATTAATCACTTAGTGATTGTCTTGCGTGTGCCTTTGCCTATCTTTCTGGTGTCATGCTGTGCTACCCCAGTGGCTGGAGCACAGCTGGTGAAAGATTGCTGACTTTCAGTGGGGGACACTGCACAAGGCCTTGATGGTCGTCCTTGAGGAGCTGGTGGCTGGGAGTGTCAAATCAAGTGACGGTGTTTTTTTTCTCCTCCTCCTCCTCCTGCTCTTCCTCCTCCTCCTCCTCCTTTTCTTGGGTGTGTGAAATGAGGAAGGCACAAGGATGGCGTTGTGGTGAGGGGAGGGCGGAAAAGCAAGAGGCGCACGCCAGAAAGAGGATAATGTATGAGGATACCAGCATCTTATGTCCATTCTGCCCACCGCTGGCCAAGGGCTCAGCCATGCCCCTGCCAAGAATGGCATGCACCATCTCCTCCAAGGGGATGAGGTGATGCAGATTGTTGGTCGGTGAGTGATTGGGTAGGGAGGGAAAGGGTGGGGGGTCATGCATTGAGCTGTGTGTAAGGTTAGTGGTGCAGTTGGTAAGAGATGACTTTTGACCACTAGTCTGAGGTCATGAAGCTCCTTTGAGCACTGGAGCCAGGTAGTGGGGGCGATACTGCTGGCAGTGATGGCCTCAGTGATGTGGTCCCACGTTATTCTTTCTGGAGGGCCTCCTGGTCCCTGTGGGTAGAGGATCTCACTTGCAGTGTTGATCTCCTACACAAGGCTGAGAGACCCTGGGTGCCCCTTCCATGACTTACGAAGCACTTTTCCTATTTTTTGAGGTGCAGAAGGGAATTCAGCTTTTAGAGCTGAAGGCATAAGAACATAAGAAATAGCAGGAGTAGGCCCTTGGCCCTGGCGCCTGCTCCGCCACTCAATAAGATCATGGCTGATCTGATCTTGGCCTCAACTCCACTTCCCTGCCCATTCTTCATAACCCTTTATTCCCTTATCTCTCAAAAATCCATCTATCTCCAACTTAAATATATTCAATGACCCAGCTTCCACAGGTCTCTGGGGTAGAGAATTCCAAAGACTCACGATCCTCTGAGAGAAGAAATTCCTCCCAATTTCTATTTTAAATGGACAACCCCTTATCCCGAAATTATGCCCCGTAGTTCTAAACTCCTCCGCAAGAGGAAACATCCTCTTTGCTTCTACCCTATCAAGCCACCTCAGAATCTTATACGTTTCAAGAAGATCATCTCTCAGTCTTCTAAACTCCAATGAGTATAGGCCCAACCTGTTCAATCTTTCCTCATATGACAACCCCTTCATCTCAGGAATCAATCGTGTGAACCTTCTCTGAACTGCCTCCAATGTAAATGAGATTGATACTGTACGCAGTACTCCAGGTGTGGTCTCATGAACGCCCTCTACAGTTGTAGCAGGGCTTCCTTACTTGTATACTCCATCACCCTTAACAATAAAGGCCAACATTCCATTTGCCTTCCTGATTACTTGATGTACCTGCATGCTAACATTTTGAGTTTCATGTACAAGGACCCCCAGGTCCCTCTGCACAGGAACATTGTGGAATCTCGCCCCATTTAAATAATAATTTGCTTTTTAATTTTTCTTACCAAAGTGGATAACCTCACATTTTCCCGCATTATATTCCATCAAATTTTTGCCCCCTCTCTTAGCCTATTTATATCTCTTTGCTTTCCCACTTATCTTTGTATCATCAGCAAATTTGGCTATATTACACTCGGTCCCCACTAGTTACAGTTTGCCAACCTGAAAATGACCCATTTATCCCCACTCTCTGTTTTCTGTTAGTTAGCTAATCCTCTATCCATGCTAATATATTACCCCCAACCCCATGAGCTTTTAGCTTGTGCAGTAACCTTTTATGTGGCACCTTATCGAATGCGTTCTGGAAATCCAAATACATCACATCCACTGGTTCCCCTTTATCTACCCTGCTCGTTATATCCTCAAAGAACTCCAGCAGATTTGTCAAACATGATTTCCCTGCTGACTCTGCTTGATTGCATTATGCTTTTCCAAATGTCCTGCTACTGCTTCCTTAATAATGTACTCCAGCATTTTCCCAATGACAGATGTTAGACTAACTGGTCTATAGTTTCTTACTTTCTGTCTCCTTTCTTGAATAGGGGCGTTATATTTGCGGTTTTTCAATCCGCTGGGACTCCCCAGAATCCAGGGAATTTTGATAGATTACAACCAATGCATCCACTATCTCTGCAGCCACTTCTTTTAAGACCCTAGGATGCAGCCCTAGGATACTGTCCACCTTTAGTCCCATTAGTTTTCTTAGTAATTTTTCACTGGTTATAATGATTGTTTTAAGTTCCCCCTCCCCACAATAGCCTCTTGATGATCATTTTTTGGGATGCTATTAGTGTCTTCTACTGTGAAGACTGAGGCAAAATATTTGTTCAAACTCTGTGTTGTGGAAAGAAACCAACCCGATTCATGGGTAGGCTATGATGTGAGAAACTTTTATTACAAGCAGCAGGGGAGATAACTTTAGCAAAGACTCTCACAGATCGAACAATTATATCAGATTTTATCCATGATTGGGAGGGTGTAAGTTTGACAATTTACAAAGATAAGAAACATCCAAATGTTTCAGTTTCAAGGCTTTTACATCTCACTTTCTGTGGTTCTTCAACCATTGTATCTGAAGTCACAAGTTCAACTTATTGTCCTTTGTTCTAAACTGCTGAAGCCTGCAGTCTTAACATTTTTAGCTTACAAATGGCCAAGCTTCCCGTCATGCCTTGTGATTACAATGGCTTGCTATTAACATAGCTACAAGATCCATTAAAAGGTCATTCTGACTTACACGTGATGGAATAATCACAGGTTCTGATCACATCAGCACATTAAACAATGCCAATATCCTATTGGCCCATTAAGCCAGCTCCAGACTCTCCAGGTCCCAACAGCAGTTTGTTTCCCATTATTAATTCCCCCAGTCTCATCCTCCAAGGGATCAACGTTTACTTTTTCTACTCTCTTCTTTTTTATATAACTGTAGAAGCTCTTACTGCCTGTTTTTATATTTATTGCTCGTTTACTCTCAAACTATCTTCTCTCTCTATCATTATTTTAGTCATCCTTTGCTGGTTTCTAAAAAATTACCATTCTTCTGCCCTTCCACTACTCTTTATGCCTTTCATTTCAATTTGATACCATCTTTTACTTCCTTAGTTATCCACAGATTTTTCATCTTTCTCTTAGAGTCTTTCTTTCTCACCGGAATATGTCTTTGCTGAGAATTATGAAATAGCTCCTTAAATGTTTGCCACTGGTTAGCTACCGTCTTACCCTTTAATCTATTTTTCCAGTCCGCTTTAGCCAACTCTGTCTTCATACCTTTCTAATTGTCTTCATTTGAGTTCAGGACACTAGTTTGAGAGCTAGCTTTCTCACCCTCAAACTGAATTTGAAATTCTATCATGTTATAGTTACTCTTCCCAAGAGGATCCTTTACTATGAGAGCATTAATTAAACCCGTCTCAATACACATTATCAGATCTAAAATAGTCAGCTCCCTGGTTGGTTCCACAACATATTATTCGAAGAAACCATCCCGAGTACACTCTATGAACTCTTTCTCGAGGCTAGCTTTGTCAATTTGATTTATCCAACTAATATGAAGATTAAAATCACCCATGTTTATTGCCATACCTTTCATACAAGCCTCCATTATTTCTTGATTTATACTCTATTCTACAGTTTCGCTACTGTTAGGGGGCCTGTACACTACTCCCACCAGTGATTTATTTCCTTTATTATTTCTTATCTCTGCCCAAACAAATTCTACATCTTGATCTTCTGAGTCAGTATCATTTCTCACTACTGCACTGATCTCATCCTTTATTAATAGAGCTACCACCTCCCCCTCCTTTCCCTCTGAAACAGCAATTACCCCCGAATATTCAGATCCCAGCTTTGGCCATTTTGCTACCAAGTCTCTGTAATGGCTATCAGATCATACCCATTTATTTCTATTTGTACCGTCAACTCATCTATCTTGTTACAAATGCTGAGTGCATTCAGATGAAGAGCTTATAATTTTGTCTTTTTATCAATTATCTCTACTCTGACCCCACTTCCTGATGCACTCTTATGTGTATACACTGTGTCCCTTCCTGTCACACTCTGGTTATCATTATCCTTATAGAAAATAGGTGCAGGAGTAGGCCATTCGGCCCTTCGAGCCTGCACCGCCATTCAGTATGATCATGGCTGATCATGCAACTTCAGTAACCCATTCCTGCTTTCTCTCCATACCCCTTGATCCCTTTAGCTGTAAGGGTCACATCTAACTCCCTTTTGAATATATCTAACAAACTGGCCTCAACAACCTTCTGTGGTAGAGAATTCCATAGCTTCACAATTCTCTGAGTGAAGAAGTTTCTTCTCATCTCAGTCCTAAATGGCTTACCCCTTATCCTTAGACTGTGACCCCTGGTTCTGGACGTCCCCAACATTGGGAACATTCTTCTTGCATCTAACCTGTCCAATCCCGTCAGAATTTTATATGTTTCTATGAGACACCCTCTCATCCTTCTAAACGCCAGTGAATATAAGCCTAGTCGATCCAGTCTTTCTTCATATGTCAGTCCTGCCATCCCGGGAATCAGTCTGATGAACCTTCGCTGCACTTCCTCAATAGCAAGAATGTCCTTCCTCAGATTAGGAGACCAAAACTGTACACAATATTCAAGGTGAGGTCCTGTACAACTGTAGTAAGACCTCTTTGCTCCTATACTCAAATCCTATCGCTATGAAGGCCAACATGCCATTTGCCTTCTTCACCACCTGCTGTTCCTGCATGCCAACTTTCAATGACTTATGTACATGACACCCAGGTCTCATTCCACCTCCCCGTTTCCTAATCTGTCACCATTCAGATAATTTTCTGCCTTCCTGTTTTTGCCACCACATCACATTTATCAACATTATACTGCATCTACCATGCATTTGCCCACTCACCTAGCCTGTCCAAGTCACCCTGCAGCCTCTTAGCATCCTCCTCACAGCTCACACTGCCACCCAGCTTAGTGTCATCTGCAAACTTGGAGATATTACATTCAATTCCTTCATCTAAATCATTAATGTATATAGTAAATAACTGGGGTCCCAGCACTGAACCTTGCAGTACCCCACTAGTCACAGCCTGCCATTCTGAAAAGGACCCGCTTATTCCTACTCTTTGCTTCATGTCTGCCAACCAATTCTCTATCCATGTCAATACATTACCCCCAATACCATGTGCTTTAATTTTGCACACTAATCTCTTGTGTGGGACCTTGTCAAAAGTCTTTTGAAAGTCCAAATACACATCTACTGGTTCTCCCTTGTCCACTCCACTAGTTACATCCTCAAAAAATTCTAGAAGATTTGTCAAGCATGATTTCCCTTTCATAAATCCATGCTGACTTGGACCGATCCTGTCACTGCTTTCCAAATGCTCTGCTATTACATCTTTAATAATTGATTCCAACATTTTCCGCACTAGCGATGTCTGTCTAACTGATCTATAATTCCCGGTTTTCTCTCTCCCTCCTTTTTTAATCAGTACCCTGCTCTATTACCTGCTCCTTTCTCTTTGAGAAAGACTCTCATTTGGAAATTTTATTTCAAATGTTAATTTTTTTTAAAGATAGCAGACCAGTAAGGGCTGAAAACTGCATTTTATTTACTTCATTTTTATTTTTAATCAGCTCAGAAGGCATTGCCCCTTTCAAGCAAACGACAATGCATTGCCCTTCGCCTACCCCACAATGCCTCACGACATCCTAGCCTCGCTTCTGGAGGTTGTTGGAAGATGTTACGCCACTTCTGGACGTCACATTCGGGACTGATGCCAGGACAATGCCACCAGGAGAGCATTACATGGTCAGTTTAGTGCTGGGCTACTAATCTTTAGCCCTGGTGTGAAATGTTCACTCCCACCGGCGCCATCATTTCCGGCGGCAATTAACCCCCAGTCACGATGACACTGGCAATTTTCGTTTTTGCAGTCGAATTCCTCGGCCACTGTTCTTTGAAAAGTTGAGTGAGACAATCTGCTGGAGTGGGTCAGCGCTCACGCCTTGCTTTATTTTTGTATGGTGTGGAAGGTACCATTTGTACCAAGGGACTCTCACCAACCTCATCGTCCTGTACATTTTACCGACTGTGGAATGAAGCAGTTTACCTATGGAAGCAGATGCTGCCTCACCTGGTGTTAACTCAGTCGCCCTGCGAAATTAAAGTTCAGATCACAAGGGACTTAGCGCTAGATTTTCCACTTTTTTTTACATGCATAATGCCCACTTAACGTCCATTTTACTGCTGAAATTACACATAATGTCCAGATATCGCCCATTTAGCCATAAAATGGAAACTGAAGCCTATTTTTCCGACACTTATCACTGAGCATTACTTTCCCCATGTGCGTAATGCCGGGAAAAAATAATACCATCCGCCCACTTTTTTTGGGCGGAATCATCAGAATGGGCGAAACCAACGGCCATAATATTGGCCAGCGTTACTTTCCGCACGTAATTAATGCCGAGATTCAATAATACTGACCGCCCACTTTTTTTTGTCGTAAAGATCACATTTGCCGAAACTAACACCTAGGAGATCGCCCAGCTTCACTTTCACCACCTCGCACACATCTCGCCAACAATATCGCTCGCCCAAAACACCACTCAGAAAAAGTGGAACTGTTTTGAACGAATCACAGCGGTGTGAGCGCCATTTTTTAAATCGCAGGTCGCTTCATTCTAAAGGCTGCTTCAACTTCAGGGGAGTTTGGATTGACTCTGCAGTTCTGCTCAGATGAAGTGACCATCTCAGCAGACATATTTTCAGACTCTGGACTATTGGGGGTTTAATGTAGGTGTATTTTAGTGAGGAAATTATTACTTCTGATCAATCGTTATTATACTTTCATTGCAATGGGGCCAGCCATTTCTCAGCCTGCATCGATTAATACGCAGATGCTGCAGAGTGCAGATGGCTCAATGTGTGATGCACATCATTATGTGCTCAATTTAAGATGTGCCAGAATGAGGAGGAGGTCCAGAACATGCACACCTCGCACTTACAGGGAAAAGAGGTCTTATCTCGACGTGTCCGAGCACACTTGCCTTTGGAGACTGCGCTTCCACAAGGTGGTGATCAATGAAATATGCGAGCTTATCATTCCACATATGCAGCCACCATCAGGACATCAGTGTCGGTCGAGGTCAAGGTCACCGCAGCACTGTCTTTCTACGCGTCCGGTTCCTTTCGTGCCTCTGCGGTTGAGATTTCCCCTCTGTCTCACCATGCTACCCATCGCTGCATTAGACAGGTCACGGAGGCCCTGTACCCGAGTAGGATGGACTTTATCAGCTTCCCCATGATAACGAAGGCTCAGACTGACGGGCATAATAAACTTGTTCTTAACCTTACTGACACCTGCATTCATCTCATTAGTCACATTAGTTAAACCAGCATCACAATTCATGGTTACATTGCATACATTTTCATACTTGCACCCTTTAATTGCATATTTAGCTTTAAAGTCCGTTTACTCAAATAGTTGGAACTTCCCCTTTAAATTTTTTTGGTTACCGGTCTCTTTTAAGGGAGCCTTCAAATCCGATTGGCCGCTCGATGTCACATGATGCTCATCCATGTTGACTCGTGGCAAGGAGGAGGCCATTTTGAATGCAGGTCTGCTGATTGTGGTGCTGCAGCCATTTTGTGGTGCTCTTTTCTTCCACATGCTTGTGGTGCTGCAGCCATTTTGTGGTCTTGTTGCAGGCAGGCTGTGGTGCTCTTTTCTTCCACATGCTTGTGGTGCTTCAGCCATTTTGTGGTCTTGCTTCAGGTAGCTGTGGTACTCTTTTCTTCCACAGCACCACTTCGCCTGATGTGGACCCAGTTCATCCAATTCCTGCAAAGCAGCGTGGGACCATCGCCGGCTACAATCCGCAGGGGTGGGTTTGTGCAACACGCCGCCCTGGGAGACCTGGATGTCCACACTGCCAACGATTTGGATTTTACCTTTGGTATAGGTGAGCAGCTTTGCCTGGACAGGAGACAGTTTTGGTCGAGTGGCAGGATCCCTCCAAATTTTTTCAAAGGTCTTTTGGCTCATCATAGACTGGCTCGCCCCTGTGTCGATCACCATGGAGACTCGGTTTTAGTTGTTCCTGTATGATTGTTACAAGTTCCTCATAGCTCTTGGTGGTGGTTCTCCGGGGCTAGTAAGTCCCTGATGAGACTGTAGATGGTGGGCCCACAACTGCTAAGCAGGATGGCCCTGCGTTTGTTCGGTAGTGTGGCCGGTGTGTCCCTGTCCAGGTCTTTGGCTATAAAGAAGTGTTCCAATCTTTCCACAAAAGCGTCCCAATCTTGCCCCTCTGTAAATTGCTGAAAGTTGCTGAGGTTAGACATGTTGAGCGTGTAGTTCGTGATCCCGTATTCCCGTCGCCAGTTGTTGTGTATGTAGGCACCTTTAGTAATGACTCCACCAGGCAGGGTATGGTACTTAAACTGTGCAGACCTGCAGTCCTTTATTAGCAGCTCCTGAGTGACGACAACAAGCTGTGTGTTCCTTTTTATACTGGGTTACCTGCCGTGTGCAGACATCACACAGTGAACAGGCATGCCTACACAACAGTCAACATGTCCAGCAACAAATACAAAGGCAAAGCAGGAGGATGGTCCCCTCCCCCCATACATTACAACAAATTGCATACACCTAGAAGGAGATATAACACAGCCATCACCTGCAGACATGCACCTCACTTTCCTTCCCCCCCTTCCCTTCTTCTCCCCACCTCTACCCCTTCCCCTCCTCGCACCACGCTGCCTGACCAAAGAGCTCCTCAGGCGGTGCCTCATTGTGGGGGGGATGAAGGCAAGTGTGGTGGTTGCACGGGTACGGGAGCGGGGGCTGCCGAGGGGGGATCATTCTCTGATCCAGAAGCAGGATCTTGGTCCTGCCTCTCATCTATCATTCGCAGTGGTGGTGCGGAACCTAGGGGAGGAGTGCCATGCTCCGGGACCACTGGGAGACCTGTGCCAGCAGTGTTCCTGGCTATCGCCTCCAGGGCCTCTGCTGTCCGCGGAACGCACTCAGTCATGGTGGCCAGCTGTCGGGATATGCCACCCAATGCATCGAGGATCTGGTCACCAATGTCTGCAGTCCTCCTGGACAACTGGACCATCTCTCCGCTCTCAGGTGGCGCTCGTGGACTCGACCTGGGGCTGTGCTGCTGGCTGAGATGCAAAACACAAATGAGATTATTAGAGGACAAGGGGGTACTAGAGTCATAAGGTGCTTCCAGTGCTACATACACCGTATGCACGACAAAAGCACCACCGCTATCAAAATCATCACAGGCATCACATTTCATGACCATCAACACATTGTGCATTGCAATGATTTTCATTAGGCCAGCATTATTTATTGGTCAATTTTAGAAAACAATATATGATTGTTCGGATATGACTGGGTGTGGCATCTATTGACTTTACATTACACAATGATGTAAACTTACATCAGGGTCTACAGATGATTCCATGGTTGTCTGGGTGTGCTTCCCCATGAGTGTGAGCACCTGCTCCCCCATCTCAGTGATGTCACTGGGGACTGGTGACCCCCCACCCGTTCGCCTCTGCACGGACTTCATCGTCGATAGCTTCTTCTGTAAAAGGTGACAGGATGACATGGCATGAGATCATTGCGTGATATCATTGCTAGGTACTGTCACAGAGACTGATACAACACGTAACCGACAGATGTAATCATGATTATTATGATAATTATCATTCTTTACCTAAAGACGTACACCGTGACCGTAAGCTTTGACGACAATTTCCCGGTAAAGGTGCAAGACCACACATCTGATGATAGTCACTCATGACTCTTACAAATCAAATTATATAAATACATAAGTACATGTAAATAAATATAATACTTACTCTTGCGGATCCCACAAGGTCGTTCCATCATTTGCGGCATTGGTTGCCCTCACGCACCTCGTTGGTCGCCGACGAGACCACCTCTGCTATCTCAGCCCATATCTTCTGGTAGGCCTTTGGGGTGGGATTCCCACCCCCCTCCCTGGGTCAAACCACCCCAGTGTAACTCGACCTCCTGCAGGAGTGAGGCGTTTGCCTCATCTGAGAATCTACTCGCTCTTTTGCGCCCTCCAGTGTGCTCCTCTCCAAGCTCACTGCTCTCGCCAGCGTTAGTCTCCACAGTGTGCTGTGACGCCTCCTCCTCTCCCTCCATTATAGGCCAAATTCGGGCAAATATCTGGCTGGTAACAGCTAATTTTTGTTTCCCTATTTGCCTTAAAGCTCTAAACTCTCCCTCCTTCCTCCCAAAGCAGTCACACCACACCCACGCATGCCTTCACTCCTTCTCAGCTCCCTCTCTCTCTGTCTCCTCTTCCGCGCATGTCATGATGACCCTTGACCTCCTGAATCTCAGGAATCGAGCGTTGACATGCCGTTGCTAAGGACGGCGACACTTTACAGCAGAAGGTCAGAGAGATTTAACATTAACTTCCATTTCATATCACTCGCGGTAACGCCCAATTTCAAAAGTGGAGTCTCAGGGCTTTGAGAATGGGCGACAAGCCAGCGATCTGAAAATCCATTTTTACCACCCACGCCAGAAATACCGCCCATTTTTGGGTGATCTGCACAAAAATGTCAAATCTAGCCCTTTCATTGTTGCACTCCTCTTCACGCACCAGTAGATTTTGGGCACTGAGGAGGTGAGATTCAAATTCAGCAGGGACACAAAACAAGCCGGGGAGGATTGGCCACGTTTTACACCCCCTCGATTTTCCTTTCCATTTACTTCAATGTCACCACTGAACACAAGGAGGCATCTATGGCAGATCCAAATTTATAGCTTCTCCTTTCTTTTCCCCTCCAACCTTACATCTGCCCTCTTGCTCGTCTTCCAATGGCCTTTCCTCTCCCTCTTGCTGCCTTTCTTCCCCAGTTCTCTTCCCTTCCTCCCTGCTCTACTTTCCCTGCTCCCTACAACCCACCCTACTCTACCATGATCCTCTGGTGCAGCTTCCTCCCCCTCCCCTTGATTGAGGGGGTTGACTTATGAGGATACGTTGGGTCTATACACATTGGAGTTCAGAAGAATGAGAGGTGATCTTATTGAAACATATAAGATAATGAGGGGGCTCGACAAGGTGGATGCAGAGAGGATATTTCCACTCATAGGGGAAACTAAAACTAGGGGACATAGTCTTAGAATAAGGGGCAGCCCATTTAAAACTGAGATAAGGAGGAATTTCTTCTCTCAGAGGGTTGTAAATCTGCGGAATTCTCTGCCCCAGAGAGATATGGAGGCTGGGTCATTGAGTATATTTAAAGTGGAGATAGACAGATTTTTGAACGATAAGAGAATAAAGGGTTATGGGGAATGGGCAGGGAAGTGGAGCCAAATCCATCAGATCAGTCATGATCTTATTGAATGGTGGAGCAGGCTCGAGGGGCCAAATGGCCTACTCCTGCTCCTGCTCCTATTTCTTATGTTCTTCTGTTCCAGTTGACCTAAACACCGCATCTGGTATTAACCCCCTGGGTGCACCATCGTGGCACATCGACTAGGGAATGGCCTCTGTGCTAAAGCGCTCTAGACTACGCTAACCTTCCTCACAGCACATTCCGGAGCGGTGTCTGTTAAAAATAGAGACACAGCAAAGCAGGTACCACGATCATCCACAGCATTTGGTGTTCAGCATGCCTCTTGTCATATTACACCACACCATCAGGATCTTTTTAAAAGGCAGTGGTCACATCTGTTTTAGACAGGGTGCCTCCTTGGTATCAGGCACAGATCCTGCCTGTTCCATCTTATATATTGCTGTGGCTCAGTGGGTAGCACGCTTGCCTCTGAGTCAGAAGGTTGTGGGTTCAAGTCCCACTCCAGCAACTTAAGCATAATAATCTAGGATGATGTTCCTGAGGGAGTGCTGCACGGGTGGAGGTGTCCTCTTTCGGATGTGCTGCTAAACTGAGGCCCGTCTGCTCGCTCAGATGGACACATGGCATTATTTCAAAGAAGAGCAGGGGAGTTATCCCTGGTGTCCTGGCCAATATTTATCCCTCAATCAACATAACAAAAACAGATTATCTGGTCATTATTACATTGCTGTTTGTGGGAGCTTGATGTGCGCAAGTTAGCCACCCCGTTTCCCACATTACAACAGTGACTACAATACAAGGGCTGGATTTACGGCTTTGATATTTTTGGGGCAATAATGGCAGCGCGGGCAAGTTTGTGCCCGGGAACAGTTTGTGTCTCAGGCAGTAAGTTTAGGCAGCTGGGCCATGAGTCAGAGGGCACTGCGCGAAGGGAGGTTAGGGCATTAGGATGGGAAACTTCCGAGATAAAGACCGTGCCCTGGAGCACTCTGAGAGACGCCTGGGGCAGGAACAAAACCTGAAAAATGTTGTGTATGGAGAAAGAGTCAGACTGAACACGGGGAGCTCAAAATAAAGTATGACATTAGTCTTATATTGCAGGTCTCCAGAGTGCCTCTCCAACCTGTGAAACCTCCTTAAATACCTGTGCTCCCAAGGGATTATGGGATTCCTTAGGACTCCAGGGGATGAGCCCTCTGGTAGCTGTACAGAGTAAATACAAGTTTTCATATATAACAACATTCCCCCCCCCCCAAAGTCAATAGTGTAACTATTTACAATGTGAGTCGATCTGGGGCCCTTCTTGTCCTGGTTGATCGTCTCGGTGTGAAAGCTGGTGTTGTTGAATCATTTGTTGGGCCCTCGTTGGGCTGCTGTGCAGCTGGCCCTGCTGGGCTGCCTGGTGTGTTGTGCCCTTCTGGGCTTTTGTGGATGATGGGTTCTACTTTGTGGTCAACCGTGGTGCCGGTTGCCACTGGTGTGTATGTTGGGGGATCAAAAAAGGTAGGGTCCAAGGTGGGTTGCTCAGGATAGTCCGTGAATCTGCGTTTGATTTGGTCCAAGTATTTCTGGTGAATAAGTCCATTTGAAAGTTTGACCCGAAACACCGTTCTCCTCTCTTTGACCATGACAGTTCCGGGAAGCCACTTGGGACCTTGTCCATAATTTAATACAAATACAGGATCATTGACTTCAATCTCGCGTGACACATTTGTGCTATCATGGTATGCACTTTGTTGAAACCGCCTGCTTTCTACCTGTTCATGTAGATCAGGGTGAACTAACGAGAGTCTTGTCTTAAGTGCTCTTTTCATGAGTAGTTCAGCAGGTGGGATCCCAGTGAGTGAGTGGGGTCTCATGCAGTAGCTAAGCAGGACTTGGGATAGGCGAGTCTGCAGTGAGCCTTCAATTACCCTTTTCAAGCCTTGCTTGATGGTTTGCACTGCTCTCTCTGCCTGACCATTGGACGCTGGTTTAAACGGGGCAGATGTGACATGTTTGATCCCGTTACAGGTCATGAATTCTTTGAACTCAGGGGAACTCAGCACTGGTAAAACATGGCCTGTTGTCGCTCACCAGGACATCGGGTAGGCCGTGTGTGGCAAACATGGCCCGCAGGCTTTCAGTAGTGGCAGCGGACGTGCTAGCCGACATTATCTCACATTCAATCCACTTGGAGTACGCGTCTACAACCACAAGGAACATTTTACCCAAGAACGGGCCTGCATAGTCGACGTATACCCTAAACCGAGCCAAGACCATAAACTTAGCTGCGCCTCCCTGGGTGCATTGCTTAACTGCGAGCATGTATTACATCTGTGAACGCAGGACTCTAAGTCCGCATCGATACCGGGCCACCACATGTGGGATCTGGCTATCGCTTTCATCATTATGATGCCAGGGTGGGTACTGTGGAGGTCATTGATGAAGGTGTCTCTGCCCTTCTTGGGGACCACTACTCGATTGCCCCACATAAGGCAGTCTGCCTGTATAGACATATCATCTTTGCTCCACTGGAACGGCTTTATCTCTTCCTGCATTTCCACTGGGACACTGGATAAGCTCCCGTGAAGCACACAGCTTTTGACTAGAGATAATAAGGGATCCTGGCTTGTCCAGGTTTTGATCTGCCGGGCAGTGACAGGTGATTGCTCACTCTCAACTGCTTCCATAACTGTAGTGTCCCTGTACCTTACCACAAACTCACATAAGGCATGGATATATCAGACACAGTCACTCTGTGACCTTCACCTTTATTGCCAGGACCAAGGAGTGCTGACCCTGGGTGGGACGTCCCCTTTTATACCTGGAAACCCAGGTGAGGAGTGTCTCCCGCAAGTTCACCCCCTGTGGTCAGGGTGTGAATTTCTAGGGTGCAGGTACAGTGTACATGAGTGACAGTTACATGACATGTCATAGCAAGACGGTTAAAAACATGACATCACCTCCCCCCTTAAGTCTTTTTGTTTCAGAGGTTAAGTCTGTCAGGTGGTCGATGCTCTCTCGTGGAGCGCCGCAGTTGTGGCTCTGGTGGCTGAGTCTCGGCACGTGTCTCTGTCACTTGAGGTGATTCCGGCCTGTCCGGGCTGGCCGCAGGGACTGTGCATGCTGAGGACTGTCTTTGTTGCTCGTCCGCTGGCAGTGGTGTGGGTGCCATCTCATGCTCTTCTTCAGGTTCCTCCGTGTCTATGCTGAACCTTTTCTTTACTTGGTCCAAGTGTTTGCGGCATATCTGCCCATTGTTTAGTCGGACCACCATGACTCTATTTCCTTCTTTGCCAATTACGGTGCCCTCAAGCCACTTGGGTCCCAAAACATGGTTAACAACAAATACCGGGTCATCTATTTCTATATACCTCCCCCTTGAGTTTTGATCATGGAGCTCAGTTTGGGACTGGCGTTTGCCCTCAACAATGTCTGCCAGGGCTGGGTGATGGAGGGATAGCTGTGTTTTAAGCGTGCGCTTCATGAGGAGCTTCGCTGGCAGGACTCCTGTGAGTGAGTGCAAGCGGGACCTGTAGGCCAGCAGGAGGCGCGATAGACGGTACTGAAGGGAGGGTCCTTGGATGCGTAGTATGCCCTGTTTTATGACTTGGACCGCCCGTTCTGCCTAGCCATTGGAATCCGGCTTGAACGGCACTGTCCGGACGTGCTTGATACCATTGCCCGACATAAACTCCTGGAATTCGTGGCTGGTGAAACACGGGCCATTGTCGCTGACCAGGATGTCCGGCAATCCATGGGTCGCGAAAACCGTACGCAGACTCTCCACGGTGATGGATGTTGTGCACGAGTTCAATATGATGCACTCGATCCACTTCGAGTATGCATCAACAACGATCAGGAACATTTTCCCCATGAACGGGCCCGCATAGTCAACGTGAATACGTGACCATGATCTTGCAGCTATACTCGGTTGATGGTGGCTTTGTAGTCGCCACAAATCCTAACTGAGCCATCTGCTTTGAGGACGGGAATGATGGGACTTGCCCAGTCGCTGAATTCAACGGCAGAAATGATGCCCTCTCTGAGCAGCCTGTCCAGTTCACATTCAATTTTTTCACGCTTCACATACGGCACCGCTCTGGCTTTGTGGTGCACTGGTCTGGCGTCCGGAGTGATGCGTATCACTACTTTAGTGCCCTTGAATGTTCTGACACCAGGTTGAAACAGTGACCCGAATTTTTGCAGGACCTGTGAGCATGAACTTCACTCCACGGATGAAATGGCGTGCACATCCCCCCATTTCCAATTCATCTCAGCTAGCCAATTCCTCCCCAAAAGCGCGGGGCCATTTCCCGGAACGATCCAGAGAGGCAGCCGGTTCTGTGATCCATTATGTGTTACCACCAAGTTTGCACTGCCCAGCACTGGGATGATCTCTTTGGTGTACATCCGTAGCTGTGTCTCAATGCGTTCCAGTTTGGACCTGCTAGCTCTGTGTGGCCATAGTCTCTCAAATTGTTGGGCACTCATGAGTGACTTGCTAGCTCCCGTATCCAGCTCCATGTGCACCGGGATGCCATTCAGTATGACTTTCATCATCATGGGTGGCGTTTTAGTGTATGAGCTGTGGACGTCAGCCACATGAACCCGCTGAACTTCAGCATCTATGGCTTTACCCCAGGTCTCATCCTGCATTGCAGACCCCTCGTCTGGTCCCTCTGTCTCGCAGATTAGCCTCGCTACTGCCTTTTTGCAAATCCTGGCCAAGTGTCCACTGACATTACAAATCCTACAGGTATATCACTGGAACCTGCAGCTACTCGCAGTGTATCTACCCCCACACCTACAGCATGAGCTGAGATTGAGATTGCTGTTAACAAAAGGACTATTATCAGGCATTCCCCTCTGATTGCCCATTTGGCTGTTTCTAAGCACTCTGGTGGTGGGTGTTAATTGTCCCATCGCGGGACGCATTGTTCCTCGAGATGGTGTGAATTGCCGATCCCCTTTCCATTGTCCTTGTTGCAGGCCCACCCTAGAGCCTGTTGCTGCCTGGGCGGTTTCGAAATGCCCTTGCCTGCCTGCGGGGTCCTGAGCCGCGTTCACCATGTTAACTCCCTGGTCTGACGCCACATTTGGACCAGGGCTGCACATAAATTAGCTTGGTCTCCTCTTCCCCTGCCATAAAACTCTGAGCTATCAACGCCACCCCTTCTAAAGTCAAGTCCTTAGTCTTTATGAGCTTCCTGAAAATGCCGGCATGATTAATGCCCTCGATGAAAAAGTTCCTTAACATCTCCCCACTGCAGGCATCGGAGAACTTACAGAGACTGGCCAAGCGCCGCAGTTCCGCCACGAAGTCCGAGACGTTTTGTCCCTCCCGACGCCGGTGAGAGTAGAACAGGTGCCGGGTCATGTGTACGCTACTCGCTGGCTTGAGATGCTCACTGATCAGCTGGCTGAGCTCTTCAAAGGACTTGTCTGCTGGCTTTTGGGGTGCGAGCAGATCTTTCATCAGTGCATTCGTCTGTGGTCTGCAGCTGGTCAATAGATGCGCCTTTCGTTTTTCAGCCGCTGTCTCTTCCAGCCAGTCCTTTGTGACAAAGCTCTGCTGGAGTCTTTCCACGAAGACGTCCCAGTCCTCACCCACACAGTAACATTCCTCTGTGCCACCGGTGGCCATCCTCGTGGTTCGGTGATTCCCGTTTCTCATCGCCAAATGTAGTATCCCTGCACCTTACTACAAACTCACACAAGGCATGGATATATCAGACACGGTCACTCTGTGACCTTCACCTTTATTGCCAGGACCAAGGACTGCTGACCCTGGGTGTGACCTCCCCTTTTATACCTGGAAACCCAGGTGAGGAGTGTCTCCCGCAAGTTCACCCCCTGTGGTCAGGGTGTGCATTTCTAGGGTGCAGGTACAGTGTACATGAGTGACAGTTACTTGACTATGTCATTGTAAGATGGTTAAATACATGACAATAACCATGGCAAGATCTGCGGGCTGCGCCATTTCAAGATCTGTGGGCAATAGCAGCCAACTGAGAGCATTGGCACAGTTTTCTGTGCCTGGCCTGTGGCGGATGGCGTGGTTGTATGCAGACAACATGAGCGCCCATCTCTGAATACGGGCCGATGTGTTGGTATTTATCTCTTTACTCTTGAAAAACAGGGATATAAGTGGCTTATGGTCAGTTTCCAATTCGAATTTTAGCCCAAACAGGTATTGATGCATTTTCTTTACCCTATAGACACACGCTAACGCTTCTTTTTCAATCATGCTGTAGGCTCTCTCAGCCTTAGACAGACTCCTGGATGCATAAGCAATCGGTTGCAGTTTCCCGAAATCATTAGCTTGTTGCAATACACACCCGGCGCCATATTACAACGCATCGCATGCTAGTACCAAACGCTTACATGGATCATACAACACAAGCAATTTGTTTGAGCATAACAATTTTCTTGCTTTTATAAAGGCATTTTCTTGGTTTTTGCCCTAAACCCATTCGCTCCCTTTTCGTAGTAAGACATATAGTGGTTCAACAGTGTGCTCAGTCCCGATAAGAAGTTACCAAAGTAGTTCAAGAGTCCCAGAAACGACGGCAGCTCCGTCACTTTCTGTGGCCTCAGGCGTTCTCAATTGCCTCCATCTTCGCGTTGGTGGGCCTGATGCCATCCGCCGCAATCCTCCTTCCCAAGAACTCCACTTCAGGCACCAGGAAAATGCACTTCGAACATTTTAACCTGAGCCCAACGCGGTTGAGCCGACTAAGAACCTCCTCCAGGTTCCGCAGGTGCTCGACTGTGTTCCCACCTGTGACCAAGATGTCGTCCTTGAAGACAACGGTGTGCAGGACCAACTTCAGTAAACTTTCCATGTTTCTCTGTAATATCGCCGCCGTTGATCAGATTCCAAACAGGCATTTGTTATAAAGAAAAAGACCTTTGTGCGTGTTGATGCAGGTGAGGGCCTCCGATGATTCCTCCAGTTCCTGCGTCATGTAGGCTGAAGTCAGATCCAGCTTCATGAACGTCTTTCCTCCCGCCAGCATTGCAAAGGGGTCATCGGCCTTTGGTAGTGGGTATTGGTCCTGCAGGGAGAAACGATTGATAGTTACTTTGTAATTGCCACAGATTCTGACGGTGCCATCTCACTTGAGGACTGGGATAAGAGGACTGACCCAGTCGCTGAACTCGATCGGTGAAATGATGCCCTCTCTTTGCAGCCGGTCTAGCTCAATCTCTACCCTTTCTCTCATCATGTACGGTACTGCTCTCGCCTTGTGATATATGGGTTGCGCCCCCGGAATTAGGTGGATCTGCACTTTTGCTCCTTGGAATTTCCCGATGCCTGGTTCAAACAGCGAAAGAAATTTGTTTAAGAACTGGGCACACAAAGTGTCGTCAGTGGGCGATAGCACTCGGATGTCGTCCCAGTTCCAGAGTATCTTTCCCAGCCAGCTCCTACCGAGCAGCGTGGGACCATCACCTGGTACCACCCAGAGCGGTAGCTTGTGTACCACTCCATCGTTGGAGACCTTTACGGTAGCACTGCCAATTACAGGAATCAGTTCTTTCATGTAAGTTCTTAGTTTCGTGCAAACTGGAGTTAAGACTGGCCTTGAGGCCTTGTTGCACCACAACCTTTCGAATGTCTTTTTGCCCATGATGGACTGGCTCGCACTCGTGCCCAGCTCCATTGACACCAGGAGTCCATTTAGTTCAACATTCAGCATTATCGGGGGACAATTGGAGGTGAATGTGTGCACCCCATGTACCTCTGCCTCCTTGATCTGAGGCTCTGGTTCGTCGTGATGCTCCGTGGATCTGTCCTCCTCTGCAACATAGTGGTTTGCAGGTTTAACAGGCTTTGCAGCTCGCCTGCACACTTGTTGGAGGTGTCCCATTTTTCCACAGCCCTTGCAAACGTACTCTTTGAATCGGCATGAATGGAAACAATGATCACCCCCGCAGCGCCAACAAGGTGTTAATGGCCTTGCATTCATCACCCTTGATGGTGGACTCTGAGACATCTGCAGACGTGTAGCTACAGGTATGTGTGACCTGCCCTGTACGTTATGATTCAAAAACAACATCACTTTGTTCACAGTACATGTAGCAGCACTTGTGTGCTGAGAGATTTGCTTTGTATTGCCACTGGTGGCAATGAATGCCTGGGCTATCGCTGTGGCCTTACTCAAGGTTGGGGTCTCTACAGTCAAAAGTTTGTGAAGTATGGTTTCGTGGCCAATACCAAGTACGAAAAAGTCTCTGAGCATGTGCTCCAAATGTCCTTCAAATTCGCAATGCCCTGCAAGACATCTTAGCTCGGCGACATATCTCGCCACTTCCTGGCCTTCAGACCTTTTGTAGGTGTAGAACAGGTACCTCGCCATCAGAACGCTTTCCTTCGGGTTCAAATGATCTCGGACCAGTGTGCACAAATCGTCGTATGATTTGTACGTGGTTTTCGCTGGAATGAGCAGATTCTTCATGAGGCCATATGTTGATGCCCCACAGACGGTGAGGAGGATCGCCCTTTGTTTGGCAGTGCTCTTTTCCCCATCTAGCTCGTTGGCCACGAAGTATTGGTCAAGTCGCTCCACAAAGGTTTCCCAATCAACTCTCTCCGAGAATTTCTCCAGGATGCCCACTGTTCTCTGCATCTTTGGGTTCAATATCTGTATCTCATCACCAGTTGTAATGTATGGAGAAAGAGTCAGACTGAACACTGTGAGCTCAAAGTAAAGTGTGACCGTAGTCTTTTATTGCAGGTCTCCAGAGTGCCTCTCCAACCTATGAAGCCTCCTTAAATACCTGCACTCCCAAGGGATTATGGGATCCCTTGGGACTCAAGGGGATAAGCCCTCTGGTGGCTGTACAGAGTAAATACAAGTTTACATATATAACAAAAAAAACACAAAAACATTCCCAAAACATTGCCCACATCACCACAACACAACTTGCAAAAACAATTTAAAGTAAAAACATTCACACATACCTTACGAGTCTTTTACCTACCTCTCTGCTGTCGGCATTGTTGGACTGCCCTGAATTCTCAGGCGGTCAGTGCAAGGCGCACTTCGGGACGGTCGGGTCTGCAATAGTCCAAACTCGCACCGGTTTTTGCAACCAGGCGCGTTGCACACCGGATGCAGTTCTTCTGGGGGGTGCTGCTCTGTCCCGCCACTAAACCGGACCCGAGGATCGCTGTTGGGAGCTGGAGGCTGACGGCCGCCATTACCGCCACTCTAGGGTGAAAAAAGGAGCGGAGAGGAGCCAAAAATCAACGCCTAAAAGTACTTCATTGGCTGTAAAGCGCTTTAAGACATTGCGGTGGTCATGAAAGCCGCTATATAAATGTAAGTCTTTCTTTCTTAATGTACCAGTTTTAAGATCACTGTGGCCTGTAAACTGGGTATTTGAGACAACAAATTCTGATTTTCATTCCATAGTTGTATACAGCTGATTTTTCCAGTATAATAGGGACATTTCCATGGATACGGGAGCACCATGACGGACTAAGAGGAGTGAGCCCCAACTTCCCCTTTAACACTCACTCCTGACCTGGCGGAGTCGAGGAGGAGGCCAGCTGGTGTATCTGGTGCAGGGAGAGAAGGCAACAAAGAAGTAAAAAGAAATCGAAGTGTGACATCACAGCTAAGGGGGTTTAGTGTCCCTGACTACGATGTGTGCACGAAGTGTGTACAGCTGCAGCTCCTGACAGACTGCATTGCGGCACTGGAGCTGCACATGGATTCACTCTGGAGCATCCGTGATGCTGAGGATGTCATGAACAACATGTTTAGACACACTGCAGGTAAAGGTTACACCGGCAGATAGGGAATGGGTGACCATCAGGAAGAGCAGTGGAAGGAAGGTAGTGCAGCGGTCCCCTGCGGTCATCTCCCTCCAAAACAGATACACCTGCTTGGATGCTGTTCGGGGGGATGACTCATCAGGGGAGGGCAACAGCAGCCAAGTTCATGGCACCGTGGGTGGCTCTGCTGCATAGGAGGGCAGGAAAAAGAATGGGAGAGCGATAGTGATAGAGGATTCTATTGTAAGGGGAATAGATAGACATTTCTGCAGTCGCAACCGAGACTCCAGGATGGTATGTTGCCTCCCTGGTGCAAGGGTCAAGGATGTCTTGGAGCAGCTGCAGGGCATTCTGGAGGGGGAGGGTGAACAGCCAGTTGTCGTGATGCATATAGGTACCAACGATATAGGTAAAAAACGGGATGAGGTCCTACAAGCTGAATTTAGGGAGCTAGGAGTTAAATTAAAAAGCAGGACCTCAAAAGTAGTAATCTCAGGATTGCTACCAGTGCCATGTGCTAGTCAGAGTAGAAATAGCAGAATAGCTCAGATGAATACGTGGCTTGAGGAATGGTGCAAGACAGAGGGATTCAAATTCCTGGGATATTGGAACCGGTTCTGGGGGAGGTGGGACCAGTACAAAACGGACAGTCTGCACCTGGGGAGGACCGGAACCGATGTCCTTGGGGGAGTGTTTGCTAGTGCTGTTGGGGAGGGGTTAAACTAATATGGCAGGGGGATGGGAATCTATGCAGGGAGACAGAGGGAAGTAAAATGGAGGCAGAAGCAAAAGATAGAAAGGCGAAAAGTAAAAGTGGAGGGCAGAGAAATCCAAGGCAAAAATCAAAAAGGGCCACATTACAACAAAATTCTAAAGGGACAATGAGTGTTAAAAAGACAAGCCTGAAGGCTCTGTGTCTCAATGCAAGGAGTATTCGTAATAAGGTGGACGAATTTAACTGCGCAGGCAACTATTAACGAATATGATATAATTGGGATGAAGGAGACATGGCTCCAGGGTGACCAAGGTTGGGGACTCAACATCCAGGGGCATTCAACATTCAGGAAGGATAGACAGAAAGGAAAAGGAGTTGGGGTAGCGTTGTTGGTTAAAGAGGAAATTAACGCAATAGTAAGGAAGGACATTAGCTTGGATGATGTGGAATCTGTATGGGCAGAGCTGCCGAATACCAAAGGGCAGAAAACGCTAGTGGGAGTTGTGTACAGACCACCAAACAGTCGTAGTGAGGTTGGGGATGGCATCAAACAAGAAATTAGGGATGCGTGCAATAAAGGTACAGCAGTTATCATAGGCGACTTTAATCTACATATAGATTGGGCTAACCAAACTGGTAACAATACAGTGGAGAAGGATTTCCTGGAGTGTATTAGGGATGGTTTTCTAGACCAATATGTCGAGGAGCCAACTAGAGAGCTGGCCATCCTAGACTGGGTGTTGTGTAATGAGAAAGGACTAATTAGCAATCTTGTTGTGCGAGGCCCCTTGGGGAAGAGTGACCATAAAATGGTAGAATTTTTTATTAAGATGGAGAGTGACAGAGTTAATTCAGAGACATGGATCCTGAACTTAAGGAAAGGTAACTTCGATGGTATGAGACGTGAATTGGCTAGGCTAGACTGGCAAATGATACTTAAAGGGTTGACAGTGGATAGGCAATGACAAACATTTAAAGGTCACATGGATGAACTTCAACAATTGTATATCCCTGTCTGGAGTAAAAATAAAATAGGGAAGGTGGCTCAACCGTGGCTAAGAAGGGAAATTAGGGATAGTGTTAAATCCAAGGAAGAGGTACATAAATTGGCCAGAAAAAGCAGCAAACCTGAGGACCGGGATAAATTTAGAATTCAGCAGAGGAGGACAAAGGGTTTAATTAGGAGGGGGAAAATCGAGTATGAGAGGAAGCTTGCAGGGAACATAAAAAGTGACTGCAAAAGCTTCTATAGATATGTGAAGAGAAAAAGACTAGTGAAGAAAAACGTAGGTCTCTTGTAGTCAAAATCAGGTGACTTTATCATGGGGAACAAAGAAATGGCAGATCAATTGAACAAATACTTTGGTTCTGTCTTCACTAAGGAAGCCACAAATAACCTTCCAGATATACTAGGGGTCCGAGGGTCTAGTGAGAAGGAGGAATGGAAGAGAATCCTTATTAGTCAGGAAATTGCCTGATAGGCTGCATCCCAGAGTACTTAAGGAAGTGGCCCTAGAAATAGTGGATGCATTGGTGATCATTTTCCAACATTTTATTGACTCTGGATCAGTTCCTCTGGACTGGAGGGTAGCTAATGTAACCCCACTTTTTAAAAAAGGAGGGAGAGAGAAAACAGGGAATTATAGACCGGTTAGCCTGACATCGGTGGTGGGGAAAATTATTAAAGATGAAATAGCAGAGCATTTGGAAAGCAGTGATAGGATTAGTCCAAATCAGCATGGATTTATGAAAGGGAAATCATGCTTAACAAATCTTCGAGAATTTTTTGAGGATGTAACTAGTAGAGTGGACAAGGGAGAAGCAATGGATGTGGTGTATTTGGACTTTCAAAAGGCTTTTGACAAGGTTCCACACAAGAGATTAGTGTGCAAAATTAAAGCACATGGTATTGGGGGTAATGAATTGACATGGATAGAGAACTGGTTGGCAGACAGGAAGCAGAGAGTCGGGATAAATGGGTCCTTTTCAGAATGGCAGGCAGTGACTAGTGGGGTGCCGCAGATTTCAGTGCTGGGACCCCAGCTCTTTACAATATACATTAATGATTTAGATGATGGAATTGAATGTAATATCTCCAAGTTTGCAGATGACACGAAGCTGGGTGGCAGTGTGAACTGTGAGGAGGATGCTAAGAGGCTGCAGGGTGACTTGGACAGGGTAGGTGAATGGGCAAATGCATGGCAGATGCAGTATAATGTGGATAAATGTGACGTTTTCCACTTTGGTGGAAACATTATAAGGACACCCTCAAAGCCTCCCTGGTAAAGTACGACATCACCACTGACACCTGGGGGACCCTGGCCACAGACCACCCAAGGTGGAGAAAGTCCATCCGGGAGGGCGTTGAGCTCTTCGAGTCTCAACACAAAGAGCATGAAGAGGCCAAGCACAGACAGCGGAAGGAGTGCGTGGCAAACCAGCCCCACCGACCCCTTCCCTCGACAAATGTCTGTCCCACCTGTATCAGGGTCTGTGGCTCTCGTATCGGATTGTTCAGCCATCAAAAAACTCACTTTGGAAGTGGAAGCAAGTCTTCTTCGATCCTGAGGGACTGCCTATGATGATGATGATGGCTCGGAGATCTCTCCTGCTGCAATGGGATGGGTGTCCGTGGGCCGAGGAAGCCAGCGACTAATTGCCCTGCAGTATCTGAGACGCACAGATCGGTCCTGCTGCTGGCTGCGAGGGGTTGGGTGGGGGGAGGAAAGAGAGGTGTAGGAGTGAGGAGGGACACATGGAGCGAAGGTTGGGAGGTGGGGGTGGGGAGAGTGTTGTTGGGGTTGCAGGAGTGAGGAGGGACACATTTTTTTTTTTATTTTTTTTATATAAATTCGTAGCCAATCGTTTCCAATTCTTTGTCAAGTCACAAACGCCAGAGGTCACCCTGCACCAGTCAAGGATCACTCTGCGCCAATGCTCTTAGCCAAAAGGCCTAGAGCCACTGCACCGTTCCTGGAAGTACTGCAATACCAGGTTCGTGCCATGGAGGTGGATGGGTCAGGTCCCCCACACACCTCCGTGGAGGTGGATGGGTCAAGCCATCCCACCCACCTCCTGTTTACAAAAATGTAAGCATATATCTTCCTGACCAGGGAGAAACCACCCGGAGGTCATGGTGGCTGGTCAGGTTAGTTATGCAGATCTTAGCCAAAAGGCCAAAAGGAGTGAGGAGGGACACATGGAGCGAAGGTTGGGAGGTGGTGGGGGAAGAGTGTTGTTGAGGGTGTGGGAGACAGCGGTGGGTTAGGGTGGTTTACACCACGTTACATCGGTCGTGGGTAAAATGATGGAATCAATTATTAAGGATGTCATAGCAGTGCATTTGGAAAGAGGTGACATGATAGGTCCAAGTCAGCATGGATTTGTGAAAGGGAAATCATGCTTGACAAATCTTCTGGAATTTTTTGAGGATGTTTCCAGTAGAGTGGATAAGGGAGAACCAGTTGATGTGATATATTTGGACTTTCAGAAGGCGTTCGACAAGGTCCCACGCAAGAGATTGATGTGCAAAGTTAGAGCACATGGGATTGGGGGTAGTGTACTGACATGGATTGAGAACTGGTTGTCAGACAGGAAGCAAAGAGTAGGAGTAAATGGGTACTTTTCAGAATGGCAGGCAGTGACTAGTGGGGTACCGCAAGGTTCTGTGCTGGGGCCCCAGCTGTTTACACTGTACATTAATGATTTAGATGAGGAGATTAAATGTAGTATCTCCAAATTTGCGGATGACACTAAGTTGGGTGGCAGTGTGAGCTGCGAGGAGGATGCTGTGAGGCTGCAGAGCGACTTGGATAGGTTAGGTGAGTGGGCAAATGCATGGCAGATGAAGTATAATGTGGATAAATGTGAGGTTATCCACTTTGGTGGTAAAAACAGAGAGACAGACTATTATCTGAATGGTGACAGATTAGGAAAAGGGGAGGTGCAAAGAGACCTGGGTGTCATGGTACATCAGTCATTGAAGGTTGGCATGCAGGTGCAGCAGGCGGTTAAGAAAGCAAATAGCATGTTGGCCTTCATAGCAAGGGGATTTGAGTACAGGGGCAGGGAGGTGTTGCTACAGTTGTACAGGGCATTGGTGAGGCCACACCTGGAGTATTGTGTACAGTTTTGATCTCCTAACCTGAGGAAGGACATTCTTGCTATTGAGGGAGTGCAGCGAAGGTTCACCAGACTGATTCCCGGGATGGCGGGACTGACCTATCAAGAAAGACTGGATCAACTGGGCTTGTATTCACTGGAGTTCAGAAGAATGAGAGGGGACCTCATAAAAACATTTAAAATTCTGACGGGGTTGGACAGGTTAGATGCAGGAAGAATGTTCCCAATGTTGGGGAAGTCCAGAACCAGAGGTCACAGTCTAAGGATAAGGGGTAAGCCATTTAGGACCGAGATGCGGAGGAACTTCTTCACCCAGAGAGTGGTGAACCTGTGGAATTCTCTACCACAGAAAGTTGTTGAGGCCAATTCACTAAATATATTCAAAAAGGAGTTAGATGAGGTCCTTACTACTCGGGGGATCAAGGGGTATGGCGAGAAAGCAGGAATGGGGTACTGAAGTTGAATGTTCAGCCATGAACTCATTGAATGGCGGTGCAGGCTAGAAGGGCCGAATGGCCTACTCCTGCACCTATTTTCTATGTTTCTATGTTTCTAACAGCCAGTCCCTGACAGAAGCACGTTAATACCAAACAGTTAGTCCTCCTTTGGCTTGTTTACGATAAAAGAGCTCCGTATAAAGCATTTGCTTAGGGAGTCTCGTATCTGGCATGCGAACTATGTGGCCTGCCCAGCAAAGCTGATCGAGTGTGGTCAGCGCTTCAATACTGGGGATGTTAGCCTGGTCGAGGACACTGATGTTGGTGCGCTTGTCCTCCCAGGGGATTTGCAGGATCTTGCCGAGACATCGTTGGTGATATATCTCCAGCGACTTGAGGTGCCTCTATACATTGTCCATGCCTCAGATCCATACAGGAGGGCGGGTATTACTACAGGCCTGTAGACCATGAGCTTTGAGGGCCTGGGATTCAAACACACTTTTCCTCAGATGGCCAAAGGCTGCACTGGCACACTGGAGGCGATGTTGAATCTCTGCATCAATGTCTGCCTTAGTTGAAAGGAGGCTCCCGAGATATGGGAAATGGTCCACGTTGTCGAGGGCTGCGCCGTGGATCTTGATGATGGGAGGGCAGTGCTATGCGGCGGTGACAGGCTGGTGGAGGACCGTAGGCGGCGAATATCGCCCGTAGACATTCTACCGTGGCAGCGGATATGCTTGAATTGAGAATGTCACACTCGATCCATTTGGAGTAGGAAAACATTATTCCCATGAAAGGACCTGCGTAGTCCACATGGATGCATGACCAAGGCTTGGCGGGCCATGGCCAGGGGCTAAAGGTGGCTTCACTGGGCACATTGCCCAGCTGGGCACACGTGTTGCACCTGCGAACACAAAGTTCCAGATCTGTGTCTATCCCTGGTCAACAAACGTGTGACCTGGCAATTGCCTTCATGATGACAATGCCCGAGTGCTCATTGTGGAGTTCTCTGATGGACACCTCTTTGCCCATCTGGGACATGACTACGCGGTTTCCCCACAGTAGGCAATCGGCCTGAATCGAGAGTTCATCCCTGCGCCTGTGAAATGGTTTAAATTCCTCAGGGCATGCCCTGTACATGGCTGCCCAGTCCCCATTCAGGACACATTACTTGACTAGAGACAATAGCGGGTCTCTATTTGTCCAGACTTTAATCTGACGGGCTGTCACGGATGAGCCTTCGCTTCCGAAAGCTTCAACAGCCATGACCATCTCAGCAGCATGCTCAGTAGCCCCTTCAGTGGTGGCTAGTGGGAGCCTGCTGAGTGCATCAGCGCAGTTTTCAGTGCCCGGTCTGTGCCGAATTGTATAGTTATAGGCGGCTAACATGAGTGCCCACCTCTGTATGCGGGCCGATGCGTTTGCATTTATGGCCTTGTTGTCAGCCAAAAGGGACGTTAGGGGTTTGTGATCTGTCTCCAGCTCAAATTTCCTGCCAAACAGGCACTGGTGCATTTTCTTTACAGCATATACACATGCGAGTGCCTCCTTTTCTACCATCCCGTAACCCCTTTCTGCCTGGGACAGACTTCTGGAGGAAGAAGCTACCGGCTGTAACTAACCCTTGACATTGACATGCTGCAACACACACCCGACACCATAGGATGATGCATCGCACGTTAACACAAGTTTCTTACATGGGTCGTATAGTGTTAACAGAGTGTTGGAACATAACAAATTGCGTGCTCTATTAAAAGCCCTTTCCTGGCTGTCCCCCTTGACCCATTCGCGACCTTTGCATAGGAGCATGTGCAGCGGCTCTAGCAGCATGCTAAATTTGAGAAGAAAGTTGCCAAAGTAGTTCAGGAGCCCTAGGAACGAACGCAGCTCCGTCGTGTTACGGGGTCTGGGTGCTCTCTGGATCGCTTCCGTCTTGGACGCAGTAGGGCTGATCCCGTCTGCTGCTACCCTCATCCCCAGGAATTCTACCTCTGGAGCTAGGAAGACGCACTTCGCCTTTTTCAGTCGTAGACATATCCGGTCCAGTCTGCGTAGCACCTCCTCCAGGTTGTGGAGGTGTTCTTCAGTATCGTAACCCGTGATGAGGATGTCGTCCTGAAAAACCACCGTCCCTGGAATCGACTTGAGGAGGCTTTCCATATTTCGTTGGAAGATCGCGGCGGCCGAGCGAATCCCGAACAAACATCGCTCAAACAACCCCTTGTATGTCGTGATGGTGGTCAGCTTCTTCGACTCACTCACCAGTTCCTGGGTCATGTAAGCTGACGTCAGGTCCAATTTTGAAAAAAGTTTGCCACCGGATAGCGTCGCAAAGAAGTCCTCCGCTCTTGGTAGCGGGTACTGGTCTTGGAGTGACACCCGATTGATGGTGGCCTTGTAATCACCACATATCCTGACCGACCCATCTGCCTTGAGCACCGGTACGATTGGGCTCGCCCAGTCACTGAATTCGACTGGCGAGATGATGCCTTCCCTCAGCAGGTGGTCCAATTCACCTTCTATCTTTTCCCACATCATGTACGGCACCGCTCTGGCCTTGTGGTGTACTGGCCTGGCGTCTGGGTTTATGTGAATCACTACCTTGGCCCCCATGAAAGTGCCGATGCCGGGTTGAAATAATGAGTCAAATTTGTCCAGGATCTGTGAGCATGATACTCGCTCCACAGCTGAAATTGCATTGACATCTCCCCATTTCCAGTTCATGACAGCAAGCCAACTCCTCCCCAGTAGTGCGGGACCATCCCCTGGGACAATCCAGAGTGGCAACCTGTTCTCCGAATCTTTGTGGGTCATGACTACCGTGGCGCTGCCTAGCACCGGAATGATCTGCTTTGTGTAAGTCTGTAGCTGTGCGTCAATCGGCGATAATTTTGGCCTCCTGGCCTTGGATGCCCACAACTTTTCGAACTGTTTGATACCCATCAAGGACTGTCTGGCCCCCGTGTCTAGCTCCATTGATACTGGGATGCCATTGAGGAGCACTTTCATCATTATCAGTGGCGTCCTGGTGTATGAACTGTATATGTGCTCCACATGAACTCACTGAACTTCAGCTTCGAGTGATTTCCCCCAGCGATCATTTCTGCAATTTCTGCAGGTATTTTGCTCATCTCTGCAAACTCCGGCTGAGTGTGTGCCTCCACACCTCCAACATGAGCTGTTGTTGGAAACAAAAGGTCCCTTGCCAGTCAATCGTCCCTGACTGCCCCTGAATGCGCCATTAACAGGTGTTGATGGCCCCATTACTGGCCGCATTGTCCCTTGCAATGGCGTGAATCGCCATTCAACTTGCCATTGTCTCTGTCGAACTCCCCCTCTGGGTTCGACTACATGTTGGGGCATGCCCGATTGCCCTTGTCTGCCTGGAGAACTGTGTGCTGCTTTAACAATGTTGAATCTCTGTCCCAACCATTCCTTAACACAGTACCTCTCGTCTGCTCTGCTAGTGGCCATGCTCGCGTGGTTTAAATCCCAGTTTCTCGTCGCCATTGATACATCCTTACTATGCAGTATAAATGCACACGAGGCCCATGCTTGAGAGAAGGTCAGTCTGTGACCTGTCCTTTATTTCTTAGCACTCAAGTGATGAAGCTGGGTGGAGCTTCCCCTTTTATACCTGAAGGTCCAGGTTAGGAGTGTTTCCCACCTAGTGGTCAGTGTTCTCACAGTGTACAACTTAGGTCAGATTATACATGGGTTACAATGCTAGTTGAATACATGACACTTTGTCTTACGGATGTTAAGCGTAAGGCCCATGCTTTCATATGCCTCAGTGAATACATTGACTATGTCCTGGACTTCAGCCTCTGAATGTGCGCAGACGCAGGCATTGCCCGCATACTGCAGCTCAACGACAGAGGTTGAGGTGATCTTGGACCTGGCCTGGAGGCGGCGTAGGTTAAACAGCTTCCCACTGGTTCTGTAATTTAGTTCCACTCCAGCAGGAAGCTTGTTGACTGTGAGGTGGAGAATGGCGGCAAGGAAGATTGAGAAGAGGGTTGGAGCAATAACGCAGCCCTGTTTGACCCCGGTCAGGACGTGGATTGGGTCTGTAATGGATCCATTGGTAAGGATCACGGCCTGCATGTCGTCATGAAGCAGCCGAAGGATGTTGACAATCTTTTGGGGGCATCCGAAACAGAGGAAGACGCTCCATAAACCCTCACGGTTGACAGTGTCAAAGGCCTTTGTAAGATCGAAAAAGGCCATATTTAAGGTGCTGTTCCCTGCATTTTTCCTGCAACTGTCACGCTGCAAAAATCATGTCTGTTGTGCCCCGTAGGGGACGAAATCCGCACTGTGACTCCGGGAGGAGCTCCTCGACCACAGGGAGAAGACGATTGAGGAGAACTTGAGCGACAACTTTCCCAGTGGCTGATAGCAGGGAGATTGCCCTGTAGTTGTGGCAGTCGGACTTGTCCCCTTTTTTCAAGTCGTCACAATCACAGCATCTCTGAGATCTCCCAGCATGCTCTCCTCCCTCCAGATGAGAGAGATGAGGTCATGTATACACGCCAACAGCGCCTCTCCGCCATATTTTAGCGCCTCAGCAGGGATTCCATCCGCTCCCGCATGCTGCGGGATGGAGTCGAGAACATTATACAGCCAGCGCCTCACAACCAATCTGGCGTGCCTTGATGACTCTGAGATGCTGATTGCCCATAACGCTTTGTCTGCCCTCCAGGCCTCTATAACCAGTGCCTGTGAAGAGACACTTGGTCACTCAACCAGAAAATATCAGGACTGGTTTGATGAAAATGATCGCAAGTGCAAAGCATTTCTGAGCCTCAAGCAACAACCCAACTCGGGAGCTGCAAAACAACATTACAGACGGCTCGAGGCTCAGGTCCAACAAAAAACCCGGGACCTAAAGAACAGGTGGTGGATGGAGAAAGCACAGGAGATACAACAACTGGTCGACAGCCACGATATGCGAGGATTCTTCGCTGCAGTCAAGGCCACCTACGGTCAAAACTCCCAAGGCCCCAACCCACTCTTGGCCAAGAACAGGGAAACACTCATCAAGGACACCGAGGCTGTCAGGGCCCGATGGAAGGAGCACTTTGAAGATCTCTCCGAGTCACGACACACCACACCAGCACGCCCCTTGGTCATGGCTAGGTGCGGAAGGCAGGCACGACTGAAGGGGTGAGAGATGTCTATCTTTTGCAGGTGTTCCTAAATGTTGTGTGGTGATGTGATAATGGACCATGATTCAGTTTTAATGTTAAGTAATAAACTTTATTGAAACATTTGCAATGTACATTACTTTAGTGCAATAATAAAAGCATTTTTGTCATGATTCATTTTCAATATACAATATATTTCATTGAAATCTTACAATGTACTTTACTTTAGTGCAATAAAATTATTCTTGTATCAAAATTTAATTTGATATGACTCTTTCCGATCACTTAAAAACTCCAAATATTTGTAAAGTTTTAAAGTTATAAAACTTAGTAAATTTCAATTTGTGAACAAGATCACTGAAAAACCTTAAGATAACTTTTAACACAGTAAATTTAAACAACTTATTAAATGTGAACACATTTACACTTTAAGATCACTTAAAAACTCTAAGATCACTTATATACTTGTAAAGTTACAAAACTTAGTAAACAGTTTCAATTTGAAAACAGTTACAAAGTGGCATCAACAACTACAACAACAATAGCAGCAAAGAAAGGCTGCACCCAGCTCTCATCCACATCTCGGTGAATGTGCACTGCCTCATTTGGGCGGGGGTGGGGCTGGTGGTGGTGGTGGGGCGGGGGGGAGACGGGGAGGGAGGGGGGAGAGAGGAGGGGCCCAGCTTGGGTCTCTACAGAGGCTGATACGGGGATTGCAGTGGGAGTGGCATTTGATTGGCTGGGATGTGTGCCCTTATTGTAGCAGCTAACTACCTGATGGCCTCTGCCAGCGTTTGCGCTGCTCCTGAGATTCGCACACTCAGTTCACGTGGCATAACTGCTATTTGTCCAGACAGTGCTGCTAACTCATCACCAACCCCTCTGATGGTGCCCTCGAGTGAACGGGTAAGGCCATTGCTCTCCACACCCAATGCAATAACCTCAAGCGCATCTGTTGAACGCTGCATCTCAGGAGAGCCTATTCAGATTCTCCTTCCTCTCGCCCCGGCTCTGCCTCGCGGCACCCCTCCAGTGTGGGGCTCAGGCTGGGACGGTGGGGCCCTGGGTGTTCCACGCTGCATTCCACCTCCACCACTGGGACCCTCTACCTCTGACAGTGGGACCCTGGGTGTTACAAGCTGCATTCCGCCACCACCACTGGGACCCTCTACCTCTGACAGTGGGACCCTAGGTGTTCCACGCTGCATTCCACCTCCACCACTGGGACCCTCTACCTCTGGCAGTGGGACCCTGGGTGTTACAAGCTGCATTCCGTCACCACCACTGGGACCCGCAACCTCGGAACCTGTGAAATCATGGAATGTCGTACCATAACTTACATCACTAAACGGGGATGGGTACGAGAGGAGACAATGGCCTACCGCATCAAAATTTAAAGCACTACGCAAGGATGGGGGGGGTGGATGAAAGAGTGGACAAGAACTCATGGTATTGTCTGGGAGAGTGAGGCCCTGCACTATGGACTGATCCATATTACGATCAACATTCTCCCCTGAACATATATCCATGCCCTCCTCTCCCCCGCACCGCTTTTGTGGTGTATGTAGCACACAAATCACTGACTCCACACGGTCTGGTGTAAGTCTAACTGCTGTGACCTTCGACCTTTATTGTTCAGCTCCAGAGTGCCCCCCAGGTGTGGTGGTCAGCCTTATATAGTCCTTGTTACAGGTGCTACCAGGGTTTCCCACCGCAGCGCCCTCTGTGGTGTGGCATAGTACTTACATTACATTTAAGGTACTGGGACGATACACACATCATTACATAACATCACCTTCCTCCCCCCCCATCTAGACGCAGGACAACGATCCACACATCATTACATAACATCACACTTGTCCAACGGAAGGCAGGTGGGCATAGACAGTGCGTTAGTATGGTACATATTATCTGGTACATTAACTGGTTATTGACTGGTAGCGGAACCTTGATTTCCTTGTTAGCCGTTATCATTAATTGTACTTCATCCATTATTTTACACAAATACAGTGGCCATTCAGCATAAAAAAGGTAATTCTTATTATAAATTCATTATCTCACATTAATATAGCTCATTTTAGACTCGCTCTGCCAAACAGAAGTCCTTTGTGGGGACCACCTCTTTGTAAGGCCCTTTTAAGACTCCCAGGTGCATTTCCTCTTTAAGGCGCCATCTTTGATGCAGGAGGATTCCACGAGGCTTCTCCTTGGGCGCCGCCATCTTTGATGCTCTGCAGCTCCAACACGAGACCGCCGCCATCTTCTTCTCTGCCGCTCCGAATGCCCTCCGCCGTCGCAGCCTCCGCTCCCCTCTGCTGCCACCTGACTTGCCGCCTCTCCTGCGGCCGTCGTGGCCTCTCCAGCGGCCACACTTGCCGCCTCCCCAGCGGCTGCCATGGCCGCCCGACACTAACAGCTCCTCGGCGGGGCCCGCCCAACGGCCTCTTCCTCTGCGGGGCTCTTCCGAACCGCCGGCCCCTGGATCTCTCAGCACCCCGCCCGCAACGCCCCGCTGGCTCACCCCCTCCCCCACTAGGCCCCTCTGTGCAGGGCTGCTTGCCTGTGGGGGCTGAGGCTGCAGGATCTCTGTGTGAGGTCCGGGCCTGGGACTTGCCTGTGGGGATTAAGGCTGCATGGTCTCTGTGTGAGGTCCGGGGCTGGGACTTGCCTGTGGGTGGATTGAGGCTGCAGCTCCAGCTCGGTCGGCGCTGCTCTCTGGGGACCCGGGGCACGGCAGCACCCCGGGGAGCAGCAGCCTGTGGAGGAATGAAGTCTTCCCAGCTCCCACGGACCTTCCCCATCCACCTCCGGCCGAGGAGTGTCGGCCCATCGCCTGCAACGACCCACAGAGGTAAAGCGTGTGTCTCGTCCACGTGGGATACCTGCACCATCGCTCTGCCAAGAACAGGTATCAGTTCCCTGGTGTAGGTACGCAGCTTCGCCGTGACCGGGACCAGCTTGGGTCGTGCAGCTGGGTTAATCCACAGTTTATCAAAAGTTCTCTGACTCATCAACGACGGACCCGAGCCCGTGTCCACTTCCATACTTACTGGGACTCCGTTGATTTTTACTTCCCTTATCACTGGGGGCGAATCGTCGGTGCACATATACAGTCCCAACACCTCATCATCTTCTGCCTGCTCCTTTCTGAACAGTGGATCATCCCCCATTTCCTCAGCCACATGGTGAGTCCGATTTCTTTTACACATATGCTGAAGATGGCCTTTAACGTGGCAGGTATTGCACGTGTACTCCGCAAACCTGCACCGGTGAGCTCCATGGCTTCCTCCACAACGCCAGCATGGTACTGCTTGATTGGCCCCCCTCAGCGGACTCTGAGCTCCAGGATCCCGAGGTCCATGCTCTCTGCCCCGGGCAGAGCCACGTTCTGCAGTTTTGTCCGTGGTGGGCGCTATCCTGTGGACAGTGCCTGCCGGGTTCGAGACTATGTGGATTATTTGCTTGGTGCTGCAAGTCGAGGTCATATATGCCCGGCTGATGGCAATGGCCTTTGTCAGAGTGACTGTGGGTTCCGTGGCTAGCAGCTTGTGAAGGAGGCCCTCGTGGCCAATCCCCATAACGAAAACGTCCCGCAACGCCTCGTCAAGGTGTGCTCCAAAATCACACGGCGCCGCGAGTCTCCTGAGGTCCGCAGCATATTTGGTGACATCCTGACCCTCAGGTCTACAGTGATGGTAGAATTTGTATCTGGCCGTGAGGATGCTCTCCTTCGGTTTCAACTGGTCACGAATGAGTTCAGTCAGCTCCTCGTATGACTTGTCCCTGGCGCTCCCGGGTGCCAGCAAATCCCTGAGACAGTAAACCTCATCTCCACAACTGGAGAGCAATATCGCCTTACGCTTCTCTCTCATTGCGTATGTGTCCTCCGTCAGGTCATTTGCTGTGAAGTAGTACTCGAGCCTTTCCGTAAAGCCTCCCAATCATTGCCCACAGTAAAATCCTTTAGCGAGCCCAGAGTAGCCATGGTTGCGTGGAGTTCATCCGCTTCCTCGTTGCCAATGTGGTGTATGTAGCACACAAATCACTGACTCCACACGGTCTGGTGTAAGTCTAACTGCTGTGACCTTCGTCCTTTATTGTTCAGCTCCAGAGTGCCTCCCAGGTGTGGTGGTCAGCCTTATATAGTCCTTGTTACAGGTACTACCAGGGTTTCCCACCGCAGCGCCCTCTGTGGTGTGGCATAGTACTTACATTACATTTAAGGTACTGGGACGATACACACATCATTACATAACAGCTTTGATCTTGATCGCACGCATCTGAATCTTCTTCTGAATCTTCTGGATTGGCATCATGTTCTGCAAAATATAACCAAACAGTCAAATGGTTCGCAGCATAGGAGGTGGCAGGATGGGTGACGTGAGTAGTCTCGCACGTAGCAGGCCAGGCAGCAGGTTGATTTGAAGGGTTACGATGTATTTTCAGGACTTACCCTCTCCCAAGTGTGTGGGCCCAGCTTGTGCAGTACTGATTGCTTTTCTCCAGGAAGGACCCATCAGGGCAGTGACCCTCTGTTCCAAGGGTGTCAGTTGGTGCAGATTTGGCAGGCTTCCTCCTGATCGTGTTCTTTCCCTTTTGTTGTGAGCCAATTTCTTCTGCAAAGATGAAAATATAACTTTTTAGAGAGGGTCCCTTTCTGCTGCGTGGGACATATACAGCTGGTCACATTTACAATTGCAATTCCATTGAGAAAAGGAAGATATTACTTACACTAACAACTTGTCCAAGGTCCTGCCATTTCTTTTTACACTGGCTCCCAGATCTCCTGGTATTCACCACTCCGCAGTATTCTTCTGCAACTAGGTCCCAGCGTTTCTTGATTTCTTTGGGTCCCACCCTTGTGCGGCCTCTGTTGCTGGTGTCCAGCTCCTGCCAACTCCCCTCAATGACATTAACTAGTGGCTCCACTTCTTCATGCAAGAAATGCTTCGTTCTCGCTGCACGTTCTTGCATTGCTCTACTGGGTTTACACTCAGTGATTTTTAAAAACACACAGTCCTTACCTTGCATGCACGTGTGCAGCACTCCTTTGCACTCCAAGATTCACTTAAAGACTTTTCACTCCTTCCCTTCCTGCACCCAAAAATCACACAGATCGCTTAAACAGAGTGCCACATTCTCCCTTTAAATGATCTTGCATGCACCTATGCAGCACCTTTACAGCACTACTTTGCACTCCGAGAATCAGTTAAATAATTTTCAATCCTTCCCTACCTGCACACAAAAATGCCAGCTCGCTTTAACAGAGTGCCACGTTCTCCTTTTAGATGGCCGATTGCCAAGGTCGAAGACCCATTGCACATGTGTGCAGGCTGTAACGCGCATGCGCAAGGATGCCAACACATAAAATGATGCTGGGCCCTAGCCCCGCCCCCTGCTGGCTGCGCTATGACTTGCTCCACCCCCCTGCATCACGCCAAGGTCTTGGAGGAGCCGAGAATTGCGAGGTAAGATTTTGGCGTGCTTTTTCTCGTAAACACCACACTTAAGTGATCAAGGTGCGCCGTTCTAATCAACATCCGAAACTTGGGCCCTATGTTTCTATGACCTCTATTTGAGAGGGCGAATTCAAAATGCATGGAGGTCTCGGTACAAACCAGAAAGGAAAGGAAATTGATTACATTTATACCGTGCATTTAACAAACTCGTAACGTCCCAAAGCGCTTTACAGCCAATGAGGTGTATATCAAGGCTGGGTTTCTCTCTGGGGCGACTTTTCTGCTGGTGATAGGTAGAGGCCAGAAATCTGCCCGGCCCCTCACTTCAATCGTTTCAAGTTATCAAGTTAGCAGCACACACACAAAAATAAGTTCTGGTCAGTTTTCCCCCAGAATTACAGAGCTGAATTTTAATTCATTATTATAAATCCAAATTTTCCCAGACCTTCCTCCAGATGCGCTTCTCCCTGTTCCCTAGTGTGAACCCAATCCTATTTTTTGCCCATTTCAATGGAAGTGCACCCTACCCAGGCTACTCTGCGTGGCAGAATATACCATATCTCTACTAGTGTGCTGAGGTGTGGCTGTGGCTCATTGCCCGACAGGGGTGTGACCTGGTACAGAGCAGTACGTTTACTCTTTAACCGTTTAACTATCAGGGATTTTCAGCCTCCTGTTTTTACTCCAATATGTCTTGCTTTCCTCTCCCAAACTCTAGGTCATAAAGCATTGGTCACACCCTTGCCTTACACAACTTCCCAATCGTCATGTGATCAAAGTCACATGAACAAACATTATGCAACCATTTGTCACGTGATCAAATATAATGTGATCAATCGCCACATGGGCCAAACCTCCAGGAATACGTCCAGCCCGAGTTCGCATCCCTGTGTCTCGGGGTGCCCAAGGTCACAGGCCGTGACCACAAGCTGGACTTTGAGGGAGGGAATATCCAAGTGCGTTTGCAAGGGACGCGGTTCAAGTGGGAGGTCCACCTTTAGGCAGTAGAGTAGAGGAAAACCCAACCTTAGGAGTGCGGTAGAAATAGTGGCGATCTTCACTTTAACCAAATGACACTGAGACTCTGATATTTAGCATTTTATTACAGTGTATTGTTTAATTTGTGGAGTGGATCTTTGCAGTGTTTGAGTGAATTGCAGTGCTCGATGATGTTCTGCAACGTAGCTGTCTTCAGCTTGTTAACGTGGACTAAGTGGGGATCGAGCCTGTAGCATTTATATTAGAAGAGTCAATAACCACAGGAGCAGTGACATTCAATCATCAATAACAACAAAATGGATTGTCCGCCCCTGGCTAGAGGCAGCCAGTCAGGTGCAGCTGAGAGAACAACATTGTGATGATTTCTAAATGATTGCTGTATGAACATGTAGAAATTTAAAGGGTAGGCAAAGGTAGGGTGGAGCTGATTAAGGACCAAAATGGAGATCTTCTTGTGGGGGCAGAGGGCATGGTTGAGGTACTAAATGAGCACTTTGCATCAGTCTTCACTAGTGAAGAGGATGCTGCCAATGTCACTATACGGAGGAGGTAGTAGCGATATTGGATAGGATAAAAATAGATACAGAAGAGGTACTTAAAAGGTTGGCAGTATTGAAAGAAAGACTTGGATTTATCTAGCGCCTTTCACAACCACCGGATGTTTCAAAGCGCTTTACAGCCAATGAAGTACTTTCGGAGTGTAGTCACTGTTGTAATGTGGGAAAGTCAACTGAAGGTAGAAAAGTCACGCGGTCTGGATGGGATACATCCTAGGTTACTGAGGGAAGCAAGGGTGGAAATAACAGCCACAATCTTTCAATCCTCCTTGGATATGGGGGCGGTGCCAGAGGACTGGAGGGTTGCAAATGTTATATCCCTGTTCAAAAAAGGGGGGAGGGATAAACCTAACAATTACAGGCCAGTCAGCTTAATGTCAGAGACAATAATCCAAAACAAAATTAATTGTCACTTGGAAGAACACGTGTTAATAAATGACAGCCAACATGGATTTGTTAAAAGAAAATCAAGTCTGATTAGCTTGATTGAGTTCTTCGATGAAATAACAGAGAGGGTTGATATTGTGTATATGGACTTTCAAAAGGCGTTTAATAAAGTACCACATATTAGACTTGTTGGTAAAATTAAAGCCCAAGGGATTAAAAGGGAAGTGGCTGAGTAGATACAAGATTAAATGGGGTTTTGATAAGTAAGAAAGTATCTTGTAGTTGAGCTGTCTGCTTACCTAGGCTGTGTGGCTTCATTTGAGTATTTGGTAACTGAATGCCAATTAAACCTTGTCGATGACAGCTAAAGTGAAAAGTGCTCTTTGGTTCCTTCATTCAAAATCTACATCTAGTCAAAGCAGTTCTCCTGAATTAACACTGGATCCCAGTTCACAACGAATCCTGTTGGAGATATTAGGGGTATTAGACTCCATTTCAACTTCCCGGGGACAATTGCCTTTCTTCAAGGTCCGCTTCCGCCCACAAAGGTATGTGTCTTTTTCCCAATTTCACTTTCTCACTGACCTTTCACCATTGTCCTCTCCTTATAACCAATGGTCCAACGGCAAACTCACATTCAACATCCCATTCCCACCCTCCATGAGAAACCCAGCCTTCGCTCCGTATAAAGCAGTCCGGAGAAGATCTGGAGGTCCATCGGGAATGGAAGCTGCAGCCCTGCGGTGTGGTACTGTTGAGACTTGCAATGTCACTTGGGTCACCCAGTGTTCCCACACTGGCTGAACTCTGAGGTTTCTCTACTGTGGTCTAATTACTTTGTGCTTTCAGTGGGGGCAATGGTCACAGACAGAGGAATTCTCTCTCTCGCTATCCCTTTCTCTCTATCTCTCTCTTTCTTGCTCTCGTTTCCTCCCAACTCCTTGAGTCTCCTTGAGATGTACCTGGAACCATAACAATTTGTGGATTTGGAGTGAGATTATAAATAGTTAAGATATAAATGTTAATGAAACAATGCCTTCATCCATTTTCCAATACTAATAACTATTAGGTGGATTTGATTGATCAAAGAACTAATGCTGTTTTTATACCGGTGCCAAGTTAATTTGGAGATGGGCGTCCATGAAGGGGCCTGATCAGCACCTTACTCCGTGTGTTGGAACCTCTGAACCTCCAGCACAGAGCAGCTAGCTGATGCCTGTGGGTTTTCATGTGCTGAGCCCATGATCTCACCCAGGAGGGCAACAGAGTTCAAATCGGGGAGGGAGATAATAAAAGAGGAAGGGTGTCCCTTGCCGCAAGGCTGCTCTCCAGCCCCTCCAAGCTGGCTGTCCATGTGGGTCCAAGTTTTTGCCTGCACAATGAGCCAAGGATGGTGAAATGTATTTGCTTCATGGGTTCTTTGCTTAAGAATTCATAGCAAGACATTGCTATTAAGGACCAGTTGGTTCATCAACAAAGGTTTAACAATCATACTACAGATTACCAGTTAATTTACTAGGCTCACAACTCCATACGTCATCATGGATGACCTAGACCCAACTGACTGGGGTTTTATTGAATCTGGTGAACATCACATGACTAGCTAAGACACTCACAATGCAACAGCTCTACAACTATTTTGTTGCAACCAATCAAGTGCCTCCTGGTTAAAAGGGGCGGGGGGGGTGGTTTACTCCAAAAACTTCAATGAAGTGCCCCCTTGGTTTTTTTTTTGAAGGCACCAAAAATACAAATTAACAATTTAACATAAAGGGAACCTTTGTCAAATCAAATCAATTAAATCAAATTAAAATTCTGTTCCCAGTTGAAATTATGAACTCCGGTCCCTCCGGCGCCCACCTCTCGTGGAAGGCCACGAGCTTACTGGTGGACACCGCATGCTCTATCTCCAGGAACACCCTGGCTCGGATGTAACCGCAGAAGAGAGGCAGGCAGTCGGGCTGAATGACTCCCTCGACTGCCCGCTGCCTGGACCGGCTGATGGCCCCCTTGGCCGTGCCCAGGAGCAGTCCTACGAGGAGGCCTTCCGACCTGCCCGCTCCCCTCCGCACAGGGTGCCCAAAGATCAGGAGTGTGGTACTGAAGTGCAACCAGAATTTGAGGAGCAGCCCCTTCAAATATTGGAAGAGGGGCTGCAACCTCGCACATTCCATATACATGGAACACAGACTCCTCCAGACCGCTCATGAACCGACAAAAACTTATTGCTCGGGACTGCTCTGTGCAACACCCTCCAGGCCAAGCCCCCAATAAATAAAGGAAGGACTCCCACATAGAGAGCACTTCATTGGGGACCCCCGCCTCCTCCGGACGGTGCACCATGGCGTGTCCGGACGGCAGATGAGGATGGCAACGTGGAGAGTGTGCAAGAGCAGCCCGTACAGGAATCCCCTCTGCGCAGAACTGAAAGGCACGGAGGGGATTTCCTGGAGGAGGCTCAAGTTGTAAGGTGCCGGCTCCCGAGGGAGGTTTCGTGGCTTGGTGCCGATGAGGAATTCCGTCATTACAGCCCTACAAACCTGTGAGCAGACTCACAGATGAGTACGTCACACTGCTTCCCCCTTTTATAGAAGCAAGGTATTTATACAATATTTTAAAAGATTACTTATCAATGACTCAAAATGGCTTTCCACAAGCTCTTTTTGTCAGTTCAACATTGTTCAGTACCCACAAAAAAGAATGGTACTGCCAGACTGTCATTCAGGAACCATGCTGCCGGTATATCTTCTCACTGCTCTTCTTGCAGTTGCCTTCAAAAGAAAATTCCACCAAAATTTATTTATGAAGAAAATCCCATCCTTGTCACCATTTTGTAATGTATTTGCTTCATGGGTTCTTTGCTTAAGAATTCATAGCACACATTGCTATTAAGAACCAGTTGATTTATTAACAAAGGTTTTACAATCACACTACACATTACCAGTTCATCCACTAGGCTCACAACTGCATACCTCATTGTGGATGACCTAGACCCAACTGACTGGGGTTTTATTGAGTCTAGTGAACATCACATGACCAGCTAAGCCACTCACAATGCAACAGCTCTACAAATATTTTAAAATAAACAGATAAAGCTGAGTGCTCCCTTATTAAAGGGACCCACTAATTAACAAATAAAACTTTAATGGGAATTTTAACCGATCAAATTCAAATTTGGTTGCTGGGAGTGATGATGCATTCCAGTCCATCTAGTGCCCACCTCTCGTGGAAGGCCGTGAGCGTACTGGTGGAGACCGCGTGTTCCATCTCCAGGGACACCCCGGCACGAATGTAGCCGCAAAAGAGAGGCAGGCAGTCAGGCTGAATGACCCCCTCAACCGCCCGTTGCCTGGACCAGTTAATGGCCAACTTGGCCAGGCCCAGGAGTAGTCCTACAGGAGGCCCTTTGACCTGTGCAACAGCTCTACAAACCTGTGGATTTGAGTATAAGAGTAAAGATGTCTCACTGCAATTATATAGGGCCCTGGTGAGACCACACCTGGAGTATTGTGTACAGTTTTCGTCTCCTTACCTAAGGAAGGATATACTTGCCCTAGAGAGTGTGCAACAAAGGTTCACCAGACTGATTCTTGGGATGGGGATTGTCCTATGAGGAGAGATTGAGTAGACGAGGCCTTATATTCTCTAGAGCTTAGAAGAATGAGAGGTAATCTCATTGAAACATACAAAATTCTTACAGGGCTTGACAGGGTAGATGCAGGGAGGACGTTTTCCCTGGCTGAGGAGTCTAGAATCAGGGGTCATTATCTCAGAATAAGGGGTGGGCCATTTAGGACTGAGATGAAGAAAAATGTATTTACTCAGAGGGTGATGAATCTTAAGAATTGCCTACTGCAGAGGGCTATGGAGGCTCAGTCTTTGAGTATATTCAAGACAGAGATCGATAGATTATTGGATATTAAGGGAATCAAGGGATACGGGGATAGTGCAGGAAAGTGAAGTTGAGGTCGAAGATCAGCCATGATCTTATTGAATGGCGGAGCAGGCTCGAGGGTCGAATAGCCGACTCCTGCTCCTAATTCTTATGTTCACATGTTCTGGTGCATTTCGCCGGTTGCTACTTAAATTTGATCCCCTGAAACTTTAGAACCAGACCAACTGAATAGAAATATGTTGAGATTCTCTCCCAACGAAATGTCTCTGCAATTCCTTCCCTCAAATCCTGACCTGACAGCAGCGTGTTGGAAAAAAATAATTTAGACATAATTTTGGCTCGAGACTGGCAATCAAACTAGCAGATCAGAAACACCAGTAACATCCCCTTCACAGCGATCAGATTAGTGATGGCAAGGAGAGGCTCCTCGGAGCAGTACCTGGACAGAGCAGTGGGCCGTCAGTCAGATTAGGGAAACATACCTTTTCTCCCGGTGTTGGCAAGGCTGTTTTACTATATTTGTGTACAAAATAATAACTGCACAAGCATCGACATTTTAAGCAAATCAGGCAAGGAAAAATCATCTAATGTCTGAGGAAATGCATTCCAGGATAATCAGACAGAATCTTCAGCCTCTGCTGCCTGCTCGAGTTTGTTTCCGTGACAACGAGATGTAGAGTTTCTTGAACCTCTTTTAAACAGCGCAGATTAAGATTTGATTTATTTGAGACTGTCATGCTCCATTTATGATCCAGTGTAAATAAGCACAAAGGCACTGAGCGACATGATCTCTAACCTCATAGGGCAGCCTTTGATTTGGTTCAAACCAGTGGATGAAAGTCTCTTCTCTCTGACAGCTGCAAGCAGCCAGTTTCATGTGTTTGCTTGGGGCCATCTCGACTTAGTTTCTAATGGGTACTAGTTCATAGCACAAGCATTGTGTGGCATAAAATCAGCAATAATTCGATTTAAAGAGGCCATAGGATAATTGATGTGGAGAACTGAAGAGTTCCACTGGTGCAGAATGAAGAGGCCGTTTGAAGTTGGAGCTAAGGCACCTAATTCGGTTAATGTAGAGGAACTTTATCATACCCCTTAACCTGTGCTGTACCCAACCTGGGAGTGTTCCATGGAAGTGTAGAGGGAGCTTTACTCTGTATCTAACTCGTGCTGTACCCAACCTGAGAGTGTTTGATGGGCCAGTGTAGAGGAAGCTTTACTCTGTATCTAACCCCGTGCTGTACCCAACCTGGGAGTGTTTGATGGACCAGTGTAGGGGGAGCTTTACTCTGTATCTAACCCGTGCTGTACCCAACCTGGGAGTGTTCGATGGGACAGTATAGAGGGAGCTTTATTCTATATCTAACATGTGCTGTACCTGCCCTGGGAGTGTTTGATGGGACAGTGTAGAGGGAACTTTACTCTGTATCTAACCCGTGCTGTACCTGGCCTGGGAGTGTTTGATGGGACAGTGCAGAGGGAGCTATACTCTGTATCTAACCCGTGCTGTACCTGGCCTGGGAGTGTTTGATGGGACAGTGTAGAGGGAGCTTTACTCTGTATCTAACCTGTACGTACCTGCCCTGGGAATGTTTGATGGGACAGTGTAGAGGGAACTTTACTCTGTATCTAACCCGTGTTGTACCTGGCCTGGTAGTGTTTGATGGGACAGTGCAGAGGGAGCTTTACTCTGTATCTAACCCGTGCTGTACCTGGCCTGGGAGTGTTTGATGGGACAGTGTAGAGGGAGCTTTACTCTGTATCTAACCCGTGCTGTATCTGGCCTGGGAGGGTTTGATGGGGAAGTGCAGAGAGAGTTTCACCTACAAGGCATTCCTTACGTTAACCAGCATAGAGTTCACCAAACAATAAGTGATGCAGGATATTCTGATTTTATCGCATGATGAGGAACCAATCTCCCAATTGGGGTACATTCACTGTGAAGTCAGAGAATTACTCCTGCCCTGTAACTGTAAAGATACAGGATGAGAATTTGTAGGAATTTCCCCACTTCAGTTAGTAGGACTATTTTCCACTATAAGCCCACTGACTCCAACAGCTACCTGGACTACAATTTCTCCAGCCCCGCTTCCTGCAAGGACTCCATTCCATTATCCCAATTTCTCCGTCTCCGTCGCATCTGTTCTGACGATGCAATCTTCCATAATAGTGCTTCCAATATGCCTTCCTTTTTCTTCAGCCGAGGAATCCCCTCTACCACAGTTAAGATGGCCCTCAACCGTGTCTATTGCATTTCCCACACTTCTGCTCTAACCCTTTCCCCTTCCTCCCAGAACCATGACAGAGTTCCCCTTGTCCTCACCTTTCACCGCACCAGCCTCCATGTTCAACAGACCATCCTCCATCATTTCCTCCACCTCCAGGGTGATCCCACCACCAATTATATCTTCCCCTCCCCTCCCCTCTCAGCATTCCAAAGGGACCGCTCCCTCCGTGACACCCTGGTCCATTCCACCCCCAGCACCCCCTCCCCTTCCCCCGGCACCTTCCCGTGCAAGTGCTGAAGATACAACACCTGCCCTTTTACCTCCTCCCTTCCCGCTGTCCAGGGCCCCAAACACTCCTTCCAGGTGAAACAGCGATTTACTTGTACTTTTTGCAATTTAGTATACTGTATTCGCTGCTCACGATGCAGTCTCCTCTACATTGGGGAGACCAAATGCAGATTGGGTGACGGCTTTGTGGAACACCTCTGTTCAGTCCATAATCATGACCCCGAGCTTCCGGTCGCCTGTCACTTTAATTCACCGCTCCATTCCCACTCCGACATCTCTGTCCTCAGCCTCCTGTACTGTTCCAACGAAGCTTAACGCAAGCTCAAGGAATAGCATCTCATCTTTCGTTTAGGCACTTTACATCCTTCTGGACTCAACATCGAGTTCAACAATTTCAGAGCTCTGATTCTGAACCTCTGCCCCTGTTTTTTCACATGGTACATGATGATTCTGCCATTCCCATTTACACCTCTTCCAGAATTATATTTTGTTGCTCTGGAATTCTCTGCCTAAACCTCTCCGCCTCTTTTTCCTCCTTTGGTAAAAGTGCTTTGGGATGTCTGGCGGTCGAAAAAGTGCTATATAAATGCAAGTCTGTCTTTCTTTTCTTCTTTCTTTAAGACGTTCTCTAAAACCTACCTCTTTGACCGAGCTTTTGGTCACCAGCCCTAATTTTTCCTTATGTGGCTCAGTGTCAAATTTTTTGTCTTATAATACTCCTGTGAAGTGCTTTGGGCATTTTACTACATTACAGGTGCTATATAAATAGAAATTGTTGTTGTTCTTTACTTGTCCCATTATCACCAGCTTTGTGCTCTCATCCCTTTTGTCTTTTAATCACTCCTGCCTTCCACCCTATCACAGACCTTCCCTTATGTTCTTTCCTCCCCTCTCCCCACCCTTTCCCTGCCCGACACTTGCTTAAAATCTGTTACATCTCTAACCTTTTCAAGTTCTGACGAAAGGCCTCAGGCCTGAAACATTATTACTGTAAGGGGTTTTCATAGGGTTGTTGTTGTGCCTTGGGTGTCTCTCTCTGGGCTTCTGCCCTCACAGCTTATGCCTGGCCTGTGAGGTATCCTGAGTGCTGCAAGAGCACTCCTGGAGAGACTGTGTCCACAGCTTATGAAGGGGGTTTTGAGACTCGTGCGTCCCCACAGCTTATGCCTAGCCTGTGAGGCACCTGTGAGTGTCAAACATTCCTAACCCCTTCTTCCCTAGCCTGTGACACACAGTTGAGCGTTTTCGAGGCGCTCCTAGCTTCCCTTACACGGTTCTGACATAAGACTCACGATCAGGAGATGTAATACAATAGAACTGAGACAAGGTGATTCCAAGAGGAACTTTAGGCTTCCAATTTATTTGACAAGGTGTAACTCAACAAACAGCAATACACCAACAAAACAATCCCCCTAAATCCCACTAAAACGGACCCAACGAAAATCTTTACACCAGTTTAGCAGTACAATGCCCAGCCTCCCACCTTTCCTGGCCTAACTGAGTTGGGAGTTCTGGGGACCAGAGGTTATACTCACTACTGTGCCTTCCGCAGTCTGGTGGTTTGTTTCTTCTATCTTCGGTGTCTTCGGACACTGGTTTTCCTTCAGTGTCGAGAGGCTTGTGGTTGTTGAATCACGAGGGCAGGGAAAATCATCACTTCTTTTCTTCACTACGTCAGAAACCCCTTTTTTATAGCCAGATTATCCAGTCCGCCTCTCCTGCTGAAGTCGATTCTTCTCATTGGTGGACTTTTGATTTTGAAAAATGCAGCAGTTTGAGGTTTTTAGGTTTTTTTTCCACTGATCTTAACCTACTCAAGGTTTGAGTGGGTGTTGATTGCATTGGCCTCCTGTAGCCATTGTGCTAGTCTGGCCTGAGCCAGATATTTCTATGCCTGATGAAAAAGGTGTTGGAATATGTATGTGGCATTGTTTAAATGCTAATGTTTTCAAGGGGCAAGTTTCGAGGGTATACAGTTCCCAGACAATTTGATTAGTTCCAATGTCCAAACTGGCCCTTTTGATATTGACTCCACCCCTTTTCTTGCAGACCTTTAAAAAAATCCCAAATTCGATTAAAGTTCATAGTTTCTTCCATGTGCACTTTAGGATATCAAACTTTCTGGTAGATAGTTCCAAATTAAATTCCCTTTCCTATGAGTCCAAACACTGGGGGGGGGGGTCTCCATTTGTGTCCCAAAGTTTTCCTTCCATCGGTTTCAATTCACAGCACAGACTGATCCCACAGCCCTTTTCCTTCTGGGTAAAATGAGGGGGTTTTCGTCCTCCCCTACATAATCCCCCATCTGACACAGTCAGACACCACTCGAGTGTGTCAAAGTTCAGGGCGGTGAGAAAACCCTAGGTCTCCCAAATTGCCCAACTTTCCCCAGTTTAACTCTAAACTGATCCCGTCGATATATATCGTAATTCCTTTTAACGCGGTACTAAACACAAAAATCCAACAGGTTACAATACACGACAGCAACATACATATATGTACTTAAGGTTACAGCAGTAATTGTACATTGAGTCTCATTTCGGTCTCAAACGTAAAACAAAGAAACCTGCCCTGCAAACTCCCCAGGAGCCATGTATGAAAAACGCAGTCATCCCTGGAAATAACAAAACCGTCTAAGTGTCGCGGTCAAACTTTGTTTACACGCCTTGAGTGTTTAGCAACGGCTCTCCTGGCTGTGTAGTAGCCTGAGGAACTGCGTTCTTTTTCTTTTTCTCCTGAGCTTACAGCTTGTAACTAGCAGATACGCTACAATCAGGAGTTGGCCGATTACTAAGGCATGCGATCCCACCCAGATCCATGCAGGTATGTCTGCCCGTATTCCCAAATCCCACCACGCTGGTGGTTTAATCTGGGCAATCTCCCCTGCTAGAATTTCAGTTTTCTGCTCCATGTTGTAAAAATGTTTTTGAGACAAATCCACTGCCTGGAGGAGGGCTGTAAGTTTCTCAGGTAGTGGGGCAATGGGATAGCCAAACTGGGCGACATAAGTAGATGGCTGAGGTTGTTTTGTACCATGAGATGAATCGTGGAAGGTTCAGGGATGGGTGTGATTCTGGTGTGTGCCACTTGAACCTCTGCCCTGGGTTTAAAGCAAAAGCTGCTGTACGGAATTGGACACCACCTTCCCGGTCCGTGTTCATACCATTGGGCACTTGTGGTGACACAATATGTCCCACCGCCTACATATGCTACCTGTGGAGGCATGTGGTTAGGGGCCATTACCTCCATTGTGCAATTGATGGGCTCTGCCCCAGCAGTGCTGAACCCGCATTGTGGCCTTGCAAAAGCATTCAAGTGCTGGGGGCACAGGATTACCTGTGCTCCCCTGCTCCGACAACCCGAGAGGTCTGTACCTGTCACAGTGTGCTCCCACATTGTGACATAAGGTGGGACCTCTTGGAATCGAACATGCACCCCTCCACGAATGACTCCCACATTCTCCACTCGGTACAGGGGTGCTGGTCGTGGGGATGCCCCCATCATGGGCATCCTGACCACCACACCCATGATGGTATGATTTGACTTTCCACAGTCCACCGGTACCGGGTAGGCTTCCGATGCTACACGAAGTTGGCAAGGACTCAAAACATTATCGTAAGGGTGCAGTGCTGCTAAGTGCTGGTTGCTGATCCAGGAGGGGAACTGTCCCTGTCTCAGATCCTCGAGGTTACTCCGTCCCTCTCCCAGAAACCAGGCCTCATAGAGCACGCACACCTCATTTTGGGCGGCTTGATCGGAGGCGTTTCTATCCTCCCGAATCAAGGCGTTTACAGCCCTGGCCTGCGCCTCCAATTGAGAGATAATCTCCTTTAAGTGAACTGTCATTGCCACCTCTTCGTGGAGCGCAGATCCCACTACGGTATTCTCGTCCCCCAGGACTTTGCGCAGCTGATTCTTTAACCCATTTATCTGGAGGACCAGCTGCATGTTATCCAAACTGTTTATGGCGGACGCCCCGGTGTTAAACCCCGTAAGAATGTCATTTAAAGTGCCACGCTTCTGCCTGCCCGGTTCGGCCCTATCCCACTGTTTATACAAGTCTGTCACTTTGACATCCCCGAAGTCCAGTTCATAGAACTTCCGGAACATCTCCCGCAGCAGAGCCTGGTATAACAGCTCGGTTTCCCGGGAACACCACGTAGATAGGTGGACTTCTGTCAGATTTTGCATCACTGATGCCACCGCGTAGTGTATCCCCTGATAAAGTAGTTTCTCGGTAGGGACCAACACTAAACCATTCCCCGGCCCCCTGGTTGTTGTCGGGCACTCGTGTGGGATGGTGGGCTTGGCCATGGGTGGGGGTTTTCTTTCCCGAACTACAAGTTCAGTGGCGTTTACTGGTACCCGGGGATTGGGGGTCACACACGCCTCCCCGCTGCGATCCCATACCATCCCATCACCGATGTCCTGCCACCACCTATAAAAAGCAATGGAGACCCCCTCTGAACACACGCGAGTGGATCCCCACATACACAAATAAATTCCTTGGTCTTACGCCCACCATTTCTCCCAGCACACCGTGACCCCGCCAGATGACCCCATGATGGTTCGGTAGGTATCATTATCCAGACGTTCCCAGTCCAAGTGTCGGTCTCCCATGTCCCCCTTGAGCTTTCTGAGCCACCACCACCGTCCCAGAGGTATGTCCCCGTGGCAAGTTAGACATACCTTACTGCCTTCTGTCACTCTCACTCTGGAAGTGGCCACAGTGATCTCTGGGCAGTGGACGGAGGCCTCTCCGTAGGTAAAGTCCTTATGGTTGGAGTACTTGGTGGAGTTCGATCCCAACCACCCAGGCCATTTCCCCTTGTGGGAGTAGGTGACCCGGCCATCCGCCGCCGGAGTCCCTTCTCCTGTGGTCACTGTCGGCGCTCTGCCCCCGGAACATCCGAAAACCAGGAAGTCCTCGGTGTCCCCTCAGTGCCCGGTGCAGAATCTTAGTGATACCAGCATCACTAACGTCCAGTAGGGAGGTGTTGACATCTGAAAGGCAAGAAGAATATGGCCTTGCCTTGAGAGACCTCTCCAGGCTCGGCCCACTGAACATGTTCCAAACACAAAAATGCTGTACCCAACCGTCACTGCCTTACCTAAACACATATACTCACAACACAAAGTAACAAAACAGGAGGGGAAAATATACATACCGCCACCCATCCCCGGGTGGCCAGGCTATATCCTGTCACTGTACAGGCGTCGTCGACCACTTGGCTGACCGTACCCTGGGGACCAGAATGTCCTCCACTGAGGGGCTCGTATGGTCCCCCTTAATGAGTCTTGTGCTGCCCTCCAAGGCCGTCCCGAGCCCCGGATAATCGGTGGGAGACCCTTGCTAGTGCAACAGAGCACCCTCCCTGTTGTCTTTCGCCGTATCAGTCTGGGGCGGGAGGCTAAGTTAACAGGGGACCACAGCGCCCTGGGCTGTGGCACTCTGTCACTCCTCCTTACTGTTGGTGCAGAGTCCTACGTTATGGGCTGCAGTGCCATCTCCTCCACCTCTTGGGCTAGCCCCAGCTGATCCACCATGGGAGGTTCAGCTTCCCCTTGAACCTTGCTAATGGTAGAGCCTTTCTCCCTACTTCTGTTAGTGGGCTGGGAACCTCTACCCAGTGGTGGGATAGCCTTACAGGAGCAATGAACCAGCCCCGGCTGTAGAGCTTCGGGGCCCGCTGCCTCCTCCGGAGCCTCCAAATCCACTGGGGCCTGTTCTTCCCCCAGTGCCTGATTCCCTTCCCTTGCTCGTCCCCTCTGTTTTTTACCTCTTTTGGGGTCAAACAATTTACACTGATTAATGTGATACCACTTCACCCGGCGAGGCAGTCGAACCGCATAGACCATAGGGCTAGCCTTGTCGACTATGCTGTATGGTCCCATATATAATGCTTCAAAAACCCCGACCCGAGCATAGTTCCTCACCATGACCTGGTCCCCTATCTCCCATTCGTGGTGTTTGCTGGGTTCTAGCAGCAATCGGTTACTCTGATGCTGTCTGCCCATGTTACTAGCAGCCTGCCAGTGAATCTGTTTCAGGTGTTCAAACAGGTTCCTGACAAACCGGTCCCGGTTCACCTCTCGGAGCTGCCCTTCGGTGAGAACCGGCGCCAACACATGCACTGGGGTTCTCATGATCCGGTCAGTCATCAGCTCATGGGGTGAGTACCCTGTGCTCTTTGACTGACTGGCCCGGATTCCCATGAGGACCAATGGTAAGACCTCCACCCACTTGTTCGGTGAGTCTCCTGTCTCCTTGCGCAGCCTTTCCTTTAGGGTTCGGTTCAGGCGTTCTACGGGGCCTGAGGACTGAGGGTTGTAGGCGGCATGCCATTTGGCTCTTATCCCTAGCACCTTTAGGGTGGCCTGCATCACCTGGCCGGTGAAGTGGCTTCCCCGGTCGGACTCCACGATTTGAGGTAAACCCCACCGAGAGAACACCTCCCTCACCAGGATTTTTGCAGTCCCCACCGCGGTAGCTGTTCGGCAAGGGAAGGCTTCCACCCACTTGGAAAACACATCCACCAGGACGAGGCAGTATTTATAACCTCCCTGGGCGGCCGGTAGGGGTCCGATGTAGTCGATCTGGATCGACTGCCATGGTCCCTCTACCCGCCTGACGTGTCCCATAGACGCCTTCGTTTTCTGAGGGTCTGGGTTGTTTGCAACGCAAACCAGACAGCCCGCACAGAAGTTGCGGACGTCTTCCCGGAGGTCTGGCCACCACCCTGCCTTTTCTACCCGTTGCCAGGTAGATTCCGGCCCAGGGTGTCCCGCACCTGGACCCTCATGGGCCAGCTGAAGGAATTCCCTCCGGTATTGTGGCGGCACTACCCATTTGTCCCCTTTAAACAACATGCCTTCCCGCACAGCAATATCTACAGCACTGTATGGGCCCTCTGTCTTTTCTCCCCTTTTGATAGCAGCCAAGGCAGCCTTCAGGATCGGATCCTGCATCTGGACTACTTTAAGGTCCGGGGCCGCAGCCGCCCCTATGCTCCCTTGTGTCCCTGGCTTGCTTCTTGCTGCTGCTATCCTGCCTGCCTCATATGGGTCCCATGGGCGACCTGTGCGAGCACCTTCCCTTGCCAGCAGGTCTGCCTGCTGGTTACCTTCCCCCCGTGGCTCAGTTTTGGAGTGGGCCTTTACCTTATGGATATATACATCCCCGGTTTCTCCCACTGCAGCCACGATCTTTTCTAGCAGGGGTTTGGTCACAAGGGGCTTCCCATCCGCAGAGGTGTACCCCCGGCGTGACCAAATCACCAGATACTCTGTACATGAATTGCAAGTGAACATGCTGTCCGAGCAAATCGTGTATGGGGTAGGGAATTCCTCGGGGTTTGTGACCACATACATCACCGCCGAGAGTTCCGCCTGCTGGGCGCTCAGGGTGCATGGGAGTTTAAGAGCCAAGGCAATTCCTGCCTTGGGATCCCAAACTCCGCAGCCCATGAGTCTTGTACCCGCGGACACTGAACTGGAGCCATCAACGTAGATCTCGCGGCCTGTGGGGTGTATCCCTGCCCGAAATCCAAAGTTAATGTCCCATACTCCCTCCACAGAGCATCGATGCGGCTGCCCTGGATAGATTAAATTTGCTGCGAGCCTGGGCTCGCAGAGGCCCTTGACCTTTAAAGTCATTTGGGAGAGGAGGAGGGTCCAGCGAGTGATTCTAGCACTGCTCACTGTCCCGTCCTTAATCCTCCCGTCCAACAGCATCTGCGTCGGGGTATGATGGGTGAGGAGTGTAATGGGGGATATTCCGGTAAAGATCTGAGCTCTCTTTACTGCCCAGTGAGTGGCAAGCAAGTGCCTCTCACAATTGGAGTATCCCTTTTCTACCTCCGTGAGGACCCTGGAGGAGTACACCACTGGTCTCAGCTGACCGTTTCGCCCCTGGAGCAACACTGCACTTAAGCTGTCGCCACTGGCTGCCACCTCCAGGAAGAATTCTTCCCCCCCATCAATTGCCCCGAGGGCTGGTGCTACCTGCAGGTCTCTCTTAAGACGGACAAATGCTGCCTCACAGCCCTTGTCCCATTCCCACTCGACCCCCTTATGTAGGAGTCTGAGCAGAGGGCCGGCAGTGGCTGCATAGTCCTCGATGAAGTCCCTACAGTAGCCAGTGATTCCCAGGAAAGACCTTACCCCCAACACATCCCTAGGGACAGGGAGTTCCTGTACTGCCTTTCATCTAGCCTCATCAATGGCCCTTTCTCCTGCCCTTATCGTGAGGCCCAGGAATTTTACCTCTCCTAGACCTATCTGGGCTTTCTTGGGGTTAACTTTAAAACCCCCTTCCTTCAGTAAGACCAGCAGTTCGGCCAGCAGTGGACCGTGTTCCTCACTGCTGTCTGTGAACAACAACAGGTCATCCACATACTGGACCAGCTGGTGTGGCTGGCTGAAGCCTTTTAAGCAGTTCGCCATGCATTGGTGAAAGATGCTGGGACTATTATGAAAGCCCTGTGGGAGGCAGCTCCATGTATACTGCTGTTCCCGGAAGGTGAAGGCAAACTTGTACTGGTCTTCCCTCTGTACAGGGATAGACCAGAACCCGTTGGATATGTCCAACACTGTGAACGTGGTTGCGGATGCAGGGATTTCCCCTATCAGATCTGCAACCACCGCTACTGTGGGGGCACAAGCTGGGATGTTTTTATTGAGCACCCTATAATCCACCGTAGCCCTCCAAGAATTATCCGGTTTCCTAACCGGCCAAAGCGGGGAGTTGACATGGGTGGCTATGGGTCTCAAAACACCCTGCTCGACAAGCGAGCTTAAAGCTGTCTCCAAGTCTGCTTCTGCCTCTCGGGGAAAGCCATACTGCTTTTGCGGGCGGGACATGGGATCCCCATCTATTCTAACCTCCACTCCTGTGACTCTCCCACAGTCGTGTTTATGGGTGGCAAATGCTGCAAGATTTGCTTGCACATAGGCCCGGTACTCGGCCAGGGTATTACCGACCAGAACCTCCAGGTCGTAACCCCCTTTTGGCTTCATTGTACACAGAGTCCCTTTTCCCTGTTTCTTATCAATAACCATGACTTCTCCCTCTGCTCCCGTGCCCACTGTGCCCCATAGACAATGATTCCTCAAGTCTACTAGGATCTGGCGAGCGATGATAAAATCAGCCCCCAAAATCCCTTTTCCCACCTGCTCCCAGTTCATCAGGATGCACTTCCATTGTGTTTGGAGTGCTCCTAAACGAACTGCAAGCGGGACTGAGAAAAACCCAGCCTTCTCATTACCTGTGAACCCAACTAGTTGATACGGCACCCCGTTTGATAGAGGTGAGGTTGCGGGGTCCTCCGAATGGACTATCGTGCTGGAAGCACCAGTGTCCAAAAGGTAGGTACCCAATACACCCTCAACCTCCATCTTGACCCAGGGTCGTCCCCAGGGGTCATATTCTAGTGGGCACAGGTATGCAGGCTGGGTCTGGGCTAGTCACGGCCTCTGTACTGGCAGGGTTGCTGGTGCTTCCCTGCCTGTTGCTGTGGCTACCTTCCCAGTCCCTTCCAGTGCTGTCCTCACTGCAGCTACTATCTGGTCAAGGGATGGTGAGGAGCTCGCTCCACTTCCCCCACTCTGGGCGGCTCCTGAAGGACTTCTCCCCCCATATCTCTTTACTGGGCTCCTGCAATCCCTTTTAAAATGCTCAGCTTTCCCGCACCCGTAGCACACACCCTCCTTATCAATCGAGCGGCCACCCTCCTGGTGCCATTCCCTTTTGGGAATCGAGTTGGGTTTTACTTCATTTACCCAACCTTTGGAGGTTTTCTCCTCCTCCCCTCCTCCATTCCGTTGGACCAGTGCCAGTTGCCTGACCACTGCTTCCTCGGTGAGGTTGGGGTCCCGGGAATCGAACCACAGTTCTGCCCTGGCCTTAAGCCGGGGCAAGCAGTTTGCCACCAGCATCCTCAGCCAGCGGCCAGTCTGTACCGCGGAAAGATTCGCCCGGTCGAGGAGCTCCCCACAGGCTGCGTGGTATACCACCCACAGCCTGTCCGCAAACGCCTGCGGGGTTTCCCCTGCGAGCTGCCTTGTCCTTTCGACCCGTTCGAAAGGACTGCCGTCATCGAAGCCCATAGCCTCAAGGACGGCCCTCTGGACCTCAGTAAATGTGCGCTGTCCCCTCTGGCATTCTGCCGGTAGGGCCTGGTACAATTTGGTGTCCAGAGAGAAGAGCAGCAGCTTGGCTGTCTCTGCGTCATCGCACCCATTAATTTCCCCTGCCTGCATCACCTCCATGAAGTGGATAGATGGGTCCCCGCTGCGAGTGAGTTTGGCCAAATGGGCCACCATGGCCCTGAGTGATTGAACTCCGTGGGGAATAATAAAGTCGCTCTCCAGCGCTCCCCGACCTTGGCCACCTCCCTGTGGAGGACCGTACTTGCGCTGCCTGACCGGGCACATCCGCCCTGGTTCAGGATCTTTCTGCGTTGGTCCTTCTACCTTCGGCTGTCCCACCATACCCAGTGCAGCAGACAGTGCCTGGTCGCCTGATCCAGCCTTTAACTGACCCTCGGCTGGAACCTCACATCCCTGCTGCCAAACGGGACACATTGGTCCTGCCCCCAGCCCTGGGAATGCTACTACCTGCGTGCCCCGCCCCTCCTGGTACCCCACCGGACAAACCACCGGTGCCTCAGGAGGTGGTCGGGCGTCTCTTGCCTTTGGATTCTCCTCTACCCCCCAATACTCTCCTTTGTCCCCTGTGGACCCTCCCGGTCCTATCAGGGCGACCATCCCCTTTGCCTGGGATAGAGCGTGGGTGAGAGTTTTAATCCTCTCCTGGCAGGGACCGTGATCTGCAAACTCACTGCTACTGGCCACTTTATAGGCTGCCTGTCCGTCTTTTAATTTATTTTCCAGTTCCCAAATTTTCTGGGTGTGCCGAGAATTCTGTTCCCGGAGGGACCCCTCACTACCCTTGGCCTCAGTGACCTGACACTGAAGATAGTCCCGGCTCTTTCGGAAGGTCTCCTCCAACTGCCGGTTCCTTTGCTGCTCCCCAGCTAATTTGGCCAGCAGGTTGTCCCCAACCACAACCCGGATAGCAGAGAGCTCCTCTGATTTCTGAAGACTCTGTTCCAAGTCCTTCACCCGCTGATCGAGCTTTCGGACTTGGCGGGTGAAGCAGATAAGCCAGATGGCCTTTTCCACCTTGTGGTTGTGGTCCTTCCCTGCTGTCCACTGGGCAGCAGCATCCACTGGGCGCTCTGCCTGAGTGAGGGCTTGTACCCAAGGTTTGGTGAGGTTCACCTTGCCAAAAATGGATGAGGAAATTCTCTCCTCCATTTTAGTTTCCTCTCTTATCACCTCATCTGTTATATTAACATCTCCTGTTTGCTTAAGTCCCTTCGTCGTCGCCATGTTCTGTAAGGGGTTTTCACAGGGTTGTTGTTATGCCTTGGGTGTCTCTCTCTGGGCTTCTGCCCTCACAGCTTATGCCTGGCCTGTGAGGCACCTGTGAGTGTCAAACACTCCTAACCCCTTCTTCCCTAGCCTGTGACACACAGTTGAGCGTTTTTGAGGCGCTCCAAGCTTCCCTTACACGGTTCTGACATAAGACTCACGATCAGGAGATGTAATACAATAGAACTGAGACAAGGTGATTCCAAGAGGAACTTTAGGCTTCCAATTTATTTGACAAGGTGTAACTCAACAAACAGCAATACACCAACAAAACAATCCCCCTAAATCCCACTAAAACGGACCCAACGAAAATCTTTACACCAGTTTAGCAGTACAATGCCCAGCCTCCCACCTTTCCTGGCCTAACTGAGTTGGGAGTTCTGGGGACCAGAGGTTATACTCACTACTGTGCCTTCCGCAGTCTGGTGGTTTGTTTCTTCTATCTTCGGTGTCTTCGGACACTGGTTTTCCTTCAGTGTCGAGAGGCTTGTGGTTGTTGAATCACGAGGGCAGGGAAAATCATCACTTCTTTTCTTCACTACGTCAGAAACCCCTTTTTTATAGCCAGATTATCCAGTCCGCCTCTCCTGCTGAAGTCGATTCTTCTCATTGGTGGACTTTTGATTTTGAAAAATGCAGCAGTTTGAGGTTTTTAGGTTTTTTTTCCACTGATCTTAACCTACTCAAGGTTTGAGTGGGTGTTGATTGCATTGGCCTCCTGTAGCCATTGTGCTAGTCTGGCCTGAGCCAGATATTTCTATGCCTGATGAAAAAGGTGTTGGAATATGTATGTGGCATTGTTTAAATGCTAATGTTTTCAAGGGGCAAGTTTCGAGGGTATACAGTTCCCAGACAATTTGATTAGTTCCAATGTCCAAACTGGCCCTTTTGATATTGACTCCACCCCTTTTCTTGCAGACCTTTAAAAAAATCCCAAATTCGATTAAAGTTCATAGTTTCTTCCATGTGCACTTTAGGATATCAAACTTTCTGGTAGATAGTTCCAAATTAAATTCCCTTTCCTATGAGTCCAAACACTGGGGGGGGGGTCTCCATTTGTGTCCCAAAGTTTTCCTTCCATCGGTTTCAATTCACAGCACAGACTGATCCCACAGCCCTTTTCCTTCTGGGTAAAATGAGGAGGTTTTCGTCCTCCCCTACATTACCCTGTTTCTCTCTCCACAGATGCTACCTAACCAGCTGAGTATTCCCAGCATTTTCTGTTTTTGTAATAGGAATATTACCTCATTTTGAGGATGTAATTTGGAGAATTTCCTTTAATGATCATAAGTTGACAATGTTGAAATGAAACAATTGGTTAGGCCCGAGTGCACACACTCGCAAGCTGAAGACGGAGTAAACAGAGGCAGAGCTGCTGCGGGCTGCTGTACGTAACGTTGATTTAACCTCAATATTCCCTTTTCATTCAACCTTGGATTAAAAGAACCCTAAACAATTTCTGATAAGAATGTTACAATAACAAGGCTGAAGAAACAATTAAAAGAAAGGGTATGATTCGATAAACTGACTGCAGCATCTGAGATATAAACTTTCTAGATTCCAGATCACCACAAAACAGAGGGGCCTTGCCTTAAAGATATACAAGCCATCCCTCTGTTGAAATGAACATGTTAAAGATTTCCTTCTATTATTTTCAATAAGATCCTGGCGCTTTTAGTAGACGCCCTGTCTCTTGTCTCAAGAAGCATAAAACCTAGTTTATTATTTTCTGATACCTCTTTGCCCAGTTGATTCCCAGTGCCAGGAACCATCTCCCAGTTGATTCCCAGTGCCAGGAACCATTTCCCAGTTGATTCCAAGTGCCAGGAACCATCTCCCAGTTGACTCCCAGAACCAGGAACCATCTCCCAGTTGATTTCCAGTGCCAGGAACCATCTCCCAGTTGATTCCCAGTGCCAGGAACCATCTCCCAGTTGACTCCCAGAACCAGGAACCATCTCCCAGTTGATTCCCAGTGCCAGGAACCATCTCCCAGTTGATTCCCAGTGCCAGGAACCATCTCCCAGTTGAGTCCTAGCGCCAGACAGAACGGAATCAACAACCAACCTGCTCCGAGATCTCTGCTCATGTTTCTCAAACTCACTGCGCAGGTGATCCTGAGTGACCCTCCCTCAGATTGGGCAAGTTGCCAGCCTTTACACTGGGATTCCCTTGGATTTACCTTCCTCCCAGTTCACTCTCTGATTTCCTTTTCCCTTGTGAATTCTCCCCTCACCCATGATTTACAATCCCTTTGACCTGCCCTCCCCTCCTATAACTTCCCTGTGATTTACCTCTCTCCCGATAGGCAATTCGCCCATTTTACGCACCCAAGACTTGCCCTGCCCGTGACTTATCCTCCTGATATTTACCTTGTCAATGATTTATCTCGACCCCACACCATTTAGCCTTGCTTTGCCTGAAGTGCTTCCCCGTTGCAACGCAGCTGACTGAGATCCTGAGCTGCCATCCTGCCACTTCATTTTGTCAATGTTACGATTCGCTTCCCTAGCTCGGGCACAACCTGCAGTGCATCTGTCAAACCAGCTGCTGTTGCTGTACATTCACTCAACCCATGGGTCTCGGGGCCATCCAGTGCACGGAGTGGTGTGCAAGTATCAGACGGAGGAGCCGAAATGATGGGCTGAATTTTAACGTGCAGGAGTGGGTGGTGGGGGAAATTAAGGCTGGCGAAAATGACAGAGCTTGGAGAAGCCAGGTCCAGCATTTCACTGCAGCAAGTGGGGCTGCAGGTGGGCCTCCCTTGGGAGAGGCGGCTTGTCAATTTCAATATGTTCATCGCTCAATTAGAGCGATATTGACATGGGTTTTCAACTTTCACTGTGGGTCCATGGGTTTCCCAAGCTTCCTGGAATTGGCCAGTGAAAGCAAGGCCAGAACACAGCAGCAACTGAGGGCACTGAAGACATGTCAGGCAAATATACCGCCGAGTACTCAGTGCTCACAACTGCTTTCTGACCTGCTTCTGAGGAAGAGTTTGTTCATAGTACTTGTGCCCAGAGGTTTCTACAAAACGTTGGAGGGGTCACCTACACTTTGGGGATTTTGAGGTTTGATCTGCACCTTAGAGCTCTGATCTATTAGATCAGCATGGGTGCCACTTACACTGCCTCAGTTTGAACCTCAGATAAGCACCAAGATGGCCCAGCATTGCCAACTCTCACCATTCCATCGCAAGAGACACGATTTCAGACTGAAACAAAGCTTCACTCGGAACGTCGCCAAGGAACGCCTGAAACTCGTTGGTTTTTAAATACGCTGATTTGCGCATGGTGAGAAAATATGCGATTTTCACACATGCTGTAAATCCTGAATTTTAGATGCTTCTGGATTCAGAAGGCAAGCCAAAATTATTTTGCTGACTATTTTAACGATATAAGTGTAAGTTCTTCGCAAAAGAAATGGCAATGAGTTCATCATCATCATAGGCAGTCCCTTGGAATCGAGGAAAACTTGCTTCCGTTTTTAGCACGAGTTCTTAGGTGGCTGTACAGTCCAATACAGAACCGCAGTCTCTGTCACAGCTGGGACAGGTAGTCGGTGAGGTAAAACCTCTGTGCAAACAGCTGGACATGACAGTATTTGTACCTCAGTGTCACAGTCTAGCTTGCAGGGTTAGCTCAGTCACACGGCTTCCTGCAACTCAATGGTGCCATTTGAAGCTGTTTTTCCATGGGCTTCATTATCTCATTTCTGCAGAGTTCCATTTGGTTCTAGGTCCCTTATTGCTGTCAAGGACATGTCCTGTGGGGGAAACCAGCTGTGGTGGTTTACATGTAATCACCACCATAGGAATTAGGGATGTTGGATTACTGAGTTCACGAGATAATCACGGATGAGGGGTGAAATTTGAGGTTTTCTCCTGCTTACCCTGCTCAGTAAGTGACGTGGGACTTGTGAGTTTAGCAAAACGTATTGATTTTATATTCTAAAAATTATCAGAATTTGAACAAAATATCACTTAAAGAGCAAAGTCCATGAAACAGCAGCAAGGGAAGACAAATCCAAATGTCGTTAGCACTACGCTTTGCGGCTCGGAGGTGAAGATTTCTTACTTATTTTGATCATACCACGTACATCATATCCTAGCACGGACTTCACCTCACTATTTAATCCCGAGGCTGCTTTGTCCTGGATGTCGAGCTTCTTGAGTGTTGTTGGAGCTGCACTCATCCAGGCAAGTGGAGAGTATTCCATCACACTCCTGAATTGTGCCTTGTCGATGACAGAAAGGCTTTACGGAGTCACGAGGTGGGACATTCGCTGCAGAATACCCAGCCTCTGACCCGCTCTTACTGCCACAGTATTTCATTGAATCATAGAGATTTGTAGCACGGAAAGAGGCCATTTTGGCCCATCATGTTCGCGCAGGCCGACAAAGAGCTATCCAGCCTAATCCCAATTTCCAGCTCTTGGTCCGTAGCCCTGTAGGGTACGGCACTTTAAGTGCACATCCAAGTAGTTTTTAAATGTGGTGAGGGTTTCTGCTTCTACCACCCTTTCAGGCAGTGAGTTCCAGATCCCTACCACTCTCTGGGTGAAGAAATTTCCCCTCAAATCCTCTCGAAACCTCACCCCAATGACTTTAAATCTATGCCCCCTGGTTATTGACCCCTCTGCGAAGGGAAATAGGTCCTTCCTATCCACTCTATCCAGGCCCCTCATAATTTTATACGCCTCAATGAGGTCTCCCCTCAGCCTCCTCTGTTCCAAAGAAAACAATCCCAGCCTATCCAATCTTTCCTCATACCTAAAATTCTCCAGACCAGGCAACATCCTCGTAAATCTCCTCTGTACCCTCTCCACTGCAATCACATCTTTTCTGTAATGTGGTGACCAGAACTGTACGCAGTACTCTAGCTGTAGCCTAACTAGTGTTTTATACAGTTCAAACATAACCTTCCTGCTCTTGTATTCTATGCCTCGGCTAATAAAGGCAAGTATTCCATATGTCTTTTTAACCACCTTATCTACCTGGCCTGCTACTTTCAGGGATCTGTAGACATGCATTCCAAGGTCCTTTTGTTCCTCTACACTTCTCAGTGTCGTACCATTTAATGTGTATTCCGTTGCCTTGTTAGCCCTCCCTAAATGCATTACCTCACACTTCTCGGGATTGAATTCCATTTGCCACTGTTCTACCAACCTGACCAGTTCATTGATATCTTCCTGCAGTCCGCAACTTTCTTCTTCATTATCAACCACACAGCCAATTTTTGGATCATCTGCAAACTTCTTATCATATCCTGACATTGAAGTCTAAATCATTCATATATATGATAAAAAGCAAGGGACCGAGACCCCTATTTTTGCCATGATTGTGTGCCGTTTTTTGGTGTTCAAACATTTTTTAAGCGTGAAATACTCACTTTCCAACTTTCGCCAATGTTTGGACGCCGGTGCGGACCATGTGCCAAACATTTTTGCCGCAGACATGAGGCAAAACGGGATCGGGCGCTGTTTTTCAGAACTTAATCGATTTTGGCCGTCCACAATTTTTTTCAGCGCGGCACACACTGCCCAAAAGCCCCGCAAAAAAAACACATATGTTAACTCAAGGAATTTGCGCGGGGCACAAGAGGCAATAAGAATACGCAATAAAATACCTTTTTTTCTCCACAGAGAACTCCTTTTGGAGCAAGGGAAGAAGATTTCCGGGGCAAAAGGACTGTTCCCCCCGCTGCATTTCCGGGCCAAAAGGACTGCTCTCCACCGGCTGAACCTGGGCAATCCCGAACTGAATGGCTCCCCACTCAGTCTGTTCCCCCTGCGAGTTGAAGTTCGGGAGCGGGAGGGCCATTCAGCCGGGGATTGCAGTGGATTCAACCGGGGGCAGGGAGGTCCTTTGTGGGCCTTCGGCAGCGATGGGGTAGCAGTCCTTTCGGGGGAGCGGGCTTCAGCTAGCTTCAGCGTCTTCAGTTTTCCGCGTTTGCCCAGAGAGTTTTTAGTGCAGACTTGAAGCTCCACCGCCCCAAACCAACTTCGGAGAGCGCTGCACCAAATTCAAATACTTCTTTGCCGAAAGTCCCGATTTTTTTTTTTCTGGCGCAAAGGTAAACAAAAATAATCATACGTTAACATGCGCGGGCGCCAAAAATCCAATAGATGGAAAATAGGGGCCCTAGTACTGAGCCCTGCAAAATGTCACTGGAAACAGCTTTCCAGTCACAAAAACACCCATCAACCATTACTCTTTGCTTCCTGCCTCTGAGCCAATTTTGGATGGCACTTTGCCCTGGATCGCATGGGCTTTTACTTTTGTGATCAATCTGCCATCTGCGACCTTATCAAAAGCCTTGCTAAAAGCCATATACACTGCATCAACTGCACTGCCCTCATTGACCCTCCTTATTACCTCCTCAAAAAATGCAATCAAGTTAGTCAGACATGATCTTCCCTTAACAAATCCATTCTGACTGTCCTTGATTGCACAAGATAAAAGTTCACGGGGTTGGGGTAATTATATAAGCATGGATAGAGGTTTGGCTAACTAACAGAAAATGGAGAGTCGGGATAAATGGTTCATTCTCGGGTTGGCAATCAGTAACTAGGGTGCCACAGGGATCAGTGCTGGGACCCCAACTATTTACAATCTATATTAACGACTTGGATGAAGGGACTGCAAAAGGACATAGACAGGCTCAGTGAGTGGGCAAAAATTTGGCAGATGCAGCATAATGTTGGAAAGTGTGAGGTCATACACTTTGGCAGAAAAAAATCAAAGAGCAAGTTATTATTTAAATGGAGAAAAATTGCAAAGTGCTGCAGTACAGTGGGACCTGGGGGTACTTGTGCATGAAACACAAAAGGTTAGTATGCAGGTGTAGCAAGTGATCAGGAAGGCCAATGAAATTTTGGCCTTTATTGCAAAGGGGATGGAATATAAAAGCAGGGAAGTCTTGCTACAGTTATACAGGGTATTGGTGAGGCCACACCTGGAGTACTGCGTGCAGTTTTGGTTTCCATATTTAAGAAAGAATATACTTGCTTTGGAGGCAATTCAAAGAAGGTTCATTTCGGAGATGAGGGGGTTGACTTATGAGGAATGTTTGAGTAGGTTGGGCCTCTACTCATTGGAATTCAGAAGAATGAAAGGTGATCTTATCGAAACGTATAAGATTATGAGGGGACTTGACAAGGTGGATGCAGAGAGGATGTTTCCACTGATAGGGGAGACTAGAACTAGAGGGCATAATCTTAGAACAAGGGGCTGCCCATTTAAAACTGAGATGAGGAGGAATTTCTTGTCTCAGAGGGTTGTAAATCTGTGGAATTCGCTGCCTCAGAGAGCTGTGGAAGCTGGGTCATCTAATTGAATACATCTAAGACAGAGATAGACAGTTTCTTAACCGCTAAGGGAATAAGGGGTTATGGGGAGCGGGCAGCGAAGTGAATCTGAGTCCATGATCGGATCAGCCATGATCGGATTAAATGGCAGAGCAGGTTCGAGGCCGTATGGCCTACTCCTGCGCCATAATACTTATATTCTTATGTTCTTATGTTGATTTATCTGTGTCTTTCTGAATGAAGATTTATCCTGTCCCTCAGAATTTTTTCCAATAATTTTCCCATCACTGGCTTGTAATTACTCAATCTATCCCTTTTTAAACAAAGATATAATGTTAACAGTCCTCCAATCCTCCGGCACCACCCCTGTAACCAGAGAGGATTAGAAAATGATGGTCAGAGTCTCTGCTATTTCCTCTTTTGCTTCTCGTAACAGCCTGCATGCAGCAAGACCTGGATAACATTCAGGCTTACTGACTACAGCCAGTGGAGAGGTATTCATGTGGCTATGTTTCTGGTCAATGGTCACCCCCAGGATGTTGATGGTGAGGGATTTGGTGATGCTACTGTCGTTGAAAGTTGAGGAAAGTTGGTTCGACTCTCTCTTGGTGGAGATAGTCATTGCCTGGCACTTGCGTGGAGTGCATGTTACTTGCCACTTATTAGCCCAAGCCTGAATGTCATTTAGCTCTTGTTGTATGTGGGCATGGACTGCTTCATTATCTGAGGAGTTGTGAATGGAACTGAACACTGTGCAATCATCAGCGAACATTGATGAAGCAGCTGAAGATAGTTGGGTCTAGGACACTGCCCTATGGAACTCCTGCAGTGATGTCCTGGGGCTGAGCTGATTGGCCTCCAACAACCACAACCATCTTCCTTTGTACTAGGTATGACTCCAGCCAGTGGAGAGTTTTCCCCCTGATTCCCATTGATTTGAATTTTACTATTGATCCTTAATGCCACACTCAGTCAAATGCTGCCTTGCTGTCAAGGGCAGTCACTCTCACCTCACCTCTGCAATTCAGCTCTTTTTTCCATGTTGGAACCAAAGCTGTAATGGGGTCTGGAGCCGAGTGGTCATGGTGGAACCTAAACTGAGCATCGATGAGCAAGCTATTGGTGAGTGAGTGCTGCTTGATAGCACTATCAATGACACCTTCCATCACTTTGCTGATGACTGAGAGTAGACTGATGGATCAGTAATTGGCTGGATTGGATTTGTCCGGCTTTTTGTGGACAAGACACACCCGTGCAGATTTCCACATTGTCGGATAGATGCTAGATTTGATAGTGTTATAGCTGTACTGGAACAGCTTGGCTAGAGGCATGGCTAGTTCTGGAGCACAAGTCTTCAACACGACAGCATGGATATTGTCAGGGCCCATTGCCTTTGCTGTGTGTTCAGCCGTTTCTTGACATCATGTGGAGTGAATCAAATTGGCTAATGACCGGCTTCTGTGATGGTGGGGACGGCAGGAGGAGGCCGATATAGAAACATAGAAACATAGAAACATAGAAAATAGGTGCAGGAGTAGGCCATTCGGCCCTTCGAGCCTGCACCACCATTCAATAAGATCATGGCTGATCATTCCCTCAGTACCCCTTTCCTGCTTTCTCTCCATACCCCTTGATCCCTTTCGCCATAAGGGCCATATCTAACTCCCTCTTAAATATATCTAACGAACTGACATCAACAACTCTCTGTGGGAGATAATTTCACAGGTTCACAATTCTCTGAGTGAAGAAGTTTTTCCTCATCTCAGTCCTAAATGGCTTACCCCTTATCCTTAGACTGTGACCCCTGGTTCTGGACTTCCCCAACATCAGGAAAATTCTTCCTGCATCTAACCTGTCCAGTCCCGTCAGAATTTTATATATTTCTATGAGATCCCCTCTCATTCTTCTAAACTCCAGTGATTACAGGCCCAGACGATCCAGTCTCTCATCATATGTCAGTCCTGCCATCCCGGGAATCAGTCTGGTGAACCTTCGCTGTACTCCCTCAATAGCAAGAATGTCCTTCCTCAGATTAGGAGACCAAAACTGAACACAATATTCCAGGTGAGGCCTCACCAAGGCCCTGTACAACTGCAGTAAGACCTCCCTGCTCCTACACGCAAATCCCCTAGCTATGAAGGCCAACATGCCATTTGCCTTCTTCACCACCTACTGTACCTGCATGCCATGACACCCAGGTCTCGCTGCACCTCCCCTTTTCCTAATCTGCCACCATTCAGATAATATTCTGCCTTCATGTTTTTGCCACCAAAGTGGATAACCTCACATTTATCCACATTATACTGCATCTGCCATGCATTTGCCCACTCACCTAACCTGTCCAAGTCGCTCTGCAGCCTCTTAGCATCCTCCTCACAGCTCACACTGCCACCCAGCTTAGTGTCATCTGCAAACCTGGAGATATTACATTCAATTCCTTCATCTAAATCATTGATGTATATTGTAAATAGCTGGGGTCCCAGCACTGAGCCCTGCGGCACCCCACTAGTCACTGTCTGCCATTCTGAAAAGGACCCGTTTATCCCTACTCTCTGCTTCCTGTCTGCCAACCAGTTCTCTATCCACGTCAATACATTACCCCCAATACCCCGTGCTTTAATTTTGCACACCAATCTCTTGTGGAGGACCTTGTCAAAAGCCTTTTGAAAGTCCAAATACACCACATCCATTGCTTCTCCCTTGTCCACTCTACTAGTTACATCCTCAAAAAATTATAGAAGATTTGTCAAGCATGATTTCCCTTTCATAAATCCATGCTGACTTGGACCAATCTTGTCACTGCTTTCCAAATATGCTGCTATTTCATCTTTAATAATTGATTCCAACATTTTCGCCACAACCGATGTCAGGTTAACCAGTCTATAATTCCCTGCTTTCTCTCTCCCTCCTTTTTTAAAAAGTGGTGTTACATTAGCTACCCTCCAGTCCATAGGAACTGATCCAGATTCGATAGACTGTTGGAAAATGATTACCAATGCATCCACTATTTCTAGGGCTACTTCCTTAAGTACTCTGGGATGCAGACTATCAGGCCCCGGCGATTTTTCAGCCTTCAATCCCATCAATTTCCCTAACACAATTTCCTGATTAATAAGGATTTCCTTCAGTTCCTCCTTCTCGCTAGATCCTCGGTCCCCTAGTATTTCTGGAAGGTTATTTGTGTCTTTCTTCGTGAAGACAGAACCAAAGTATTTGTTCAATTGGTCTGCCATTTCTTTGTTCCCCATTATAAATTCACCTGATTCTGACTGCAAGTGACCTACGTTTGTCTTCGCTAATCTTTTTTTCTTCACATGTCTATAGAAGCTTTTGCAGTCAGTTTTTATGTTCCCAGCAAGCTTCCTCTCAGACTCTATTTCCCCCCTCCTAATTAATCCCTTTGTCCTCCTCTGCTGAATTCTAAATTTCTTCCAGTCCTCAGGTTTGCTGCTTTTTCTGGCCAATTTATAGACCTCTTCCTTGGATTTAACACTATCCCTAATTTCCCTTGATAGCCACGGTTGTGCCACCTTCCCCATTTTATTTTTACTCCAGACAGCGATGTTGGGGAAGTCCAGAACCAGGGGACACAGTCTAAGGATAAGGATAAGGGGTAAGCCATTTAGAACTGAGATGAGGAGAAACTTCTTCACTCAGAGAGTTGGTAACCTTTGGAATTCTTTACCGCAGAGAGTTGTTGATGCCAGTTCGTTGGATATATTCAAGAGGGAGTTAGGTATGGTCCTGATGGCTAAAGGATCAAGGGGTATGGAGAGAAAGCAGGAAAGGGGTACTGAGGTGAATGAACAGCCATGATCTTATTGAATGGTGGTGCAGGCTCGAGGTGCCAAATGGCCTACTCCTGTACCTATTTTCTATGTTTCTATGTTTCTATCTGCTGAGGGAGAGCGGTCGGTGATAATCAGCAGGAGGTTTCCTTGTTCGTGTTTAACCTGAAGCCATGAGATTTCATGGGGTCCGAAGTCAATGTTGAGGACTCCCAGGGCCACTCCTTCCCGACTGTATACCACTGAGCTGTCACCCCTGGTGGGCCTGTCCTGCCGCTGGGACAAGACTTACCCAGGGATGATGATGGAGGAGTCTGAGACATTGGTTGAAAGATATGATTCTATGAATATGCCTTTGTCAGGCTGTTGCTTGACTAGTCTGTGGGACAGCTCTCTGATTTTGGCACAAGTCCCTAGATGTTTAGTGAGGAGGACATTGCAGGGTGGACTGGACTGGGTGTACCGTTGTTGTCTCCTAAGTCGGTGCCGAGATCGATGCCGGGTGGTCCGTCCGGTTTTATTCTTATTCTTATTTCTTGTAGCGATTTGTTACAAATGAGTGGCTTGCTCGGCCATTTCAGAGGGCAGTTAAGAGTCAACCTCATTGCTGTGGATCTGGAGTCACATATCGGCCAGACTGGGTAAGGACTGCAAATTTCCTTCCCAGATGGGTTTTCATGACAATTCAGTAGTTTTATGGTCACCATTACTGACACTAGCTTTTTATTCCAGATTAATTTAATGAACTGAATTTAAATTCCCCAGCTGCCGTGGTTTCTGGATCATGACTCCAGACCTCGAGATTCCCAGTCCAGTAACATAATCACAATGCTAACATTCCTGGGAGTTGAAGAATAAGTTAAAGGCCGTGGGAGAATAAGTTAGTAAGTCCAGCATGCGTTGCGTGGGCCAGCGGCCTATCTTTAAATTCAACCCTCCTCCATTTTCCTTGTGTGGCCTCCTGGAGCCGCCCACAGCCCTGGTGGTGTCGGTGGTGTTGGTAGCTCAGAAACCGGCAAGGTCGGGCGGTTAAAAAGAGACCGGCAGCGACAGCGTTTCTTCATGGTGGTCGGGGGCGGGGGCCACCATCAATGGAGAGTGCATGCCATATGGCCTTGGGGCTGGGGTGGGAAGTAAAGAGACTTCCCAGGCTCTGGGTCTGAAGCAAGGCCTGAGCCTATTGAGAATTTAGGAACGGGCTTCGAGACCAATTGTAGCATCGCTACGGTCTGCCAGCCTAGCTCAGATCTGGTAACTCAGATAGGCCAGGGATCAAACACAGGCAACTTCCTGCTCTTACATTAAGTAAGTAAAACAAAAATAATAATAAATACATGTGCTTAATTGTATAACTAATTTATATTAGTCATTGTAACCTTAAACTGAGATGCATGGCAGCGTGGTGATAATGATCTTCCGAAGATAAAGATCTTCTCGATTTTCCTCGCTGCCATGCTCCACCTCACACTCAACAAGATCCCCGCTGAAGTGGAGCTAAACTACAGAACTAGTGGGAACCTGTTTAACCTACGTCGTCTCCAGGCCAGATCCAAGACCGTCCTATCCTCTGTCGTCGAGCTACAGTGCGCGGACGGTGCTTGCGTCTGCGCACATTCAGAGACTGAACTCCAAGTCATCGTCAACATCTTCACTGAGGCGTACGAAAGCATGGGCCTTACACTAAACATCCAGAAGACAAAGGTCCTCCACCAACCTGACCCCACCACACAGCACTGCCCTCCAGTCATCAAGATCCACGGCGCGGCCCTGGACAACGTGGACCATTTTCCATACCGCAGGAGCCTATTATCAGCAAGGGCATACATCGACAACAAGGTTCAACACCACCTCCAGTGCGCCAGCGCAGCCTTCGGCCACCTGAGAAAGAGAGTGTTCAAAGATCAGGCCCTCAAATCTGCCACCAAGCTCATGGTCTACAGGGCTGTAGTTATACCCGCCCTCCTGTATGGCTCAGTGACGTGGATCATACCAAGTAGACACCTCAAATCATTGGAGAAATACCACCAACAATGTCTCCGCAAGATCCTGCGGAGGACAGACGTACCAATGCTCGTGAACTTGATCAGGCCAACATCCCCAGCATCAAAGCACTGACCACACTTGACCAGCTCCGTTGAGCGGGCCACATTGTTCGCATGCCTGACACAAGACCCCCAAAGAAAGCGCTCTACTCGGAACTCCTACACAGCAAGCAGTCGCCGAGAGCATGCAGAAATCAAGCGCAGGCAGCGGAAGGAGCGTGTGGCAAACCAGACTCCCCACCCACCTTTTCCTCCAACCACTGTGTGTCCCACCTGTGACAGAGACTATAATTCCCGAATTGGACTGTTCAGTCACCTGAGAACTCACTTTTAGAGTGGAAGCAAGTCTTCCTCGATTTCGAGGGACTGTCTCTGATGAAACTGAGTTGCCTGGCAGCGTGGTGATAATGGGTCGGATTTTTTTTGTAAAGCATTTTCAGATGCAATAATATAGTTTTTGTAAAGAGCTGTGATCTGTTAGAGATGAAATAAAGCCACTAATGATGTTAATAAACAAACTGTCAATCTATATTGGTTTATGTTTGGAAAAAATAGCAACTCATGATTCTTATACCAAATCTCATGATTTTGAAGAGTTTGTCTCATGATTTATGAGATGGTGGGGTTGGCATTACTGGTGACCAGCAACACCACCAGCACCAGCCTGCTGCTCACAGACCTGTAGCCCCACAGGAGAGAGGGGGGCGGCAGTGAGGTGCAGCTCACAGGAAGCCATACCCGGCACACAGGGTCTCCAGGCAGAGGGTCAGCTTCCTCGACATGTCTGAACACCAGTGTCGCAGGAGGCTCAGGGTGTCACGTCAGGTGGTGGCAGACATTTGCAGCCTGCTGGAGCAAGGCCGGCTGTCAGCTGGACCAGGTGGCCACACTTTACCAGTGGCTGTCAAAGTCACCTCCGCCCTCAAGCTTTTTGCCTCTGGATCCTTCCAGGGCTCTGCCGGAGACATTTGCAGGATCTCACAGTCAGCAAAACACAAATGCATAAGGCAGGTGATTACTGGTTTGTTCGCCCTGGCCGCCAATTATGTCAGCTTTGCCTGCGATGATGCCAGGAAGAGTGCGTGAGAGCCAATGTTCCCGTTACGCTGCATGGCCGCGGAGTAGTCCGGAAGAACCCCAGCAGCTGACTCATCGGCTTTTAAACGGAAAAACCGTTAAAGGGGCCACACACCCAAAATAATATTGGCGGGAACATTAGTGGTGAGCCACCTTCTCGAACCGTGGCTCCAGATGACTTCCCACAGGTGCAGAGCGTCCTCGACTGGTGGCAATTAATGCACCCATAGATCACCCAGGGGTGTTCATCAACCGCAAGGGCTTCCATCCATCAACCTGCAGCTGGTGTGCAACCAGAACAAGGTCTTTACGTAGGAGGTGTGCACGAGATTCCCAGGCAATTGACGTGATGCTGTGTCTGGCGGCAAGCCACCCTCCCAGATGTCTTTGCCCCTGGAAACGGCATTACCGGCTGGCTGCTCAGTGCCAAGGGATATCCAGAACAAGGCAGAGAGCACAGACCCTCTTTGCAGGATTGGGAGAGGGAGGCTGGGGAGGAAGACGAAGGGGAAGGAAGGTGACGTGGGCAATGCACCAGTGTAGTACATTGCTGCCCGGGATGCCTGGGATACCCTGATTATTGCGAGGTCCACTGAGGTTCCACGTGTTCTCGGATGAACGCCTCTCTGCCCATCTGGGGCATGACTACTCGGTTTCCCCATAGTAGACAATCGGCCTGAATCGAGAGTTCATCCTTGCACCTGTAAAATGGTTTAAATTCCTCAGGGCATGCCCCGTATATGGCTGCCCAGCCCCATTCAGGACACATTTCTTGACTAAAGACAGTAGCGGGTCTCTATTTGTCCAGACTTTGATCTGAAGGGCTGTCACGGGTGAGCCTTCGCTTTCAAAAGCTTCAACAGCCATGACCATCTCAGCAGCATGCTCGGTTGCCCCTCGGTGGTGGCTAGTGGGAGCCTGCTGAGTGCATTGGCGCAGTTTCCAGTGCCCGGTCTGCCGAATTGTATAGTCATAGGCGGCTAACGTGAGTGCCCACCTCTGTATACAGGCCGATGCATTTACATTAATGGTCATGTTGTCGGCCTAAAGGGACGTTTAGGGGTTTGTGATCTGTCTCCAGCTCAAATTTCCTGCCAAACAGGTACTGGTGCATTTTTTTTACTGCATATACACATGCAAGCGCTTCCTTTTCTACCATCCCGTAGCCCCTTTCTGCCTGGGTCAGACTTCTGGAGGCATAAGTTACTGGCTGTAACTGACCCTTGGCATTGACACACCCGACCCCATAGGACGACGCATTGCACGTTAAAACAAGTTTCTTACATGCGTTATATAGCGTTAACAGATTGTTGGAGCGTAACAAAAGCCCTTTCCTGGCTGTCCCCCAAGACCCATTCGTGACCTTTGCATAGGAGCACATGTAGCGGCTCTAACAGCGTGCTCAATTTGGGAAGAAAGTTGCCAAAATAGTTCAGGAGCCCCAGGAACGAACGCAGCTCCGTCATGTTATGGGGTCTGGGTGCTCTCTCGATCGCTTCCGTTTTGGACGCGGTAGGTCTGATCCCGTCTGCTGCTACCCTCATCCCCAGGAATTCTACCCCTGGAGCTAGGAAGACGCACTTCACCTTTTTCAGTCGCAGACCTATCCGGTCCAGTCTGCGTAGCACCTCCTTCAGGTTGTGGAGATGTTCTTCAGTATCGCAACCCGTGATGAGGATGTCATCTTGAAAAACCACCGTCCTTGGAATCGACTTGAGGAGACTTTGCATGTTTCGTTGAAAGATCGCTGCAGGCCGAGCGAATCCCGAATGGACATCTGTTGTACTCAAACAACTCCTTGTGTGTTGTTATGGTGGTCAGCTTCTTCGACTCACTCACCAGCTCCTGGGTCATGTAAGCTGAGGTCAGGTCCAATTTTGAAAAATGTTTGCCACTGGATAGCATCGCAAAGAGGTCCTCTGCTCTCGGTAGCGGGTACTGGTCTTGGAGAGACATCCGATTGATGGTGGCCTTGTAATCACCACGTATCCTGACCGACCCATCTGCCTTGAGCACCTGCACAATCGGGCTCGCCCAGTCACTGAATTCGACTGGCGAGATGATGCCTTCCCTCAGCAGGCGGTCCAATTCGCCTTCTATCTTTTCCCGCATCACGTACGGCACAGCTCAGGCCTTGTGGTGTACTGGCCTGCCGTCTGGGTTGATGTGAATCACTACCTTGGTCCCCATGAAAGTGCCAATGCCGGGTTGAAATAGTGAGTCAAATTTGTCCAGGACCTGTGAGCATGATATTCGCTCCACAGAAGAAATTGCATTGACATCGCCCCATTTCCAGTTCATGACAGCAAGCCAACTCCTCCCCAGCAGTGCGGGACCGTCCCCCGGGGCAATCCTGAGTGGTAACCTGTTCTCCGAATCTTTGTGGGTCACGGCTACCATGGTGCTGCCGAGCACCGGAATGATCTCCTTTGTATATGTCCGTAGCTGTGCGTCAATCGGCAATAATTTTGGCCTCCTGGCCTTGGACGCCCACAACTTGTTGAACTGTTTGATACTCATCAGGGACTGACTGGCCCCCGTGTCTAGCTCCATTGATATTGGGATGCCATTGAGGAGCACTTTCATCATTACCGTTGGCGTCCTGGTGTATGAACTGTATATGTGCTCCACATGAACTCGCTGAACTTCAGCTTCCAGCAATTTCCCTCAGTGTTCATTTGGCCTCGTAGGGCTTACATCGGGTCCGTCCTCTTCGTACATCAACCTGGCTGCAGGCTTCCTGTACAAGTGACCGCTGACGTTGCAGTTTCTGCAGGTATATTGCTGATACCTGCAAGCTCTGGCTGGGTATTTGCCTCCACACCTCCAACATGAGCCGTTGTTGGAAACAAAGGGTCCATTACCAGTCGATCGTCTCTGACTGTCTCTGTAACTGTCCTTAAATGCACCATTGACAGCTGTTGATGGCCCCATTACTGGCCGCATTGTCCCTTGCGATGGCATGAATCCACGTTCAGCTAGCCATTGTCTCTGTTGAATTCCCCCTTTGGGTTCGACTATATGCTTGGGCATGTTCGATTGCCCCTGTCTGCCTGGAGAACTGTCTGCCGCGTTAACAATGTTGACTCCCTGTCCATTTGCTGCATTTAAACCAAGATTTTTGTCAAACATCATTCTGGTCTCTTCCTCCCCTGAGATAAATGTCTGGGCCATCAAAGCCGCCGTTTCCAGGGTCAAGCCTTTGGTCTCAATCAGTTTCCTGAAAACCCCAGCGTGCCCGATGCCCTCAATAAAAAAGTCTCACAGCATCTCTGCTCTGCATGCATCTGGGAACTTACATAGGTGCGACAGTCGCCGGAGGTCTGCCACGAAGTTTGGAATGCTTTGCCCTTCTCACCGCCGGTGCGTGTAAAACCAGTGTCTCGCCATGTGCATGCTGCTCGCCGGTTTAAACTTACTGAGCTCTTCAAAAGTCTTGTCCGCCGTCTTCTCTGGCGCTCGTAGGTCCTTCATCAGGTCCTTCATCAAAGTACGTCCTGGATCCACAAACCGTCAGGAGATGAGCCCTGCGTTTGTCGGCCGAATCCTGTCCCAGCCATTCCTTAGTGATGAGACTTTGCTGTAGTCTCGCAATAAAGTCGTCCCAATCATCACCAACACAGTACCTCTCATCCGTGCTATTAGTGGCCATGTTCGCGTGGTTTAAATACCAGTTTCTCGTCGCCAATAATATGTCCTTACTATAGAGTACAAATGCACACGAGACCCATACTCGAGAGAAGGTCACTCTGTGACCAGTAACCTTTATTAGCCAGCACTGAAGTGGAGAAAGTGGGTGGAGCTTCCCTTTTTATACCTGAAAGTCCAGGTTAGAAGTGTCTCCCACAAGTTCAACACCTAGTGGTCCATGTTCTCATGGTGTACAACTTAGGTCAGTTTATGCATGGATTACAATGATAGTTGAATACATGACAGACTGCTCCATCTGAACCTGTACATGGGCAGACTCGGCTATCGGGACATGAGGTAGCATGTGGGCTACAGACGGACGGGTGGTGCAATGGGTGAAAAGTGGAAGCACTTTGAGCCAAGTCCCCACTTCCATGTCCCCTTTCGCCATCATCTCTCTCATGGCCCAGCCACACTTCCCAATGAGCTGAAGATCACTTTGCTGCAGGTCAGGGCGATGAAAGGCCAAGGCTAGAATGTCAATTATCCTATTTAAGATGGCCTTCATAGTGAGCAAGCCATTGGTGAAGGACTGCGTGCACGCGTATGATTGCCGTGTTTCATGCTCCGTGCAGTTGGCCGCTCTGTCCATGGAAGAAGACATCATCGCAAAGGCCCTCGACATCCTGCCAATCATGCCTGAGATGGTCCTCCAATCTCTCTGCAATTGTGCACAGTGTGCTTAGAATGCCTGGCAGTACATTGCACATTCTCTGCTGCTGCTCAAGTAGTACCTTTCATTGATGGCCCCAGGGTACAGCATCTGCATCCAGCTGAGCAGAGCTTGGAGAGTCCGTACCCTCCGACGTGGACTTTCTACTGCTGCCCCTGACTCCACCAACTGCTCTTGCTCACTTGTGCGAGTCTCCATGTGAAAACCCAGCTCTCGCTCTAACTTGTCACCGAAGTACGAGAATCTGAGCTGGAGCATGGTCTGCATCAATCCTGTGACGGTGCTCCCTCAGATGGAGTGAGCTGCTCTGGGGAGTCTTCATGGTCATGTGACTTTGACCAGTCCCTGATGGACACATGAAGACCCTTTGGGAGATAAAAGACATGAATGAGTAGTGTCAGGGTAAGAATGCTTGAAGTTACCATTAGGCACATGATCATAGTTCAGTCGCTGTTGATAACAAGTCAGCATGCCTGAGGGTTGTATGCCATGTGGCTGCCCGATATTTAATTCTGTCACCTGGTGGCTGGTAGGCCCCCATCTCCCCATCTCCGATGGCCAGCCACGCCGAGACTCCACTGATGTCCAGCGCCTCCTCCTCTGCAGCTGTTAGTTGCAATGAGCTGGAGAGCCACCTCTGGTTTTCTGCCTCTCCCTCGTGCTCTGGGCTCTCTTCTCCTGCAAGGAGGGAAAGAAGAGACCTAAGAGTGAGAGTAATGGCATGTGTTCATCCAATGGATGGAGAGGATTTTCTGAGGGTGACTGTGAGGGAGAGAGGCGTGACATTGCATAAGGGTGAGTGTGTGTGTCACTGGTGGATGGATAGATCGGAATGCGAGTAAGTGCATAGAAAGAGAGGGATGGGTGCACCTGCAAGGTAAGTTGGTGTGAGGAGTGATCTGCTGCAGTAGGCTTGAGAAGGTAGAGTGAGGGGGTTAGGGTGATGTTGGTGAATATGCCATTGCTCTCACCTTTCCTGCCCTCCTTGGGTCAGTAATGCACTTCCTGCGTTGGATCCAGGAGCGTGGCACAAGGCTCCCACTGCTGACCCCCTGGGCAACCTCAACCATGCTGCCTTTATGTCAGCAGTAGGCTTCTTCCTCACATAACTAGGGAACAGTATCTCCCTCCAGATCCTTACAGTCCCGAGCAGCACATCCAGGGAGGCATCTCTGCCTGATTCCAGTACAATAGTGCGATGCCTCTACATGACAACTCCAACTGCTTCAGCTTGTATGCTTGGAGTGTCCCTATAAATACTGCAGTTCAGATCGCATCATGCAGGTCGTCAGCACACCCGCAGATGCTAATTGGATGGGAAACCCGGAAGTAAAATGATAATGAGGTGGCTGAGTTAGAATGCCAATCACAGGCTCACTGCACTTACTTCCATGTTTCCCATGCACTATCGGCCCCACCCCCGCTCCCAGCACATCTGTGGATTAAAATCCAGCCCATTGGCTCTCTCTCAGAGGAGGGACTTGTGTTTGGGCTGCGCTGTTAGGTGGAGCCCTCAGCTCACAACAGGCGGGCACTGGCACACGTATACTGTAATACCAAATATAAAATGAGCCGCACACACTCTTCAGGCTGAAGCCAGATCAGAACCCAATGAATATTAAACTTAGTGTTGGTCTTGTGGGTGGGGGGAGAATGTGTCGCCAAGACCTGGCACAAGCCTTTAATACACAAGGTACAAATGCACCAGGGAGGCAAAGAGCTCACTTTGTGGGAAATGTAACACTGATTGTGGGGAATGGGCTGTCAGCGGCTGTCGTTTGTTCAGGTGAAACACCATTTTAACACCCCTCCGATTTGGCCACATGACCAAATGGTTGACCAGCAGAACACCCCATGGCTCGGTGGCTGCACTGAGAAGACCTTGAGCGGAGCCTGTACTTAACCACAGCGCTCACTGTGTTTTTCATCTCTGTCTTCATCATCATCATCATAGGCAGTCCCTCGGAATCGAGGAAGACCTACTTCCACTCCTGGTGGCTGAACAGTCCAATACGAGAGCCACAGACTCTGTCACAGGTGGGACAGATAGTCGTTGAGGGAAAGGGTGGGTGGGACAGGTTTGCCGCACGTTTTTTCCGCTGCCTGCGCTTGATTTCTGCATGCTCTCGGCGTTGAGACTCGAGGTGCTCAGCGCCCTCCCGGATGCACTTTCTCCACTTAGCGCAGTCTTTGGCCAGGGGCTCCCAGGTGTCAGTGGGGATGTCGCACTTTATCAGGGAGGCTTTGAGGGCGTCTTGGTAACGTTTCTGCTGCCCACCTTTGGCTCGTTTGCCGTGAAGGAGTTCCATGTAGAGCATTTGCTTTGGAAGTCTCACGTCTGGCATGCAAACTATGTGGCCTACCCAGCGAAGCTGATCGAGTGTGGTCAGTCCTTCAATGCTGTGGATGTTGGCCTGGTCGAGGACGCTGATGTTGATGCGACTGTCCTCCCAGGGGATTTGCAGGATCTTGTGGAGACATCGTTGGTGGTATTTTTCCAGCAACTTGAGGTGTCTACTGTACATGGTCCATGTCTCTGAGCCATACAGGAGGGCAGGTATTACTACAGCCCTGTAGACCATGAGCTTGGTGGTAGTTTTGAGGGCTTGGTCTTCAAACACTCTTTTCCTCAGGTGGCCGAAGGCTGCACTGGTGCACTGGGGGCGCTGTTGGATCTTGTCGTCGAAGCCTGCTGTTGTTGATAGGAGGCTCCCGAGATATGGGAAGTGGTTCACGGTGTCCAGGGCCGTGCCGTGTGTCATGTATCCTACATGGTTACTGCTTGTACTATTACAAGGTGTGATTCTCACTCTGGAGTTATCAATAAAGGACTAAGGTCACTACAGTTCAAGTACAACACATTGTCTCGTGGAGTCATTATCAGAGCATCTAAGGACATAACAATTGGCGACAAGATTATGGACTTTCACGCGAAAATGGCTAACCTTGGTACGTTGCAGCAGTTCGCCGATGGTGATGATTGGGATGCCTTTGTGGAGAGGCTCGACCATTTCTTCACAACAAACGACCTGGCAGGCGACAATCCGGCCACACTGGCTGATAAGCGCAGAGCTATCCTGCTAACCAGTTGTGGGCCCACCGTCTATGGCCTCGTCGGGGACTTGTTGGCACCAGCGAAGACAATGACCAAGACGTACGAGGAGCTCGTAACACTGATCCATGAGCAACTCAAGCCCAAAGAGAGCATCCTCACAACCAAACACCAGTTCTACACCTACCCACGGCCCAAAGGCCAGGAAATCGCAAAATATGCTGCAGACCTCAGGAGGCTGGCGGCTCCGTGTGATTTCGACAACCACCTCACCGAAGCGTTGTAGGATATCTTTGTCATTGGAATCGGCCATGAGGGCCTTCTTCATAAGCTACTGTCTGCAGACACCACAGTCACACTGCAGAAGGCCATCTCCGTGAGCCAGGCATTCATGACCTCGACCTGCAGCTCTAGGCAGATGACTCATCCTTAGGACTCAAACCCAGCAAGACTGTGCACAGAGTGGCGCCTTTTAGAGGCTAAACTGTAGAATGTGAACCTTCTCAGGGAAGAGAAAACAGGCCCCCGAGTCCCTTAACTCAGAGTCCGCTGAGGGAGGCTAACCGTGTAGCTCCATGCTGGTGTTGCGGAGGGAATCACAGTGCTCACCGGTGCTGCTTTAAAGACTATGTGTGTAAAGGCTGCAGCACAAAGGGCCACAACCAGCGAATGTGTAAGAGAAATATGACTCACTGTGTTGATGAAGAGTCTACAGATGGCCATGAATCCAGCGCGGATTATGAAACGATAGTCAGAGAGGCAGCTCAGCCCCACGATGAGGTATATGGCATGTTTACCTGCACCACCAAGTGTTCTCCATTGAGGATGGAAGTCGAGATAAATGGCTTTCCAGTCTTCATAGAAGTGGACACAGGGGCGAGCCAGTCAGCGATGAATCAAGAAGCCTTTGAGAAGCTATGGGACAATCAAGCTGAACGACCCAAGTTGGTCCCGGTTCAGGCAAAGCTACGCACCTACACCGATGAACTTATCCCAGTCGTTGGTAGTGTGTATGTAAAGGTACTCCATGATGGCGCGGTGCACAAGTTACCTCTGTGGATTGTTGCAGGTGATGGACCAACGCTACTCGGAAGAAGGTGGATGGAGAAGATCTATTGGAGTTGGGAAGATTTCATCCCTCCAGCGATCGACGTCCTCCACGCTCAGAGGCAAAGCAAGCTCTCACCTGAGGGTGGACCCTGCACCCGAGAGCAGACCAGCACGGTACCCGAGGCACAGACCGCTCAGCACGACTGCATGGAGGTGATCCAGCTGAGACAACCCGAACACACCTTCCGGGCTCCAGTGGCACCTCAGTGGGAGGCTTGTAAGTTACCTGTACAGGTGTGCCAGGCCTAGTATATAAGGCAGGCCACCAGGTGTGATCCTCACTCTGGAGTTATTAATAAAGGACTAAGGTCACTACAGTTCAAGTACAAGACATTGCCTCGTGGAGTCATTATCAGAGCATCGAAGGACATAACACCGTGGATCTTGTTGACTGGGGGGCAGTGCTGTGCGGCGAGGACAGGCTGGTGGAGGACCTTTGTCTTATGGATGTTTAGCGTAAGGCCCATGCTTTCGTATGCCTCAGTAAATACTATGTCCTGGAGTTCAGTCTCTGTATGTGCGCAGACACAGGCGTCGTCCACATACTGTTGCTCAACGACAGAGGTTGGGGTGGTGTTGGACCTGGCCTGGAGACACGCAGGTTGAACAGGTTCCCACTGGTTCTGTAGTTTATTTCCACCCCAGCGGGGAGCTTGTTGACTGTGAGGTGGAGCATGGCGGCGAGGAAGATTGAGAAGAGGGTTGGGGCGATGACGCAGCCTTGTTTGACCCCGGTCCGGACGTGGATTCCAGCTCTGTCTTATCAGTGTGCTGTCTACCTCAGACTGCATGAAGAACAATACTCCCATGCTTTTTAGTCATTTGTGCAATTGCTATGTCGCTGACACCCCATCAGGAGGCCCTTTACTTGCATTGTGCAGCTCAATCCATTTATCCATCAGTGATAAATGTTGCAAAATGAATAGATTTTTCACTTTACCATGCTCACAGCCCAAATGACCGACGCTCAGAATTCTGTGCAGTGCTCCATCATTACAGCTCTTACTACAGTCTTGCTCACTGGTATCACTTAAAGTGGTGACTATGACTGAATGCTGGGTGAAGAGTCTCGCTAACAGATGCCAGTTAAAGTGACTCTGATGATGAATGAGCGTTTGATGAACCCTATGTTTTAGGGTCAAAAAGATACAGGAGGACCTTGGGCCAGAGGTTGCTATGAAACTAACGGCAAGGCTAATGGTGCTCATTGTTATTTATGGGTAATTGGTACAGAAACTTGTTCAATATGAATATCCAAAAGATCCTGTCCAAGTTGCATGGCTCGTCGTTAGACTCCCCGTTTTTTAGGAACTTGCTGTATTTGCACATTATTGTTGACACAGAAAGCGAAGTCTAGCGTAAGTACCCTTTTAACAATGTGATAAATGTTAATGACTGCCAATCAACCTCTCTGCCATCAAAAACTAACTATTACAAGTGTAGAGTCTCATTCTTTTAGGTTTTGAATATTTTGGGGTGATTTTTAAAATATCAAATTTTCAATTAAATTACTTGTGTCTCTTTTTTCTCTCTCTCGATCCAATCTTTCTTTCCCTCTCTTTATTCCTTTCTGTACCGGATATGACGTGGCATTCAGTTGGAGAGCTGTCAGAGGGCTAACAGCAAGTCATCAACTCCAATGTGGTCTGCACAGAGTGTCTTAAGCAGAGTGCACTAAAACTGCAGGGACCAGCGCGAGCCGGTTCAGGAAGGTGACAACTTGGAGCAGGGCGATTGGATTGGACGTCACCATAATCCATGTCGCTGATTGGAGTGTGGACAGGTGCAGCAGGAGCGGCGAGGTCGGTGCCAGGGAGCAGCAAGAGATTGCAGAGCGACGTGACAGGGGCCCGGGAGAGGTGTGAGTTCGGGGCCAGAAGAGGCGAGGGTCCAGGGGCAGCATGGGCCAGCCCACACTGCGATAGGTGTGTACACTAAGTCTGTGCAGCAGAGCAGGGCTCCAGTCGTCTTGGTTAATCCTTGCCACTGGACTAAGACCTAGCTCTGTCAAGCCCCATGTGGTGGCTGGTGTGCAACGGCTACTATTGTGTCCCTAACACAGATGAGGCTGCACACAGGGAGGTTAAAGTAACAGTGACCTCAGTCTTTAATAAGACACTCCAGAGTGAGGAACAGGCCTTAGGGGTCGGCTTATATACAGTGCTCCCAAGGTATGCTGGGATCCCTTGGGACTTCAGGGGATGAGCTCCCTGGTGGTGGAACATGTGAGTGCATGCTTTACAGATACACAACATCACTCCCCCGGCCAAAGTCAAAGTGAAAACTATTTACAAGGTGAGGCGGTTGGGAGCCTTTCTTTCCCTGGTGGACCGCCTCGGTACAAATGTCTGTTCTGGTGTGTTGGCTGTGCCCTCGCTGGGCTGGCGTGTTGTTGGCTCTGCAGGGCTGTGAGGTGAGCCTGGCCTTGCTGGGCTGTTGGGCATGATGGGTTTGATTTCCTGGTCCGGGGTGGTGTTGTTGATTCTTTGGGTGTGTGTTGTGGGCTCGAAAAAGGTGGTGTCTGCTGTGGGTTGTTCAGGGCAGTCTGTGAACCGCAGCCTCATTTGGTCCAGGTGCTTTCTGCAAATTTGTCCATGGGCTAGTTTGACTACAAACACCCTACTCCCTTCTTTAGCTATCACCGTGCCCGCGATCCACTTGGGACCATGTCCACAGTTTAGTACATACACAGGGTCATTCAGATCAATATCCCGTGACACAGTGGTGCGACCATTGTTTACGTTTTGTTGCTGCCGCCTGCTCTCTACCTGATCATGCAGGTTGGGGTGAACCAGCGAGAGTCTGGTTTTAAGTGTCCTTTTCATGAGTAGCTCAGCCGAGGGCACCCCTGTGAGTGAGTGGGGTCTCGTGCAGTAGCTGAGCAGTACTCGGGACAGGCGGGTTTGGAGTGAGCTTTCTGTGACTCATTTAAGGCTCTGTTTGATGGTTTGTACTGCCTGCTCTGCCTGCCCATTGGAGGCTGGTTTAAACGGGGCCGAGATGACATGTTTGATCCCATTGCGGGTCATGAATTCTTTAAATTCGGCACTGGTGAAACATGGCCCGTTGTCACTGACCACTATGTCAGGCAGGCCGTGGGTGGCAAACATGGCCCTCAGGCTTTCAATGGTGGTGGTGGCGGTGCTTCCCGACATTATTTCACATTCAATCCATTTTGAAAAAGCATCCACCACCACCAGGAACATTTTACCGAGAAACGGGCCCACATAGTCGACATGGATCCTCGATCATGGTCTGGAGGGCCAGGACCAAAAACTTAGTGGTGCCTCTTTGGGCTCAACTGAGCACATACGCTGCGTTGCCGTACACAGGACTCTAAGTCAGAGTCGCTACGGGCCACCACATGTGGGATCTGGCTATCACTTTCATCATTACTATACCCAGGTGTGTGCTGTGGAGATCCGAGATGAATGTCTCCCTGCCCTTTTTTGGCAGCACTACACGGTTACCCCACAAGAGGCAGTCTGCCTGAATGGACAGCTCGTCCATTCGCCACTGGAACAGCTTGATTGGCTCTTGCATTTCAACGGGGATGCTGGCCCAGCTCCCATGCAGTACACAGTTTTTTACTAGGGACAGCAGAGGATCTTGGCTGGTCCAAGTCCTAATCTGGTGGGCCGTGACAGGTGATTTATCATTTTCAAACGCTTCCATGACAATCAGCAAGTCTACGGGCTGCGCCACTATCAACAAGTTTGCAGGCTGCGCCATTTCCACCCCCGTGGTGGGCAATGGTAGCTGACTGAGAGCATCCGCACAGTTCTCGGTGCCTGGCCTGTGGCGGATGGTATACTTATATGCTGATAGAGTGAGTGCCCATCTTTGTATGCGGGCTGAGGCATTAGTATTTATCCCCTTGTTTTCAGCAAACACGGATGTGAGGGGCTTGTGATCGGTTTCCAGCTCAAATTTGAGGCCAGACAGGTACTGCTACACTTTCTTTACCCCGAACACACACGCTAATGCCTTTTTCTCAATCATGCTGTAGGCCCTCTCGGCCTTAGACAAGCTCCTGGAAGCATAGGTGACAGGTTGCAACTTCCTCGCAACGTTAGTTTGTTGTAATACACACCCGACTCCGTATCACGACACGTCACATGCTAGCACGAGTCTTTTACACGGGTTATACAATACAAGCAGCTTGTTGGAGCATAAAATGTTTCTGGCTTTCTCAAAAGCAACTACTTTGTTTTTTCCCCATACCCAGTTCTCACCTTTACGCAATAACACATGTAGAGGCTCTAAGAGGGTCTAGGAAGTTACCAAATTAGTTGAGGAGTCCCAGGAACGGCCACAGCTCCGTGACATTCTGTAGTCTGGGCACATTCCTGATAGCCTCTGTCTTGGCATCTGTGGGCCGAATGCCGTCCGCTGCGATCTTTCTCCCCAAAAGCTCCACTTCTGTTGCCATGAAGACGCATTTCGACCTCTTCAGCCGCAGCCCTACGCGATCCAGTCGCTGGAGGACCTCCTCTAGGTTTTGTAGGTGCTGGGCGGTGTCCCAACTCGTGACCAATATGTCGCACTGAAAGACCACCATGTGTGGTACCGACTTGAGTAGGCTCTCCATGTTTCTTTGGAAGATCGCTGCAGCCGACCGAATTCCAAACGGGCATCTGTTGTAGATGAACAGTCCCTTGTGCGCGTTGATGCAGGTGAGGCCCTTCGAAAACTCCTCCAGCTCCTGCGTCATGTAGGCCGAAGTCAGTTCGAGCTTGGTGAATGTCTTGCCTCCTGCCAGCATCGCAAATAAGTCATCTGCCTTAGGTAGCAGGTGTTGGTCCTGTAGCAAGAAACGATTAATAGTTACTTTATAATCGCCGCAAATCCTGACCGTGCCATCACTTTTGAGTACTGGAACAATCGGGCTGGCCCACTCACTGAATTCCACTGGGGAGATGATGCCCTCGCGTTGCAGCCTGTCCAGCTCGATTCCCACTCTTTCGTTCATCATGTAAGGTACCGCTCGTGCCTTATGGTGAATGGGTCGTGCCTCTGGGACCAAATGAATCCGTACCTTCGTCCCGGAAACGTTTCCAATGCCTAGCTCAAAAAGGGAAGGAAATTTGTTAAGAACCTGGGTATATGAGGCCTCATCGACATGTGATAGCGCTCGGATGTCATCCCAGTTCCAGCGGATTTTGCCCAGCCAGCTTCTTCCAAGCAGTGTGGCGCATCACCCGGGACAATCCAGAGTGGCAGTTCGTGCACCGTGCCCTTGTAGGTGACCTTGACCATGGCGCTGCCCAGGACAGTAATAAGCTCTTTGGTGTACGTTCTCAGTTTCTTGTGGATGGGGCTCTGGGCTGGTCTGAATGCCTTGTTGCACCACAGACTCTCAAACATCTTTTTACTCATGATGGATTGGCTAGCGGCAGTGTGCAGTTCCATGGCGACAAGTAAGCCATTCAATTTTACGTTTAGCATTATAGGTGGACATTTCGTAGAAAATGTGTGCACCCCATGTACTTCAGCATCTGCCTCCTCTCTCTGAGGCTCGAAATTGCTTTGATCCACCATGGACCGATCTTCCTCTGCCACGTGGTGGTTAGCAGGTTTTGCAGAGCTTGCAGCTCGTGTGCAAGCTCGTTAGAGGTGCCCCATTGTTCCACAGCTCTTGCAAACATACCCTTTGAAGCGGCATGAATAGGCTGAATGGAAGCCTCCACAATGCCAACAAGGTGTGAATTGCCTTGCATTCATCCTTTGTTGGGGACTCTGAGTCATCTGGCTCACCTGAGGCCTGCTGGCAGTTGCAGACTCGTGGGTTCTGACCTGTACATTTCTGCTTGCAAACACAGTTCCAGTTAATTTATGAACATTGCTAGCACTTGTGTGCTGAGAGATTTGTTTGGTGTTATCACTGGTGGACATAAACGCCTGTGCTATCGCAATGGCCTTACTGAGGATCGATGTCTCTGCAGTCATAAGTTTTCGCAGGATGGTCTTGTGGTCAATGTCCAGTACAAAAAAGTCTCTGAGCATTTGCTCCAGGTAGCCATCAAACTCACATTGTCCTGCAAGTCGCCCCAGCTCGGCGACGTAGCTCACCACTTCCTGACCTTCAGATCACTGGCACGAGTAGAACCAATACTTCGCCATCAGCACGCTCTCCCTCGGGTTAAGATGTTCCTGAACCAGTGTACACAGCTCCTCATATGACATATCTGTGGGTTTCACCGGAGCCAGAAGATTCTTCATGAGGCTGTAGGTCGGTGCCCCGTAGATTGTGAGGAGGACCGCTCTCCTTTTTGCAGCGCTTCCTTCTCTGTCCAGCTCGTTGGCTACAAAGTACAGTCTAGCCATTCGACATAGGCTTCCCAGTCCTCACCCTCCGAGAACTTCTCCAGGATGACCACAGTTTGCTGCATCTTTGCGTTGGATTCGTATTTTCGTCGGCAGTTATTGTGTTCCTAACACAGATGAGGCTGAATACAGGGAGGTTAAAGTAACAGTGACCTCAATCTTTATTAAGACACTCCAGAGTGAGGAACAGGCCTTAGGGGCTGGCTTATATACAGTGCTCCCAAGGGATGCTGGGATCCCTTGGGACTTCAAGGGGATGAGCTCCCTGGTGGCGGAACATGGGAGTGCATGCTTTACAGATACACATCAGCTACCACACATTAAAAAAATCCACACACAGGCATCTTCCATCTTTCAACATGTTGTTCGGGATCGAGAATATTAGATCCGCATTGTAACACCTGTGAACATTTTGGTGTGGAAGTAGGTCATCCTCAATACAAGGGACCGCCTAAGAAGAAGCACTTAAACAAAGTGTTGAACTTGGGAATTTGGAGAGAGTAGGAATTTGCAGCAGGACGGGAAGGAGGTTCTGATTTTTGCCTCCAATACTTGGAGTTCTTTGTGTTACAGGTAAATATTTAATTTCATTTACCTAGAACTTAAACTAGATCTAGTAATTAGGCTAAATGGTAAACTGCAGCGTGTGGGAGTTTGTGGCGAGGATTACAATCTCAGACAACCATGTCTGCAGTAACTGTCTGCAACTCGAGGAACTTCAGCTCAGAGTTGTTGAGCTGGTGTCTGAGGTGCAGACATTGAGGGGCATCAGGGAAGGGGGGGAGTTGCCTGGACACTTTGATCCAGGAGGCAGTCACACCCCTTAGGCTAAGTAGCAGTACCGGTCTGGTTAGTGGTCAGGGACAGAAGGCTGTGACTGCAACTCAGGCAGGTAAGGGGATCCAGGTGCAGTGCAGGAGGAGCCTCGGCCTTTGCCCTTATCCAACAGGTAAATGAGGTTCTTGCTGCCTGTGTGGATGAGGGAAAAGTCTGCAGGGTGGATGAGCAAACTGACCACAGCACCATGGTGCAGGAGGCCATTCAAGTGGGGGGAGTGAAAAGGAATGTTGTAGTGGTAGGGGACAGTATAGTCAGGGGGATAGATACTGTTCTCTGCAGCCGTGACCGAGAATTCCGAAGGCTGTGTTGCCTGGCCAGTGCCAGGGTTAAGGATATCTCCTCACGGCTGGAGAAGAATTTGAAGTGGGACGGGGGAGGATCCAGTTGTCATGGTCCACGTAGGAACCAACGACATAAGTAGAACTAGGCAGGAGGTTCTGCTGAGAGGGTTTGAGGAGCTAGGGACCAAACTAAAAAGCAGAACCTCAAAGGTAATGGTCTCTGGATTGTTACCTGAGCCACGTTCAAATTGGCATAGAGACAAGCAGATCAGAGAGTTAACAGCGTGGCTCAAAGAGTGGTGTGGGAGGAAGGGGTTACGATTCATGGGGCACTGGCACCAGCACTGGGGAAAGAGGGAGCTGTTCCGTTGGGATGGGCTTTACTTAAACCGGGCTGGAACCAGTGTCTTGGCGGATCAACTAACTAAGGCAGTAGATAGGAATTTAAATTAAAAAGCAGGGGAGAGGTCAGGTGAGGGGAAATTTAGAAATCAAAAGTAAAAAGTCAAGGCAATAGAACAGTGTAGCAATTTGGGTAACGATAAGCTGAGTGTGACAGAGAGTTTAACGGTAATCGTGGCGCAAATAACGGTAAAACTAAAGGTTGTTTACCTGAATACACAAAGCACTCGGAACATGATAGACACATTAGTGGCACAAATAGTAATAAATGGGTATGATCCAATAGCCATTACAGAGACATGGTAACCAGGGTTGGGAACTAAATATTCCAGGGTACTTGACGTTTTGAAAAAACAGGCAGAATGGAAAAGGAAGAGGGGTGTTTTGGGGGGGATGGTGGTGGGGTGGTGGTGGTATGGGGGTAGCCCTGATAATTAAGGATGACTAGTTGCTCAAAAGGATCTTGGCTCAGAAGATCAGGAAGTAGAATCAGTATGGGTGGAGATAAGAAATAACAAGGGCAGAAAACATTTTGGGGAGTAGTTTATAAGCACCCGAACAGTAGCTCTACCATTGGACAGAGTATTAATCAAGAAATAATAGCAGCTTATAACAAAGGTAATACAATAATCGTGGGGGACACAATCTGCATATAGATTGGCCAAATCAATTTGGCACGGGCAGGCTGGAGGATGAGTTTATGGGATGTATGCGAGACAGCTTCCAAGAACAATACGTCATTGAACCAATCAGGGAACCGGCTATTTTAGATCTTGTATTGTGCAATGAGACAGGGTTAATTAGTAATCTCATAGTAAAGGGTGCTCGCGGAGAGAGTGATCACAACATGATAGAATTTCACATTGACTTTGAAAGTGATGTTTTAGTTCCGACACTCGAGTCTTAGGCCCTGAACTATCGCCTGCTGCCGCCGAGTTTTCTGGGTGGTCTCCCCTCCGAGGGAGTTTGGTGGGGGCCTCCCGCTGGCGGGGAGCGAAGACCGCTGGGAACCGCCCACTCACGTCCAACGCACGTAAGTGTCCTCCCGCCCGCCGAGCTGCCAGTTTGGTCCGGGCGGGAGTCCGCTGCAGCAGGGGAAAGGACCACTGCATGGAGGCAGGTCTAACCTCAACGGTAAGTATGAAGACCGACAAAAAAAGGTTAGTAAACTTCTTTTCTTTATTTTTTTTCCAGCAATTCAGGTGAATGGGGTCCTATGAAGGTTTTCCAGTGTTTTTTTAAAACATTTTTTGGACATTTTTAATTTTATCTGTTCCTCCCCTCCCTGGGCCCTGCTCAATCCTCGGCAGTACTTTGCCGAGGATTGCATTTGCCGCCGAGATTGGGCGCTCCCACCGGCTGCCGCCCACATTCAGGGCATAAGTCATTTTTTTTCTGCCAGGTGGTCTTTCCAGGACTTTTCCACAAAACTCCCACCCAATGAACCACCAGGATCTCAGCAGTCCTTTGGGTGGCACTTGGGCGGAACCTAGCTTCCACCAAGTTCAGGGCCATAAACTTAAACAAAGCCAATTATATAGGTATGAGTGATGCGTTGGTTAAGGTAGATTGGGAAATTAGATTAAAAGGTATGACAGTAGCTAAGCAGTGGCAATCATATAAAGAAATATTCAAAAATTCTCAACAATATCCATTCCATTGAGATATAAAAAATCCACAGGAAAAGTGATCCATCTGTGGCTAATTAAAGAAGTTATTAGATTAAAAGAAGAGGCTTATAATGTTGCAAAGAAGGATTGGGAGAACTTTAGAAATGGGCAAAGAATGACCAAAAAAATTGATAAAAAGGGAGAAAATAGAATGAGAATAATTTAGCAAGAAATATAAAAGCAGATCATAAAAGCTTCTCATCATCATAGGCAGTCCCTTGAACGAGGATGTCTTGCTTCCACGAGAGTTCACAGATGTTTCAATGAAGGACCCGATGTTCCAGTCCTGAGCTCCAGTTGAGGGGGTGAAAGATGCCCGTACGTGAATGTTTTTAACGTGTGCTGACCATTGCACATCAGCCACCACACGGGCTTGACAGAGCTAGGCCTTTATCCAGTGGCAAGGGTTAACCAGGACGACTGGAGACCTGCTCTGTTGCACTGACCTAGTGCGCACACATATCGTAGTGTGGGCTGGCCCGTGCTGCCCCTGGGCCCTCGGCTCTTCTGGGCCCCGTACCCTCATTCGCCGCACCTCCGCCCACGATGTTCCAGGGCCCGGCGCTCCAGCTCTATTTATAGCCCCGATCTGCGGTGGTCTCACATAGGTCGGGGCAGCCCACGATGTTTCTATCAAGTATGTTAAAAGCGACAGAGTAGCAAAAGCAAGCATTGGTCCCTTAGAGACAGGAGAAATGATATTGGGGAACAAGGAAATGGCAGAGGCATAGAAAATCATAATATGATTAGACAGGGTCAACATGTTTTTACGAAAGGTAAATTGTGTTTGACAAATTTATTCATGTTTTTTTAGGATAAACTAGCAGAGTAAATAAAGGGGAACCAGTGGATTTGGCATGTTTGGATTTCCAAAAGGCATTCGATAAGGTGTCACATAAAAAGGATATTAAGCAAGATAAGGGCACATGGGGCTGGAGTAATGTATTAGCATGGATAAAGTATTGATTAACAGACAGAAAACAGAAAGTAGGGATAAATGGGTCATTTTCAGGTTGGCAGGCTGTAACTAATGAGGTGCCACAAGGATCAATGCTGGGGCCTCAGCTATTTAGAATCTATATCAATGTCTTAGAAGAAGGGACCGAGTGCAATATATGCAAGTTTGCTGATGATACAAAACTAGGTGGGACAGTAAACTGTGAGGAGGACAAAAAGAGCCTGGAAAGGGATATGAGCAGGTTAAATGAGTGGGCAGTAACATCGCAGATGGAGCATAATGTGGGGAAATGTGAGGTTATTAACTTTGGTAGGAAGAATAGAAAAACAGAATGGGAGCAAAATTGCCCCTTTTTATAGCCCCATTAGCGCCTCTAGGGGGAGCATGACACTTTTCGCCCGGGGGAGGGGGGCGCTACCACCTCCCAGGAAATGGCCCAAGGGTTTGCGGAAGCGCTTGTGCCCCACGGTTAGTGCCCCGGGCCGCCACGCAACAGGCGATGATGTCATCGGCGTGTGCGGCGACCCCTTACTGCCCCGCACCGACCCCTTAATGCCCCGCGGGGGAAACTGTGGGTCATGAAGCTGGCAGACATCCGCTCTCGGGACACTCCTTAAAGGGGATGGCGCCAGTCCCCTGAACCACAACTTCTTTCGTCGGCTGACTCTTGCGTCGGCTCAATAAGGGTGGCCCTAGCATGGGCCTGACCACCATCGTGCAGCCCTGCACTCCGCCTTGGGCCCAGGCTGCTGGCCCAGTCACACACTGCCCTGGTGGCCCAGTAAAGCCCATCAGAGGCCTTGCAGACTGCACAGAGGCCCTCCCCTTCAATTGCTGAGAGAAAAGCCTGGATATTAACAGGGCCGGGTCACGTGGGCGGCGGGGGCGGATGTGGGGGATGCAGAGGCCTGGATGGGAAATAGGGATGTCCGGCTTTCTCATCCACAACTCCGGGTTTCCCTGCATGCTGTGGAGTTCGAACAGGTGAGGGTGATGTCATTGCAGGTGACATCATGAACAGTACTGTAGATGTTTGGTATGCACTGGGAATTACACCATCGAGTGACCGGGCTTATACACAAGATTACATCACAGTCAACCGAAAATTACAAGTACCCGAACTGTCGCTAATCACGGCGTCAAACTCAATGCTCTGGGTGAGAGATGCGACGACGGATGGGGCATTGTGTGTGGGTCACGGATTATTAACAGGGTTGTTTGCTACGAAGTGAGTAGTGACAGCGTCAAGACTTCCGAATTTCATCCAGTCCGATGATGTCACTTGCTGCATACACGCTGGGCTTTCCGAAAAATCAACTCACTCCCATTCATGGTCTCGAGCGGAGTCCAGGTCCGGCAGAGGGGAGGGTGAATGTTGTGCAGATGTGGAGGGGGTGGAGTGGGGTTTGAAGAATGTGATCCACCTTCCCATCGGATCATGCTCTCGCTCTCTTTCCCCACCCTCCACCACCCCTTTGACCTGGATCATGTTCTTCCCCCATCCCCACAGTTCTCTCTATGCTCTTCCTCCCACTCCAGAGTTCCTGACCATCTCTCCTCTGAGTTCTTGACATTCTCCTCTTCCCCCACTCCGAGTTCTTGACCTTCTCTCCCCTCCACCCCGAGCTCCTGCACAACTCTCCCCCCCGAGATGCTGACCTTCTCCTTGCTCCCCCAAGATCCTCTCCTCTCCCCCTCTCCGATTCTCTCTCCTCTCATCCCCTCCCATCCTCCCCACCCCTGCAAACCCCCTCTCCTCTCCCCCCGATTCCCTGTCCTCTCCCCCCCTCTGATTTCCTCTCCCCCCCCTCTGATTTCCTCTCCTCAACCCCTCCAAACCTTCTCTCCTCTCCCCCTCCAAACCCCCTGTCCTCTCCCTCCGAACCCCTGTCCTCTCCTCTCCCCACCCTCTGATTTCCTCACCTCACCACCCTCCAAACCTCCTTTCCTCCCCCCTTTCCGATCCCCTGTCCTCTCCCCGCGATCCCCCTGTCCTCTCCCCTGATCCCCCGTCCTCTTCCCCCGAAACCCTGTCCTCTCCTCCCCACCCTCTGATTTCCTCTCCTCACCCCGCTCAAACCTCCTTTCCTCCCCCCTCTCCGATCCCCCGTCCTCTCCCCTCGATCCCCTTGTCCTCTCTCCCGATCCCTGTCCCCCACCCCCCCCCAATCCCCTGTCCTCTCCCCTCGATCCTCTGTCCCTTTCCCCCCCCTCCCCCTCTGATTTCCTCTCCTCACTCCCCTCCAAATGCCCTTTCCTCCATCTCTCCGATCCCGTCCTCTCTCCCCTGAACCAATGTTCACTCTTATGTATTTTGGGTGTGTGGCCCCTTTAAGGTGCTGCACAGCCCAGTCACAGTTTCCCAGACACATTACACTGTAAGAGCCGGTCCTGGGCTGTGCGGGACCAGCAGAGAGCTGTGCTGACACAGGGAACATTGCTCTGGACCAATCTTTTGTTTCTTTACTTATCCCATTATCACTTCCTTTTGCCTTGCACCATCATCACTTTTGTGATTAAATCTCTCCTGCTCTCCACCCTATCATACATACACAGGATATACGGCACAGAAACAGGCCATTCAGCCCAACCAGTCCACGCCGGCGTTTATGCTCTACTCGAGCCTCCTCCTGTCTTTCCTCATCTAAATCTATCAGCATATCCCTCCATTCCCTTCTCCCTCATATGCTTGTTCAACCTCCCCTTAAATGCATCTATACTATTTGCTTGAGCCACTCCCTGTGATAGTGAGTTCCATATTCTCACCACTCTTTGGGTAAAGAATTTTCTGCCGAAAACCCTGTTTGATTTCTTGGTGATTATCTTATATTGATGGCCTCTAGTTATACACTTCCCCACAAGTGGAAACATTCTTTCTGTATCCACTCTATCAAAACCTTTCATAATTTCAAAGATCTCTATTAGGTCACCCTTCAGCCTACTTTTTTCAAGAGAAAAGAGACCCAGCCTTTCCTGATAGGTATACCATCACATTTCTGGTATCATCCTTGTAAATCTTCTCTGGACCCTCTCCAGTGCCTCTATATCCTTTTGATAATATGGCGACCAGAACTGTACGCAGTACTCTAAGTGTGTTCTAACCAAGGTTCGATACAGGTTTAGCATAACTTCCCTACTTTTCAATTCTATCCCTCCAGAAATAAACCCTAGTTCTTGGTTTGCTTTTTTACAGCTTTGTTAACCTGTCTCGCAACTTTTAGCGATTTGTGTACTTGTAGTGCGAGATCCCTTTGTTCCTCCACCCCACATAGACTCGCATCCTCCAAGTCATAAGTAACCTCCCTAGTCTTCCTACCAAAATGTAATACCTCACATTTATCTGTATTGAACTTCATTTGCCAATTATTTGCCCATTCTGCGAGTTTATTAATGTCCTCCTGTAATTTGTTGCAATCTTCCTCAGTATTGACCCCCCAATTTGGCATCAACCGCAAATTTAGAAATTGTGTTTTTGATTCTAAAATCTAACTTGTTAATATAAATTGTGAACAACAGTAGTCCCAGCACTGATCTTTTTGGAACACCACTACCCACCTTCTGCCACTGTGAATAGCTACCTTTTATCCCTGCTTTCTGTCTTGAAGCCAGCTAGCTATCTATTCTGCTACTTGTCCCCTGACTCTGCGTTCTCTGACCTTGTTCATCAATCTATTATGGGGTACCTTATCAAAGGCCTTTTGAAAATCGAGATCAATTACATCTACAACATTACCCTTGTCTACTCTCTCTGTTACCTCTTCAAAAAATTCGATGAGGTTGGTCAAGCAAGACTTTCCCTTTTGAAATCCATGCTGACTTCATTATTACATTTTGGTTTCTGGATGTTGTATTTTCTCTTTTATAATGGGATTCCATTATTTTTCCTGCCATCAATGTTAAACTGACTGGTCTATAATTCCCTGGACATAGTCTATCCCCATTCTTAAATATAGGTATTATTCAGCTACCCGCCAGTCCTTTGGCACTACACCTTTTTCTAACAAATTATTAAATATGTGTGGTAAGGCCTCTTCTATCTCTTCCCAAGATTATGTGAAATTGCATGGATGCAATCCATCCGGACGAGGGGTTTTATCCTGTTTGAATTTGATTAATTTATTTCATATATCCCCCCTTTTTAACAGAGTTAACATTTCAGGTCGATGACCTTTCATCAGAACTGGAAGATGTTAGAGATGAACAGCTGTTTCATTTTAAGCGTTAGGCATTTAAGAGTAAACTAGATAAGTATATGATATTCCCTTTTGTTTTTACATTGAATATATAGCAAAGAAACAGGCCATTCGACCCAACTGGTCCACAGTGGTCTTTATACTCCTCCTCCCACCCTACTTCATCTAACCCTGTCAGCATAACTGTCATGTATTCAACTGTCATTGTAATCCATGTATAAACTGACCTAAGTTGTACACCGTGAGAACACTGACCACTAGGTGGTGAACTTGTGGGAGACACTCCTAACCTGGACTTTCAGGTATAAAAGGTGAAGCACCACCCATCTTCTTCATTTCAGTGCTGGAATAAAGGTTACTGGTCACAGAGTGACCATCTCTCCAGTATGGGCCTCGTGTGCATTTGTACCGTATAGTACGGACATATTATTGGCGACAAGAAACTGGGATTTAAACCATGCGAGCATGGCCACTAGCAGCACAAACGAGAGGTAATAGTATGGTGATGATTGGGACAATTGTATTGAGAGACTACAGCAAAGTTTCGCCAGTAAGGAATGGCTGGGACAGGATTCGGCCGACAAATGCAGAGCTCATTTCCTGACGGTTTGTGGATCCAGGACGTACTCCCTGATGAAGGACCTTCTAGCGCCAAAGAAGCCATGGACAAGACTTTTGAAGAAATCAGTAAGTTGATCGGGGAACACTTTAAACCGGCGAGCAGCATACACATGGCGAGACACCGGTTTTACACGCACCGGCGGCGAGAAGGGCAAAGCGTTCCAGACTTCGTGGAAGATGTAAGTTCCCAGATGCATGCAGAGCGGAGATGCTGCGAGACTTTTTCATTGAGGGCATTGGGCACGCTGAGGTTTTCAGGAAACTGATTGAGACCAAGGACTTGACCCTGGAAACGGTGGCTTTGATGGCCCAGACATTTATCTCAGGGGAGGAAGAGACCAGAATGATGTTTGACAAAAATCTTGGTTTAAATGCAGCAAATGGACAGGGAGTCAACATTGTTAACGTGGCACACAGTTCTCCAGGCAGACAGGGGCAATTGGACATGCCCGAGCATGTAGCTGAATCCAAAGGGGGAATTCAACAGAGACAATGGTTAGCTGAATGTGGATTCATGCCATCGCAAGGGACAATGCGGCCAGTAATGGGGCCATCAACACCTGTCAATGGTGCATTTAAGGACAGTTACAGAGACAGTCAGAGACGATCGACTGGTAATGGACCTTTTGTCTCCAACAATGGCTCATGTTGGAGCTGTGGAGGCAAACACACAGCCAGAGCTTGCAGGTATCAGCAATATACCTGCAGAAACTGCAACGTCAGCGGTCACTTGGCGTGTGTGTGCAGGAAACCTGCAGCCAGGTTGATATACGAGGAGGACGGGCCCGATGTAAGCCCCACGAGGCCAAATGGACACTGGGGGAACTCGCTGGAAGCTGAAGTTCAGCGAGTTCATGTGGAGCACATATACAGTTCATACACCAGGACTCCACCGATATTGATGAAAGTGCTCCTCAATGACATCCCAGTATCAATGGAGCTAGACACGGGGGCCAGCCAGTCCTTGATGAGTATCAAACAGTTCGACAAGTTGTGGGCGTCCAAGGCCAGGAGGCCAAAATTATTGCTGATTAACGCATAGCTATGGACATATAAAAGGAGATCATTCTGGTGCGAGGCAGCGCCACAGTAGTCGTGACCCACAAAGATTCGGAGAACAGGTTGTCACTCTGCATTCTCCAGGGGATCGGTCCCGCACTACTGGGGAGGAGTTAGCTTGCTGTCATGAACTGGAAATGGGGCGATGTCAATACAATTTCTTCTGTGGAGCGAATATCATGCTCACAGGTCCTGGACAAATTTGACTCACTATTTCAACCCGGCATTGGCACTTTCATAGTGATAGGAGATTCAATAGTTAGGGGAGCAGGGGATCAGGATGGTGTGTTGCCTCCCTGGTGCAAGGGTCAATGATGTCACTGAGCGACTGCAGGGCATTCTGGAGAGGGAAGGGGAACAGCCAGTGGTTGTGGTCCACATTGGTACCAACGACATAGGTAGAAAGAGGGGTGAGGTCCTGAAAGCTGAGTTTAGGGAGCTAGGAGTAAGATTAAAAGCCAGGACCTCAAAGGTGGTAATCTCAGGATTACTGCCAGTGCCACGTACTAGTGAGGGTAGAAATAGGAAGGCTAGTCAGATAAATAAGTGGTTGGGGCATTGGTGTAGGAGGGAGGGCTTTAGTTTCCTGAACAATTGGGACCGCTTCTGAGGTAGATGGGACCTGTACAAGTCGGACAGGTTACACCTCAACAGAGACAGGACCAATGTTCTCGCGGGTGGTTGGGAGGGATTTAAACTAGCTTTGCAGGGGGATGGGAACCCAGGAGAGGGCTCTGAGCAAGTTAGAGTGGGTGAGAGCTCAGATGAACAGAACCCCAAATAAAGGATGCAAAAGGCAGAAGACAACAGAGCAGAGTAGCACTGGGGTAAGTGTAAACCACAAGGTGATAGGAAGGGACAATATGTATGAATATAAAGGGGCTGCAGGAGGGGTCAAAACTAAAAATCATGGTTTAAAAATTAGTCTTAAAACACTTTACCTAAACGCACACAGCATTCGAAACAAAGTAAATGAGTTGACAGCACAAATCATTACAAATGAGTATGATTTGGTGGCCATTACAGAAACGTGGTTGCAGGGTGGTCAAGACTAGGAATTAAACATAGAGGGGTATCTGACAATTTGGAAAGATAGACAAGAAGGGAAAGGAGGTGGGGTAGCTCTGTTAATAAAGGATGATATCAGGGAAGTTGTGAGAGACGATATTGGCTTTAATGAACAAAATGTTGAATCATTGTGGGTGGAGATTAGAGATAGTAAGGGGAAAAAGTCACTGGTGGGCGTAGTTTATAGGTCCCCAGATAGTAACTTCACGGTGGGACGGACAATAATCAAGGGAATAATGGAGGCATGTGAAAAAGGAACGGCAGTAATCATGGGGGATTTTAACCTACATATCGATTGGTCAAATCAAATCGCACAGGGTAGCCTTGAGGAGGAATTCAGAGAATGCATATGGGATTGTTTCTGAGAACAGTATGTTACAGAACCTCCAAAGGAGCAAGCTATCTTAGATCTGGTCCTGTGTAACGAGACAGGAATAATAAACGATCTCCTAGTAAAAGATCCTCTCGGAATGAGTGATCACAGTATGGTTGAATTTGTAATACAGATTGAGGGTGAGGAAGTAGTGTCTCAAACGAGCATACTATGCTTAAACAAAGGGGACTACAATGGGATGAGGGCAGAGTTGGCTAAAGTAGACTGGGAACACAGACTAAACGGTGGCATAATTGAGGAACAGTGGAGGACTTTTAAGGAGCTCTTTCATAGTGCTCAACAAAAATATATTCCAGTGAAAAAGAAGGGCAGTAAGAGAAGGGATAACCAAGGAAATAAAGGAAAGTATCAAATTAAAAACCAATGCGTATAAGGTGACCAAGGTTAGTGGGAAACTAGAAGATTGGGAAAATTTTAAACAACAGCAAAGAATGACTAAGAAAGCAATAAAGAAAGGAAAGATAGATTATGAAAGTAAACTTGCGCAAAACATAAAAACAGATAGTAAAAGCTTTTACCAATATATAAAACGGAAAAGAGTGACTAAAGTAAATGTTGGTCCCTTAGAAGATGAGAAGGGGGATTTAATAATGGGAAATATGGAAATGGCTGAGACCTTAAACAATTATTTTGCTTCGGTCTTCACAGTGGAAGACACAAAAACCATGCCAAAAATTGCTGGTCACGGGAATGTGGGAAGGGAGGACCTTGAGATAATCACTATCACTTGGGGGGTAGTGCTGGACAGGCTAATGGGATTCAAGGTAGACAAGTCCCCTGGTCCTGATGAAATGCATCCCAGGATATTAAAAGAGATGGCGGAAGTTACAGCAGATGCATTCGTTATAATCTACCAAAATTCTCTGGACTCTGGGGAGGTACCATCGGATTGGAAAGTAGCTAATGTAATGCCTCTGGTTAAAAAAGGGGCAGACAAAAGGCAGGTAACTATAGGCTGGTTAGTTTAACATCTGTAGTGGGGAAAATACTTGAAGCTATCATTAAGGAAGAAATAGCGGGACATCTAGATAGGAATAGTGCAATCAAGCAGACGCAACATGGATTCATGAAGGGGAAATCATGTTTAACTAATTTACTGGAATTCTTTGAGGATATAATGAGCATGGTAGATAGAGGTATACCGATGGATGTGGTGTATTTAGATTTCCAAAAGGCATTCGATAAGGTGCCACACAAAAGGTTACTGCAGAAGATAAAGGTACGCGGAGTCAGGGGAAATGTATTAGCATGGATCGAGAATTGGCTGGCTAACAGAAAGCAGAGAGTCGGGATAAATGGGTCCTTTTCAGGTTGGAAATCGGTGGTTAGTGTTGTGCCAGAGGGATCGGTGCTGGGACCACAACTGTTTACAATATACATAGATGACCTGGAAGAGGGGACCAAGTGTAGTATAACAAAATTTGCAGATGACACAAAGATTAGTGGGAAAGCGGGTTGTGTAGAGGACACAGAGAGGCTGCAAAGAGATTTAGATAGGTTAAGCAAATGGGCTAAGGTTTGGCAGATGGAATACAATGTCGGAAAATGTGAGGTCATCCACCTTGGAAAAAAAAACAGTAAAAGGGAATATTATTTGAATGGGGAGAAATTACAGCATGCTGCAGTGCAGAGGGACCTGAGGGTCCTTGTGCATGAATCCTAAAAAGTTAGTTTGCAGGTGCAGCAGGTAATCGGGAAGGCGAATGGAATGTTGGCCTTCATTGCGAAAGGGATGGAGTACAAAAGCAGGGAGGTCCTGATGCAACTGTACAGGGTATTGGTGAGGCCGCACCTGGAGTACTGCATGCAGTTTAGGTCACCTTACTTAAGGAAGGATATACTAGCTTTGGAGGAGGTACAGAGACGATTCACTCGGCTGATTCCGGAGATGAGGGGGTTACCTTATGATGATAGATTGAGTAGACTGGGTCTTTACTCGTTGGAGTTCAGAAGGATGAGGGGTGATCTTATAGAAACATTTAAAATAATGAAAGGCATCGACAAGATAGAGGCAGAGAGGTTGTTTCCACTGGTCGGGGAGACTAGAACTAGGGGGCACAGCCTCAAAATTCGGGTGAGCCAATTTAAAACTGAGTTGAGAAGGAATTTCTTCTCCCAGAGGGTTGTGAATCTGTGGAATTCTCTGCCCAGGGAAGCAGTTGAGGCTAGCTCATTGAATGTATTCAAATCACAGATAGATAGATTTTTAACCAAGAAGGGAATTAAGGGTTATGGGGAGCGGGCGGGTAAGTGGAGCTGAGACCACGACCAGATCAGCCATGATCTTGTTGAGTGGTGGAGCAGGCTCAAGGGGCTAGATGGCCTACTCCTGTTCCTAATTCTTATGTTCTTATGTTCTTGTTCTTATGACCAAGGTAGTGATTCACATTAACCTGGACGCCAGGCCAGTACACCACAAGACCAAAGCGATGCCGTACGTGATGCGGGAAAAGATAGAAGGCAAATTGGACCACCTGCTGAGGGAAGGCATCATCTCGCCAGTCGAATTCAGTAACTGGGCGAGCCCAATTGTGCCGGTGCTCAAGGCGGATTGGGCGGTCAGGATATGTGGTGATTACAAGGCCACCATCAATCGGGTGTCTCTCCATGACCAGTACCCGCTATCAAGAGCGGAGGACCTCTTTGCGACGCTATCCGATGGCAAACTTTTTTCAAAATTGGACCTGACCTCAGCTTACATGACCCAGGAGCTGGCGAGTGAGTCGAAGAAGCTGACCACCATCACGACACACAGGGGTTGTTTGAGTACAACAGATGTCCGTTCGGGATTCGCTCGGCCTCCACGATCTTTCAATGAAATATGGAAAGTCTCCTCAAGTCGATTCCAAGGACGGTGGTTTTTCAAGATGACATCCTCATCACGGGTTGCGATACTGAAGAACACCTCCACAAGCTGGAGGAGATGCTGCGCAGACTGGTAGGTCTGCGACTGAAAAAGGTGAAGTGCGTCTTTCTAGCTCCAGAGGTAGAATTCCTGGGGATGAGGGTAGCAGCAGACGGGATCAGACCTACTGCGTCCAAAACGGAAGCAATCCAGAGAGCACCCAGACCCCGTAACACGACGGAGCTGCGTTCGTTCCTGGGGCTCTTGAACTATTTTGGTAACTTTCTTCCCAAATTGAGCACGTGCTCGTATGCAAATTTCGCGAATGGGTTTGGGGCGACAGCCAGGACAGGACTTTTGATAGAGCACGCAATTTGTTGTGCTCCAATAATCTGTTAGCGCTATATGACCCATGTAAGAAACTTGTTTGAACGTGCAATGCATCGTCCTATTGGGTCGGGTGTGTGTTTCAGCATGTTAATGCCAAGGGTCAGTTACAGCCGGTAGCTTATGCCTCCAGAAGTCTATCCCAGGCAGAAAGGGGCTATGGGACGGTAGAAAAGGAAGCGCTTGCATGTGTATATGCAGTAAATAAAATGCACCAGTACCTGTTTGGTAGGAAATTTGAGCTGGAAACAGATCACAAACCCCTACCGTCCCTTTTGGTCGACAACAAGGCCATAAATGCAAATGCGTCAGCCCGCATACAGTGGTGGGCACTCACGTTAGCTGCCTATGTCTATACCATTCGGTGCAGACTGGGCACGGAAAACTGCGCTGATGCACTCAGCAGGCTCCCGCTAGCCACCACCGAGGGCGCAACCGATCATGCTGCTGAGATGGTCATAGCTGTTGAAGCTTTCGAAAGCGAAGGCTCACCCGTGACAGCCCGTCAGATCAAAGTCTGGACAAATAGAGACCCGCTACTGTCTTTAGTCAAGAAATGTGTGCTGAATGGGGACTGGGCAGCGACATACAGGGCATGCCCTGAGGAATTTAAACATTTCACAGGCGCAAGGATGAACTCTCGATTCAGGCCGATTGCCTACTATGGGGAAACCGAGTAGTCATGCCCCAGATGGGCAGAGAGGCATTCATCCGAGAACTCCACAATGAACACCCGGGCATTGTCATGATGAAGGCAATTGCCAGGTCACACGTTTGGTGGCCAGGGATAGATACAGACCTGGAACTTTGTGTTCGCAGGTGCAACACGTGTGCCCAGCCCCCCTTAGCCTTTGTTCCTGGCCCGCCAAGCCATGGTAATGCATCCATGTGGACTACGCAGGTCCTTTCATGGGTAAGATGTTTTTGGTTGTAGGAGACGCCTACTCCAAATGGATCGAGTGTGACATTCTCAATTCAAGCACATCCTCTGCCACGATAGAAAGTCTATGGGCAATGTTCGCCACCCATGGTCTACTGGATGTCTTGGTCAGCGACAATGGCCCGTGCTTCACAAGCACTGAATTCCAGAACTTCATGGCAGGAAATGGTATCAACCATGTCTGAACAGCACCGTTCATACCGGCCTCAAATGGCCAGGCGGAACGAGCAGTGCAGATAATCAAACAGGGGATGCTCAGAATCCAAGGGGGTTCCCTACAAAGCCGTTTATCATGCCTCCTGTTGGCCAATAGACTCCGACCACACTCGCTCACAGGGGTTCCACCCGCAGAGCTGCTAATGAAAAGGACGCTCAAAACCAGGTTATCCCTTATGCACCCCACCATAAAAGAAATTGTTGAGAGCAGGCGCCGGTCACAATGTGACTACCATGACGGGAATGCGAGGGCGCGATGTATTGATGTCAATGACCTTGTCTTTGTCCTCAACTATGCTGCAGGGCTCAAATGGCTCGCAGGCACTGTGATTGCCAAAGAGGGGAATAGGATTCTGGTAGTTAAACTTACCAATGGACAAATCTGCCGCATACACATGGATCAAACAAAAAGAAGGTTCAGCAACTCCATAGAAGAAGCAGAGGATGAACACGTTGTAGAGTTCACTCCACCACAGGTGACCGAACACCGGAACCAAGTGGAGGAGAGCCCAATCACTGTGGGCAGTCCGGACAGGCCTGAGGTACCGCAAGCAGCAGACACTCAGGCCAGCGCCCAACAACTGGAGCCCCAACTCAGTCTCTCTACAAGGGAGCGTAAACCACCAGAGAGATTTAACCTGTGATTCCAATAAGACTTTTGGAGGGAGGTGATGTCATGTATTTAACTGTCATTGTAATCCATGTATAAACTGACCTAAGTTGTATACCGTGTGAACACTGACCACTAGGTGGTGAACTTGTGGGAGACGCTCCTAACCTGGACTTGCAGGTATAAAAGGGGAAGCTCTATCCATTTTCTTCACTTCAGTGCTGGAATAAAGGTTACTGGTCACAGAGTGACCTTCTCTCTCATATGGGCCTCGTGTGCATTTGTACTGTATAGTAAGGACATATTAATAACCTTCTATTCCTTTCTCCCTCCTATACTCATCTAGCTTCCCCTTAAATGCATAGGGGTTGAAATTCAGTTGCTTATGCCTGCTGTTGGCACTGGTGTTTGATGTTAACTGGGAGTTAGGCGGTTGGGAGTGACGCTGGGTGCTGATCACGCCTGACAAGAAATTCGGTGGTCATTTTTAAGGGCTTTGAAATATTATGTCCCACCGGCTAACGCCATGGAAACTATAATGTCAGTACGCGAGAAACTCCTCCTTGGCGCCGCTATCGGTTTGAACATCGGCCTTCCCGGCTGGCATTCTTACAGCCTGGAATAAATGGTGAGTAAACAGCAGAACTCGGGTGGAATCCGCCAGAGAGCAAAGATTTTGTCTTTATTTATTTCTTAATGTTGTCATTAGCTGTAACAGTGGGGAAGTTTGTGTGTGGGTCACAGAAGTTTGTGTGTGGGTCGAGCATGTTTGTGTGTGGGTCGGAGAAGTTTGTGCGTGGGTCGCAGAAGTATGTGTCTGGGTCGGGGAAGTTTGTGTGTGGGTCGGAGAAGTTTGTGTGTGGGTCAGGCATGTTTGTGTGTGGGTCGGAGAGGTTTGTGTGTGGGTCGCAGAAGTTTGTGTGTGGGTCGGAGAAGTTTGTGTGTGGGTCGGAGAAGTTTGTGTGTGGGTCGGGCATGTTTGTGTGTGGGTCGGAGAAGTTTGTGTGTGGGTCGGGCATGTTTGTGTGTGGGTCGGAGAGGTTTGTGCGTGGGTCGGAGAAGTTTGTGTGTGAGTCGCAGAAGTTTGTGTGTGGGTCGGAGAAGTTTGTGTGTGGGTCGGGGAAGATTGTGCGTGGGTCGCAGAAGTTTGTGTGTGAGTCGGAGAAGTTTGTGCGTGGGTCGGAGAAGTTTGTGTGTGGGTCACAGAAGTTTGTGTGTGGGTCGGGCATGTTTGTGTGTGGGTCGGAGAAGTTTGTGTGTGGGTCGGAGAAGTTTGTGTGTGGGTCGGGGAAGTTTGTGTGTGGGTCGGGGAAATTTGTGTGTGGGTCGGAGAAGTTTATGTCTGGGTCGGGGAAGTTTGTGTGTGTGTCGGAGAAGTTTGTGTGTGGGTCGGAGAAGTTTGTGTGTGGGTCGGAGAAGTTTGTATGTGGGTCGGGGAAGTTTGTGTGTGGGTCAGAGAAGTTTGTGTCTGGGTTGTAGAAGTTTGTGTGTGTGTCGGAGAAGTTTGTCTGTGGGTCGGAGAAGTTTGTGTGTGGGTCAGGGAAGTTTGTGTCTGGGTTGTAGAAGTATGTGTGTGGGTCGGATAAGTTTGTGTGTGGGTCGGGGAAGTTTGTGTGTGGGTCGGAGAAGTTTGTGTGTGTGGGTCGGGGAAGTTTGTGTCTGGGTTGTAGAAGTTTGTGTGTGGGTCGGGGACGTTTGTGTGTGGGTCGGGGAAGTTTGTGTCTGGGTTGTAGAAGTTTGTGTGTGGGTCGGAGAAGTTTGTGTGTGGGTCGGGGAAGTTTGTGTGTGTGGGTCGGGAAAGTTTGTGTCTGGGTCGGAGAAGTTTGTGTGTGTGCGTCGGAGAAGTTTGTGTCTCAGTCGGGGAAGTTTGTGTGTGGATCGGGGAAGTTTGTGTCTTGGTCGGGAAGTTTGTGTCTGGCTTTTAGAAGTTTGTGTGTGGGTCGGAGAAGTTTGTGTCTTGGTCGGGAAGTTTGTGTCTGGCTTTTAGAAGTTTGTGTGTGGGTCGGAGAAGTTTGTGTGTGGGTCGGAGAAGTTTGTGTGTGGGTCGGAGAAGTTTGTGCGCACGTTGGAGAAGTTTGTGTGTAGGTCGGTGAAGTTTGTGTGTGGTTCGGAGAAGTTTGTGTGTGGGTCGGGGAAATTTGTGTGTGGGTCGGGGAAGTTTGTGTGTAGGTCGGTGAAGTTTGTGTGTGGGTCGGGGAAGTTTGTGTATGGGTCGGGGAAGTTTGTGTGTGGGTCGGGGAAGTTTGTGTGTGGGTCGGGGAAGTTTGTGTGTGGGTCGGGGAAGTTTGTGTGTGGGTCGGAGAGGTTTGTGTGTGGGTCGCAGAAGTTTGTGTGTGGGTCGGAGAAGTTTGTGTGTGGGTCGGAGAAGTTTGTGTGTGGGTCGGGGAGGTTTGTGTGTGGGTCGGGGAAGTTTGTATGTGGGTCGGGGAAGTTTGTGTGTGGGTCAGAGAAGTTTGTGTCTGGGTTGTAGAAGTTTGTGTGTGTGTCGGAGAAGTTTGTCTGTGGGTCGGAGAAGTTTGTGTGTGGGTCAGGGAAGTTTGTGTCTGGGTTGTAGAAGTATGTGTGTGGGTCGGATAAGTTTGTGTGTGGGTCGGGGAAGTTTGTGTGTGGGTCGGAGAAGTTTGAGTGTGTGGGTCGGGAAAGTTTGTGTCTGGGTTGTAGAAGTTTGTGTGTGGGTCGGGGACGTTTGTGTGTGGGTCGGGGAAGTTTGTGTCTGGGTTGTAGAAGTTTGTGTGTGGGTCGGAGAAGTTTGTGTGTGGGTCGGGGAAGTTTGTGTGTGTGGGTCGGGGAAGTTTGTGTGTGGGTCGGGGAAGTTTGTGTGTGGGTCGGAGAAGTTTGTGTGTGTGCGTCGGAGAAGTTTGTGTCTCGGTCGGGGAAGTTTGTATGTGGATCGGGGAAGTTTGTGTGTGGGTCGGGGAAGTTTATGTGTGTGGGTCGGGGAAGTTTGTGTCTGGCTTTTAGAAGTTTGTGTGTGGGTCGGAGAAGTTTGTGTGTGTGGGTCGGGGAAGTTTGTGTCTGGGTCGGGAAGTTTGTGTCTGGCTTTTAGAAGTTTGTGTGTGGGTCGGAGAAGTTTGTGTATGGGTCGGGGAAGTTTGTGTGTGGGTCGGGGAAGTTTGTGTATAGGTCGGGGAAGTTTGTGTGTGGGTCGGGGAAATTTGTGTGTGGGTCGGAGAAATTTGTGTATGAGTCGGAGAAGTTTGTGTCTGTGTCGGAGAAGTTTGTGTGTGTGGGTCGGAGAAGTTTGTGTGTGGGTCGGAGAAGTTTGTGTCGGGGTCGGAGCAGTTTGTGTATGGGATCGGAGAAGTTGGTGTATGGTTCGGAGAAGTTTGTGTCTGGGTCGGAGAAGTTTGTGTCTGGGTCGGAGAAGTTTGTGTGTGGGTCAGAGAAGTTTGTGTCTGGCTCGGAGAAGTTTGTGTGTGGGTCGGGGAAGTTTGTGTGTGGGTCGGTGAAGTTTGTGTGTGGGTCGGAGAAGTTTGTGTGTGGGTCAGAGAAGTTTGTGTGTGGGTCGGAGAAGTTTGTGTGTGGGTCGGAGAGGTTTGTGTGTGGGTTGGAGAGGTTTGTGTGTGGGTCACAGAAGTTTGTGTGTGGGTCGGAGAAGTTTGTGTGTGGGTCGGAGAAGTTTGTGTGTGGGTCGGGGAAGTTTATGTGGGGGTTGGAGAAGTTTGTATGTTTGGGTTGGGGAAGTTTGTTTGTGGGTCGGGGAAGTTTGTGTGTGGGTCGGGGAAGTTTGTGTGTGGGTCGGAGAAGTTTGTGTGTGGGTCGGAGAAGTTTGTGTCGGGGTCGGAGAAGTTTGTGTATGGGATCGGAGAAGTTGGTGTATGGTTCGGAGAAGTTGTGTCTGGGTCGGAGAAGTTTGTGTCTGGGTCGGAGAAGTTTGTGTGTGGGTTGGGGAAGTTTGTGTGTGGGTCGGGGAAGTTTGTGTGTGGGTCGGGGAAGTTTGTGTGTGGGTCGCAGAAGTTTGTGTCTGGGTCAGGGAATTTTGTGTGTTGGTCGGAGAAGTTTGTCTGTGCGTCGGAGAAGTTTGTGTCGGGGTCGGAGAAGTTTGTGTATGCGATCAGAGAAGTTTGTGTGTGGGTCGGGGAAGTTTGTGTGTGGTTCGGAGAAGTTGTGTCTGGGTCGGAGAGGTTTGTGTGTGGGTTGGAGAAGTTTGTATGTGGGTCGGAGAAGTTTGTGTTTGGGTCGGAGAAGTTTGTGTATGTCGGAGAAGTTTGTGTGCGCGTTGGAGAAGTTTGTGTGTAGGTCGGTGAAGTTTGTGTGTGGTTCGGAGAAATTTGTGTATGGGTCGGAGAAGTTTGTGTCTGTGTCGGAGAAGTTTGTGTGTGTGGGTCGGGGAAGTTTGTGTATGCGTCAGAGAAGCTTGTGTGTGGGTCGCAGAAGTTTGTGTCTGGGTCGGGGAATTTTGTGTGTGGGTCGGAAAAGTTTGTGTGTGGGTCGGAGAAGTTTGTGTCGGGGTCGGAGAAGTTTGTGTATTGGATCGGAGAAGTTGGTGTATGGGTCGGAGAAGTTTGTGTCTGGGTCGGAGAAGGTTGTGTGTGGGTCGGAGAAGATTGTGTCTGGCTCGGAGAAGTTTGTGTGTGGGTCGGGGAAGTTTGTGTGTGGGTCGGAGAAGTTTGTGTGTGGGTCGGGGAAGTTTGTGTGTGGGTCGGAGAAGTTTGTGTGTGGGTCGGTGAAGTTTGTGTATGGGTCGGGGAAGTTTGTCTGTGGGTCGGAGAAGTTTGTGTTTGGATCGGAGAAGTTTGTGTGTGGGTCGGAGAAGATTGCGTCTGGCTCGGAGAAGTTTGTGTGTGGGTCGGGGAAGTTTGTGTGTGGGTCGGAGAAGTTTGTGTGTGGGTCGGGGAAGTTTGTGTGTGGGTCGGGGAAGTTTGTGTATGGGTCGGGGAAGTTTGTGTGTGGGTCTGAGAAGTTTGTGTTTGGGTCGGGGAGGTTTGTGTGTGGGTCGGTGAAGTTTGTGTCTGGATCGGAGAAGTTTGTGTGTGGGTCGGAGAAGATTGTGTCTGGCTCGGAGAAGTTTGTGTCTGGATCGGAGAAGTTTGTGTGTGTGTCGGAGAAGATTGTGTCTGGCTCGGAGAAGTTTGTGTGTTGGTCGGGTAAGTTTGTGTGTGGGTCGGAGAAGTTTGTGTGTGGGTCGGGGAAGTTTGTGTGTGGGTCGGAGAAGTTTGTGTGTGGGTCGGGGAAGTTTGTGTATGGGTCGGGGAAGTTTGTGTGTGGGTCGGAGAAGTTTGTGTTTGGGTCGGGGAGGTTTGTGTGTGGGTCGGTGAAATTTGTGTCTGGATCGGAGAAGTTTGTGCCTGGGTCGGAGAACTTTGTGTGTGTGGGTTGGGGAAGTTTGTGTGTGGGTCGGGGAAGTTTGTGTGTGGGTCGGGGAAGTTTGTGTCTGTGTCGGAGAAGTTTGTGTGTGTGGGTTGGGGAAGTTTGTGTATTGGATCGGAGAAGTTGGTGTATGGGTCGGAGAAGTTTGTGTCTGGGTCGGAGAAGTTTGTGTGTGGGTCGGAGAAGATTGTGTCTGGCTCGGAGAAGTTTGTGTGTGGGTCGGGGAAGTTTGTGTGTGGGTCGGAGAAGTTTGTGTGTGGGTCGGGGAAGTTTGTGTGTGGGTCGGAGAAGTTTGTGTGTGGGTCGGGGAAGTTTGTGTATGGGTCGGGGAAGTTTGTCTGTGGGTCGGAGAAGTTTGTGTTTGGATCGGAGAAGTTTGTGTGTGGGTCGGAGAAGATTGCGTCTGGCTCGGAGAAGTTTGTGTGTGGGTCGGGCAAGTTTGTGTGTGGGTCGGAGAAGTTTGTGTGTGGGTCGGGGAAGTTTGTGTGTGGGTCGGGGAAGTTTGTGTATGGGTCGGGGAAGTTTGTGTGTGGGTCTGAGAAGTTTGTGTTTGGGTCGGGGTGGTTTGTGTGTGGGTCGGTGAAGTTTGTGTCTGGATCGGAGAAGTTTGTGTGTGGGTCGGAGAAGATTGTGTCTGGCTCGGAGAAGTTTGTGTCTGGATCGGAGAAGTTTGTGTGTGGGTCGGAGAAGATTGTGTCTGGCTCGGAGAAGTTTGTGTGTGGGTCGGGGAAGTTTGTGTGTGGGTCGGAGAAGTTTGTGTGTGGGTCGGGGAAGTTTGTGTGTGGGTCGGAGAAGTTTGTGTGTGGGTCGGGGAAGTTTGTGTATGGGTCGGGGAAGTTTGTGTGTGGGTCGGAGAAGTTTGTGTTTGGGTCGGGGAGGTTTGTGTGTGGGTCGGTGAAATTTGTGTCTGGATCGGAGAAGTTTGTGCCTGGGTCGGAGAACTTTGTGTGTGTGGGTTGGGGAAGTTTGTGTGTGGGTCGGGGAAGTTTGTGTGTGGGTCGGGGAAGTTTGTGTCTGTGTCGGAGAAGTTTGTGTGTGTGGGTTGGGGAAGTTTGTGTGTGGGTCGGGGAAGTTTGTGTGTGGGTGGGGGAAGTTTGTGTATGCGTCGGAGAAGCTTGTGTGTGGGTCGCAGAAGTTTGTGTCTGGGTCGGGGAATTTTGTGTGTGGGTCGGGGAAGTTTGTGTGTGGGTCGGAGAAGTTTGTGTCGGGGTCGGAGAAGTTTGTATATGGCATCGGAGAAGTTGGTGTATGGGTCGGAGAAGTTTGTGTCTGGGTCGGAGAAGTTTGTGTGTGGGTCGGAAAAGTTTGTGTGTGGGTCGGGGTAGTTTGTGTGTGGGTCGGGGTAGTTTGTGTGTGGGTCGGAGAAGTTTGTGTGTGGGTCGGAGAAGTTTGTGTGTGGGTTGGAGAAGTTTGTGTGTGGGTCGGAGAAGTTTGTGTGTGGGTCGGAGAAGTTTGTGTGTGGGTCGGAGAGGTTTGTGTGTGGGTCGGAGAAGTTTGTGTGTGGGTTGGAGAAGTTTGTATGTGTGGGTTGGGGAAGTTTGTGTGTGGGTCAGTGAAGTTTGTGTGTGGGTCGGGGAAGTTTGTGTGTGGGTCGCAGAAGTTTGTGTCTGGGTCGGGGAATTTTGTGTGTTGGTCGGAGAAGTTTGTTTGTGCGTCGGAAAACTTGGTGTCGGGGTCGGAGAAGTTTGTGTATGGGATCGGAGCAGTTTGTGTGTGGGTCGGGGAAGTTTGTGTGTGTGCCGGAGAAGTTTGTGTGTGGGTCGGAGAAGTTTGTGCGTGGGTCGGAGAAGTTTGTGTGTGGGTTGGGCATGTTTGTGTGTGGGGCGGAGAAGTTTGTGTGTGGGTCGGAGAAGTTTGTGTGTGGGTCGGGGAAGTAAGTGTGTGGGTCGGGGAAGTTTGTGTGTGGGTCGGAGAAGTTTATATCTGGGTCGGGGAAGTTTGCGTGTGTGCCGGAGAAGTTTGTGTGTGGGTCGGAGAAGTTTGTGTGTGGGTCGGAGAAGTTTGTGTGTGGGTCACAAAAGTTTGTGTGTGGGTCGGGCATCTTTGTGTGTGGGGCGGAGAGGTTTGTGTGTGGGTCGGAGAAGTTTGTGTGTGTGTCGGGGAAGTTTGTGTGTGGGTCGGGGAAGTTTGTGTGTGGGTCGGAGAAGTTTATATCTGGGTCTGGGAAGTTTGTGTGTGTGTCGGAGAAGTTTGTGTGTGGGTCGGAGAAGTTTGTGTGTGGGTCGGAGAAGTTTGTGTGTGGGTCGGAGAAGTTTGTGTGTGGGTCGGAGAAGTTTGTTTGTGGGTCGGAGAAGTTTGTGTGTGGGTCGGAGAAGTTTGTGTGTGGGTCAGAGAAGTTTGTGTGTGGGTCAGAGAAGTTTGTGTGTGGGTCAGAGAAGTTTGTGTGTGGGTCGGGGAAGTTTGTGTGTGGGTCAGAGAAGTTTGTGTGTGGTTCGGGGAAGTTTGTGTGTGGGTCAAAGAAGTTTGTGTGTGGGTCGGAGAAGTTTGTGTGTGGGTCGGAGAAGTTTGTGTGTGGGTCGCAGAAGTTTGTGTGTGGGTCGGAGAAGTTTGTGTGTGGGTCAGAGAGGTTTGTGTATGGGTCGGAGAAGTTTGTGTGTGGGTCGGAGAAG